>NC_037680.1:88341693-88673498 GCF_003255815.1 Theropithecus gelada
AAAAGTCAGGAAACAACAGGTGCTGGAGAGGATGTGGAGAAATAGGAACACTTTTACACTGTTGGTGGGATTGTAAACTAGTTCAACCATTATGGAAAACAGTATGGCGATTCCTCAAGGATCTAGAACTAGATGTACCATATGACCCAGCCATCCCATTACTGGGTATATACCCAAAGGATTATAAATTATGCTGCTATAAAGACACATGCACACGTATGTTTATTGCAGCACTATTCACAATAGCAAAGACTTGGAATCAACCCAAATGTCCATCAGTGACAGATTGGATTAAGAAAATGTGGCATATATACACCATGGAATACTATGCAGCCATAAAAAAGGATGAGTTTGTGTCCTTTGTAGGGACATGGATGCAGCTGGAATCCATCATTCTTAGCAAACTATCACAAGAACAGAAAACCAAACACCGCATGTTCTCACTCATAGGTGGGAACTGAACAATGAGATCACTTGGACTCGGGAAGGGGAACATCACACACCGGGGCCTATCATGGGGAGGGGGGCGGGGGGAGGGATTGCATTGGGAGTTATACCTGATGTAAATGACGAGTTGATGGGTGCAGCACACCAACAAGGCACAAGTATACATATGTAACAAACCTGCACGTTATGCACATGTACCCTACAACTTACAGTATAATAATAATAAATAAATTAAAAAAAAAAAAAAAAAAGAAAAAAAAAAAAAACAAAGTAGTAGAATTGACAAGCTTTTAATTTAGCCAATCTTATTTTATAAAGTGTTGACTTTTCACTGTAGACTAATAGCAAACAGTTTGTAAAGAAATGTAAATTAAAAATGTAAATAAATAAAATAGGTTTAAAAAAAAAAAAAAAAAAAGAAAATGAAGGTCAAGGCAATATTCTTCCTTATCCCTAATTCTAAGCTACCTCTGGAGTCAATAATCTAGACAGACAACTAAAGGATAGGCTGAATCCTTATAGAAGCATCATATATATATATGTATATATTTTGAGTCATCATTGATGTTTTTCTCTGGTAGCTACTGTAAAAGACAAAGTTATGATTCACCAGTAACCAATTATATTCTATTCCAGTCACATGACAAGATTGTAATTCTCCTCCCACCAGAGACAAGCTATGACTTAATTTGGACAATGAAATACAACTAGAGGTGATTATGAGACAACTAGTGCTTAAGTCTCCAGCCTTCTCTGGTGCCATGACTCACAGACCTCATGTAGAAGTGGAAGTGCCGTAAATTAAAAGCATCCCCGAATGCTAGACCATAACAGGCAGGGGAGCTGCCTTAGAACATTTCCCAGATTTCCAGTGTACTTTACAAGATGGCTGGGCATGGTGGTCACATCTTTAATCCCAGAACTTTGGGAGGCCTAGGTGGGCAGATCACTTGAGGCCAGCAGTTCAAGACCAACCTGGGCAACATGGTGAAACCCTGTCTCTACAAAAAATACAAAAATTAGCCAGGCATGGTGGCACATGTCTGTAAACCCAGCTACTCAGGAGGCTGAGGCACGAGACTCGTTTGTGACCAGGAAGCAGAGGTTGCAGTGAGCTGAGATCACACCACTGCACTACAATTTGGGTGATAGAGTGAGACTCTGTTTCAAGAAAAAAAAAAAAAAAAAAAAGAAAAGAAAACAAACAAAAACCAAACATCTACATACTTTACATGAAATAAAAGAACTTAAACTTATTTATGTTAGCTACTGCAATATGGAGGTTGTTACAGCAGCACAACCTTTATTAACCTAACTTTAACAGCTTTTTCACTTTTATAGGAATGTATTTCAAAATCAGTTCCCTTCCTATTTTTTCTCTTCTTTTGCTGCCTCTCTAGCCTAAGTTCTGGTCTCCTGAAACTGTCTGATTTCCCAGGTTTGTCTTTCTTCTCATATTTCCTCCTATATCCTTCTGGATAGGACTGCATAAAAGTAATGAAAGTAAAGCAGAATGAATACAATTATAAAAAATTAAATAAAATATAGAAGACCAAGTGTGGACAGACAAGGACATAAAAACAAAGGCCTTCTTTTATTTCCAGTATATCCCTTTCAAGAATATCCTAGATTTCTTTCATTTTTAAGTAGGATTTTATGATCTCATTTTACTTATAGCTATCATAGTCCCTGAAATAATTTTATTTCTATTGCACTGAAGACGTTGTTTCCTGGGGGACAAAAGTGAACTGAAATGTATGAGAAATTTGGAGTCAGAACTTCTATAGTTAAGTCACAGATTCATATCCTACTGACGTGCTGACTTTTGGAGTAACTTTCTAATCATTATAGGTTAAATTTCTTTATGTTTTAAAGGGAGAAAGTGATAGCATGCTTCAGATGTAACGGTGTTTGGTAAACATAAGTATATATCAGTTTTTGTCATTGGGGAAATATTCATAGATCAAAAAATGTGATTTCAACAGAATATATCATAAGAGCAGGAGGGGGATTTCCAAATGGCTTTGATGACTTCCTCAATTTCATCAAAGTGCCAGTCTAATGGAGAAGCTTCCAGAACCTCTTGGATATCTTAAATGATACATGACTGTTATCTGGCACACAAAACCATCTCTGACTCTAGTTGTGGTAATTAACATGTGGGCCCAGAAACAGACAAAAACCTAATATGAATTGTAGGGGTTGAAAGAAACCAAACCATAGCCGGAGCAATGTTTGGGCCACTGGTTGAGCTCAGCCACACCAGTTTTTCAGACACCATTACTGAAAGACATTGTGTTCTTACCTGCTTAGCATTCAAAGATTACTGATTCTTTAACTATCAAATAATTTAAAAAATCAACTTTTAGAGTTTTAAAAATGTATATTTTTATAAACCATCTCAAGTTTTTTGAGGGACAGTGAATAAACAAACTGCCAAAACCCACAAATTAGGAGAAAATAATGAATGAGTTATTCAGTAGTATAATTTTATGCAACAGGAGGCATCATGAAGAAGAGAAAAAGCATGGAACTGATTAGCACACTGAGACTGGATGGTAAAATTGTGATTCCAAAGGTCTCAATACTACAGAACAATCCATTTAACTACATTGAGCAATTCATTTAACATCTCTGAGATTATTTCCTCATTGGAAAAATGGGAGTAATACCTACAAGACAATAAAATAAAATGTAGGTGAAATACCTAGCACAGAACTAGGTCACAAAAGGCCCTCAGCAATGTGTGTTAAATCATGAATATAAATATGATCCAAGATGATCAGATTAATTCTGACCTGATTCAGAGGTAAAGTGGTCATTGAACTTTTTTCACACCTGAAAACTAACATAGGCATACTGAAGGGACAGTTACTGAATTCTTTCTTTAGTGAAGGTTAGACTTTGCTACAGATGTTAAGCAAACATCAAGTTTTCATGCAGGGGATTTTTTTCATGAAATTAGAAAAAAAATGGTATCTCATTATGCTACATCTAAGCAGATTAGTTTTTTGTCTATAGGATTAGGTGAACTAAAAGTATTAGTTCATAAATAGATTTGATTTTTCTGAAAACTCACAATTGCAAGAAAGGCCAAAATATTATTACTTGAATGTATTTTCATTATATAGTATACAATAGACAAATAAAGGACAATGTGAAAAAATTAAAATATGCAAATAATACAATTTAATTTTTGAGAAATAATTTTGAATATTAATGTTTGAATTTGCTAATATGTAAAAACCTATCAATATGTAAGCTCATGAAACCTGGCACAAAGTAGGTACTAAATCATATTTGCTGAATAAATGAATAAGATGTTTCTTAAAGCCTTGTTCAAACTAAAAAGGTTAACAGAAAGAAATAGGAAATTGCATGTGTGAAGAAAAAAGTAATCTAGAAAATCGTAATAAGAAATTTATGGGAAATATCAGTGCAGTGGTACCTGTAGTGATTCACACACCACTACTGAAAGACACTGTGTTCTTACCTGCTTAACATTGAAAGATTACTGATTCTTTAACTATCAAGGCAAGTTTTGGCAGTTGCTCATAATTTGTTGAAAAGTGTTTCTGTAAATCTATGTCTAATATATATTATGATTGGATCTAGAGGCCTATGATGATTCCCAGCCTATTCAGAGATGGCCAAATCCTTGATTATTTTAATTATACATTTTTAAAAATTTCTGTCTCTTGGAAAGATTTTTTTAATTCCATGATTAATAGTCAAGAAGTTACCTAAATATGTTCGTTTTTAAAGACTCATATAGATATCTCAACTTGCCTTAACAGGCCATTACAGGAGTTCACTTCCCTGTGTTTCATGACATTCTTTACAGAATTCATATTTCTCACACTGTCAATTAATTGTATTTTTCATGACTGTCCATAATGGAGAAAGAAAATAGCTGCACATGCCCTTTGCATACTTATTTGGAGATCATTACATATTAAATTGCCTTTTACACTTTGGTTCTTCATGCCAAACAACACCATTTCTTTTTCTCAGAGGTCTAATTTTCCAAGCTAATCATCCTTGTGGTAGTCCTCTGAACTGGCCAACTTTTCCACATCCTCCTTTAGATGAAGTTCCAGAACAGCTCATTGGGGCCTAATGGAAGTTTGGAGGGCTCAATGATATATGTTTTTTTCTAAGCTAATTAAGTGCTGAATAAGCACTCTGGTATAAAAATTAATACTATTTAAATTTCCAACGAAATCGTACAGAGCAATGTGAAGCTCTTGTCTACATCCAAATGTTGGTCTCAAATTATCCACTGAGAGATGATTCAATAACACAGATAAACTGGAAATTTTTCTAAAGAAGGATGAAAATAACAATTAGGAATGAAAAATTTATACTGATCTCATTATTAAGAAAAACTCGAATGATGGAAACCAAAGAGAGGTCTAAAATATAATTTTCTCTCTGAGGCTAACTTCAAACTATGTAAATGAGACCTCATCCATGAGAACTTTCCTAATCCTATAACCCCTCCTTGGATTCTCATAGCTCAATTCTTCCCTCTGCCATAGTACTTATTGCACTGCTTTAGATTTTAGTTTATGAGTACTTGTCTCCTTCTTTCCACTGTCTTTCACACTGCCACAATAGTTAAAGGATTAAATGCATGTAAAAATGTGTGATAGCTTTCCTCAAATACAACATGAACTTTTACATTTGTGTATGTTTACATGTTTCTTCTTTCCAGATTCTTCTTCAAAGCATAGCTCAAACATCACTTCTTTGTAGCCTATCTTGATGTCTTTATTTCCATCCCAAAGACAGAATTAGTTTTTCCTTCACTTGTGTTTCTATAGCAATTTATAAATATTTTAATTTTGTTAGTGATTATGCTTCAATCTAATTATTCTTTTCTATACTGTGCAAAAGTCCAGGACCACTTCATATCTTATAATTCCATTTAACTATTTTATCTGGAGAATAAATATGTATGACATCGACTTTTAACTATTTTATATCTACTACTAACTTTAAGCCTCTTGTAGGCAGATAAACATGTTTCCCCATGGCATCCTATAAGTAGCTATTGAATGGATGAATAAATGATAAAATAATAACAAACATTCATACATGATACTAAATAAACCAACACATTACAGATGTCTTCAGGCTTACCGGTCCATGGCATGTGAGGAGACCATCTTCCATCTTCTCACACTGAGGGTCACACTCCACACAGATGGAGCCGTTCTCAAACTCCCGAAATTCACTGTGAAAACATCAGCCACATGAGGAGGTATAAGCAAACAAGCTGTCAACCTAACAAATGAAGTAACATCTGTGAAAAGTCCTATTGGCAGAGTAAATTCTACAGTTTGTTTCTCTATGTGCCAGGAGCATCAGAAACATTAAGTTTTCCATTAGGAGAAAAGATAAACTGCAGCCAGATGGCTCTCCCTGCCCTCCAATGAGTTCAACGTTAGACTCATACTGGAAACCTCTCTCCTGCAAGACATATTCCAGCAGTCTCAAAAAGAAAAATAAAGCGACAAAGTATAACTCTTCTATGTTCTGATGACGCAGTAAAACCATTTTTACCTTTTTAAATAAGGCTGTGCCTGCTTTGTCTTTATATACAATTTTACTCTCAGAGAAGCTTTACTTTCTAAACTCTGAAAGAACTATTGTATTTTTCTTGATGCTAAGTTATATGAATGTTCCCCATCCTTGTCCTTCAAATCCCAAGACTCTTCGATTGATTTTTGGTGAAACTTCAAAAACTACTTTGATTCCTCTTCTCCTTTTAAAATATCTGCCTTGGAGAATTAGAGAAAATATCTTTTTATGGTAGATTTCATTTTCTTATATTATTGATCTAATATCACGACATCTTTTTGCAGTCTAAATTCTTTTTGAAGTAATTCTGTATGGTACACAATAAAAGAAATAGTTTAATGGTAACATCCTTAAACTTTCTAATTGAAATCTCCTGGGATGGTGGTCATCCCTTCCTATATCCTTACATTGTTGTGGCTATTTGTATATTACATGTGATCAACTTATCAATTTTATAATATATGTCTACTGCAAAATTTTTATATCAATAATTAGATACCAGTCATCTATAATATGTTTAAACCACCCCGTTCCACTAAAATACAGCAGGATAAGGTACTGAGTACAGACAATTTAAAATGCCATTTACAAATCATTAATAAAATTTGACTATGTTTAGCTACTTCATTATTTTGTGCTTTTGTGTCCTGTGTTACCACTCCACACCAACAGCATTACAGGTATGGCAATTTTTGATTCATTAGGTGATACATTAAAAAATATTTTTACCTAAAGAGAAGTGTTCACTTTTTTCTCATTTGAGTACTGTAAAGCCTTAATAAATGACAGAAGTACAACAATGAGCTATGCTTTCTGTTGGTTAAATTAAGACTATATCTATTCCAAGGCAAAATAATTAAGTTTGGTTTTCCAAATAAATAGCATAAATAGGTGGCTTAATTATGTATGGAATGCACATATATTTAGTTACATGGTTTATGCATTTTATAAAGTGAGATAGTAGTTTGTTATGGATCAAACCTTTTATACATTGTCTTAATTTTAAAATCACAATTACATAAAGACAGGTTATCTTTTGCATGCTTCACTGACATAAACCATACAAAGTACTCAACAAAGGAAACCTGCAGAATATAAAAGTCAAAATGAGTTGGTACGGGAGGGTAGTAAAATTGTAAAGATAATCAAGAGCATTGTTTGCATAACAAAATTATGACACAATTATAGCACAACTTGAGATTATCCACTGGTTTGGATAATAGTTTCTTGGGTGATTAAAAGTTTATGGTACTAAATGAAGGTTATAGTGTTCATATTACTAGAACAAAGGTCACATTTTTCTTACTCTTCTCCAAAATCCACTTCCCCACATGCAAGTTGAGGAATAAAATGTATGTCATAAAACAATCACGGAGACAGTGTATTGCGCTTTTCTTCCGTAGACTTCCATTTGACAGGCTTCTGATTTTCCTGCTCTCAGAAAATATCCTCCTGGCAGTCTCTATAACTTGTTCTGCCCTTTATTGTGACTTTCTCCATAATTTCTCTTTTTCTTTCCTGTCCTCCAGTGATTCTATTGTGACTTTGCCAGAGTTTTTCTTTCACTAGAATCAGATTTAACAATTTATAGTCTATTAAGTATGAGCTTTGCATACGGAGCTTTGTTTCACTTGGTTTTGCTATGATACATTTCTCACAGTTTCGTTGTATGTGTTACCTTAGCAAGTCCTGTGATCAAGAGTGAATACTCTGGGATCTAGTTTTTCCAGATTTAAAGCCCAGGACCAACACTAATATTTCTAGGCCTTAAATACTTGAACTTCCTTAAGCCTCATTTAAAAAAAATATCCTCTGTAAAAGGAAAAAAATAAGATTTCACTGAGAAGCTGCAATTATTAAATGTAAAAACACTTGCAAAGAGCTTACACTGGTTCCCTCTTTGATGTTTCTGTGTTGTTCTTAAACTTTCACAAGAGTTTAAGCAAGTTGGGATATAAACTCGTTCTTCCTCAAAGGCTATCATAACCATCAGTCAATGTTGAAAGAGACTAGCCCATACCACAAGATGGAAGGTAGGCAATCCATCATTGGGCAGGCAAGAATTGCACCAGTCTTTTACAAGACACATACGTTGATCATCTTTCAAACTAGCCCCATGTTTATGGTTTCCTGGGTTGCCACAATTACTGCAAAATACATTAAAAACTAAGTTAATTTAACAGATTTGATTTTATGATGTAAATATGAAATATGCTAAATATAAAAAAAACAGTGTGGTAATCAGTGTTTCTTCAGGAAACCCGTATTTTTCTTTTGGTTAGCTTTCATTGTTTTGCAGAAATGAGACAGAAACTAGTGTTTACATCCACATGTTTATAAATTTCATATTTCTGAAAAGCTAAAAACTGTAATATTAAAGAAAAACAATCGTATTCTGGGAAAAAACAAACAAACAAAAAACAAGATGAAAAATCAGATACTTAAGTTCTAGCATTGGCTTGAGTCCTATGTAGTGTTGTGACTTTAGCTCATACTTAATTATACCAGTTCCCTCTATTTATAAGATGCTGCTATTACACAAAATGATTTCTGTAATTAATTTCCTCTTTAGAATTACACATATGTATTCAATAAACTTTTAATGTAATATTCACTTAATGAAATTGGTCTATTGTGTTTCATTTTATTAGTCTACTGTGTTTTGTTTCATTTATCAATTGCTGAACGCAAGCATATTTTGATCTGAGGTATTTTATGTTCATAAAATTGGGAACAAGCATAAATATGATTCAGTGAGACAAGCAGCAAATAATCTCCTATTCATTTTCAAATTGCAAACCAAAGTTACCTCACAAAATTAAATGCTAAAATTTTCCTGAGAAATGATTAAATTCTTAATTTTTTTATACTTACGCTTCTAATATTAATCTTTTCCCCTTATATTTTATGGAGGGAATTGGTTTTGGACATCTTGCAAAGAAGAGACATGTCAATATCATTATAATCTATATATTTTTATTTTTCTCATGTAAAATGCAAAATTGCAATGTTATTTATTGAATATCAGTGGGATAATTCACAAGGCACAAGAAGAAATGAAAGAACTTCAAAACTATACTTTCCAAAGCTATTGAAAATACTTTCAGGCCGGGTGCCATGGCTCATATCTGTAATTCCAGCACTTTGGGAGGCCGAGGCACACAGATCAACTGAGGTCAGGAGTTCGAGACTAGCCTGGCTTACATGGAGAAACCCTGTCTCTACTAAAAATATAAAATTAGCCCGGTGTGGTGGGGGGCACCTGTAATCCCAGCTACTCGGGAGGCTAAGGCTGAAGAATTGCTTGAACCTGGGAGGTGGAGGCTGTGGTGAGCCGAGATCAGGCCATTGTACTCCAGCCTGGGCAACAGGAGCAAAACTTAGACTCAAAAAATAAAAATAAATAAAAATTTAAAAAAGAAAATACTTTCAGTGAGCAACATAAGAAAATTTGACTTAGGAGCAGCACTAAAAATGCATTATCACACTAATGAAGAACAAGAATAATGCATCAAATAGTATGTTATGATAAAGTGATTTTATGAATATACGAAATATTATGAACTTACTAGGTTTTCCTACTGGTAATGTTATTATTGAAGTACCAGAGAAAATTAAAAATACTTGATTTAAAATACTACTTAGATTATCTAAAACCTGGCAGAACACTTTCTAAACCACTTCAAGTAGAAACTACAATGTAGTTTTTCTACTGGGCTGATCACTTGTCAGACACATAGAGACAAGCCATTCCTATATACAAATAGACATAAAAGTGAGTGGAAAGAAAAAAAAAAGAAAGCAAACATGCACTCCAGATGAAATTTATAGGGAAGTATGAGAGGAAAATAAAAAATATTATTGGGATATATGGAGAGGAAGATTACTTATAACAATCCCCTTCATAAAGAAAACAGGAATATATTTCTCAATTTTGCTTAAGTGTAAATTGCTATAATTTATTAAGAATTGTCCAAGTATGGGCCGGGCGCGGTGGCTCAAGCCTGTAATCCCAGCACTTTGGGAGGCCGAGACGGGCGGATCACGAGGTCAGGAGATCGAGATCATCCTGGCTGACACGGTGAAACCCCGTCTCTACTAAGAAATACAAAAAAAAAACTAGCCGGGCGAGGTGGCGGGCGCCTGTAGTCCCAGCTACTCGGGAGGCTGAGGCCGGAGAATGGCGTGAACCCGGGAGGCGGAGCTTGCAGTGAGCTGAGATCCGGCCACTGCACTCCAGCCTGGGCTACAGAGCGAGACTCCGTCTCAAAAAAAAAAAAAAAAAGAATTGTCCGAGTATGTTTTAAAAAATGCATATAATAGTAAACTATGTATTTGAACTTATAATTTCAAATAAAATTATTTGTCCTTAAAAGAATTCGTCTATGTGTTGTCTCCTTTATGCAACAAGAACTCTCCTTAAAAATCCTGGCCTGCATTTTACCATTTTCTTAAAATTTAAAAATCAGAGCTAGGCCAGGCGCAGTGGCTCATGCCTGTAATCCCAGCACTTTGGGAGGCCAAGGCAGGCAGATCACTAGGTCAGCAGATCTAGACCATCTTGGCCAACACGGTGAAATTCCGTCTCTACTAAAAAATACAAAAAAATTAGCCGGGCGCCTGTAGTCCCAGCTGCTTGTGAGGCTGAGGCAGGAGAATGGCGTGAACCCGGGAGGCGGAGCTTGCAGTGAGCGGAGATAGTGCCACTGCACTCCAGCCTTGGCGACAGAGCGAGACTCCGTCTCAAAAAACAAGCAAACAAATAAAAAAATCAGAGCTAATCAGTCCTTCGAAGCTCATGAGGTGAAGGCAACCCTAGAAGAAGCCTTACCCATCATAGAGGTTACAAGACTCTATGCAGATCCTTCCTCTACTGAAGCGGCGACACGACAGACATTGGTCTGGCCCAGGTCCCCAACAGCCATCACTGGAACACAGATGGTTGCACACCATTCCTTCAGCAGCTGTGAAACACCAGAATCAAAGGGAAATAAAACAGAGGATTGTGTCAAAACTTAAAATCTTCCCAGGTAATGCTATTTCTAAAGGAGTTCGCTTAAAGGAGATCTATGGCAAATGACTTTGGTGGCCTATCCCATCATCATGTCCTATCCCACCTGCAGCTTCTTCTATATTGCAGAGTCCTAGTAGATGTGTTTGTACGGCAATCTTGCGTTTTTCATAAGGTTAAGCAAAAGTGAATTGCCTATATAAAAACTACCGGGAGGACAGGCGATATAAATTATCCGTCCCAGCTAAAGAATAAACCACACTTCTCTCAAGCCAATGCTTTGCTCCACTAATACATAAAATATTTTGCCTTCTCAGTTTGAGGGATTTATGAAGAAATAGAAAAAAATAATATTGTCCTGAAACAAGCAAACAAAAAAAAGGATTAAAAGAGGAAGAGAAAGAAAAAGAATAATTTATAGAGTGTAAGAAGGGGAGAAAGGAATAGAAAGAAAATACAAGTTTTCTTTTTTCTTTTTCTTTTTCTTTTTTTTTTTTGAGACAGAGTCTTGCTTTGTCACCCAGATTGAAGTTCAGTGGCATGATCTTGGCTCACTGCAACCTCCACCTCCTGGGTTTAAGCAATTATCCTGCCTCAGCCTCCTGAGCAGCTGGGATTACAGGCGCACACCACCATGCCCAGATAATTTTTGTATTTTTAGTAGAAACAGGGTTTCACCATGTTGGCCAGGCTGGTCTTAAACTCCTGACCTCAAGTGATCCACTCACCTCAGTCTCCCAAAGTACTGGGATGACAGTCGTGAGCCACTGTGCCAGCCAAACTGTAAGTTTTCTACAAGACCCTGCTATATTCTGGCTAGGTCTACCTTGATATTAGTCAAGTCATCACACGTAAGGAAGAAGTTTTGAAAGAATATTCAGCAAATTACAATGATTATTTATGCAGAAGTATAGAGATTAAAGTAGTAACAACAGTTTTTAGTGTTATCTCTATGTTGTCTCTGTTTTTGTTGTTGTTGATGGCAGAAGGGCCAAATAATTTTTAAATTTCCACTTAAGGCAAACCATCTTTGTTTCCCTTTATACTGAATATATTTTATTCAGGATATTATTATTTATACTGCATAACATTATTTTAGTGAAAGGAGATTTGATATTGATAAGAAGAGCCATAAATACTTCAAATGTTATTCTGTGTTTCTGAAAGTGATTTGAGGTATTTGAAATACAACTATATGTGGTTTTCATGAAATATTAAGAATTCTAAAGATTAAAACATCAAAATCAACTTTATCTTTCCATTAGTTACCAACTTTACTTATTATGAGATGTAAAATTTTATGGCAAGAACATTTGTGAGGTGGGTTGGGATGGCACTGAATATGGTAGTGTAATACAAGCAGGGAGCTACATCTGTGAAATCTGTGAAAGTTAACTTCTCTAACATATGCTTGAGAGAGCAAATCGCCCGCACCTGCGATCCTGACTAGTTCTGAAACAGTGAAACAAATATTCCAATTCAAATTTTCTTTGTCCTATATCCTGGGGTTATAAAAAGGCCCCTATGGTAAACTGTGTAAAAATATTTTAAAGGCAGACTTAGATCTATCAACAAATCTTGCTACTTCTTGAATAATTTCTTCCAGTATAGTTTAAGAGAGGACTGTGTATGTGTGCCTGTGTGCAGCAGTTTTATTGAGGTACACATGGCATACAATATACTGCTTATATATAAAGTATACCATTTGATAAATGTTGACATCATGAAACATATCTACAATCAAGATAATTAATGTATTAATTATCTCCAAAAGATTCCTCATGACCTTATGTAATTCTTGCCTCCTGCACCATCCTCCTTAGACAATCATTGATCTGCTTTCCGTTACTCATTGTACATTAGTTTGCATTTTCTACAATTTTTTTTATAAATGAAATTATATAGTACATTTTCTGTTTTTATATGGTTTCTTTCATTTGCATAATTATTTTGAGTTTCATCTATATTACTGCATGTATCAACAGTTTATTCACTTCTATTACTGTGTATATTCTATCATATGGATATATGAAATTTATAATCCATTCACCTATTGACAGACATTTAGAGTGTTTTCCATTTTGGATGTTAAAAACAGTAGTAGTTGATTACTATGAATATATGTGTAAAAGTCTTTGTATGGACATATACTTTCTTGCCCTTTAGATAAATTCCCAGGAGTGGAATGGCTGGACAACATGGTAGGTATAGGGTCAACTTTTCAAGAAACTGTCAAATTGTTTTTCAAAGTAGTTGTACCATTTTACATTCCTACCATCAATGAACACAACACAAAATTTAGCTTGAGTTGTGTTCCCCACATCTTCACCAATATTTGATGTGGTCAGTTTGTTCAATTTTAAACTATCTAATTTGAACGTAGTAGCTCTTGATTGTGGTTTTGATTCACATTTTCTTAATGATTAAAGATGTGGACTATCTTTTAATGTGCTTATTTTTATATATCTCATTTGTTCAAGTGTCACCAAATCTTTTGCCCATTTTATATTGTATTGACTATTTCTTATTAATGAGTATTGAGAGTTTTTTATATATTTGGCAAGTATTTTCTCCCAATTTTAGCCATGTCTTTCCATTCTTTTAATACTGTATTTTGAAAAGTAGAAGTTTTTCATTTTGATAATTTATCAACTTTTTTTTTGAATCATACTTTTCACATCGTATCTAAAAAGTTTTAGGTATGTCCAACCCAGGGTCACAAAGGTTTCCTCTGGTATTTTCTTTTAGAAGTTTTATAGGTTTCACAATTATCCACATGATTCATTTAGAGTTAATTTGCACATATGGTACTGTATTAGTCATAGTTCTCCAGAAAACCAGAACCATTAAGAGATTTTATACACATCACACACACACACACACACACACACATACACACACACACACAATTGGCTCACACAAGTATGAAAACTGAGAAGTTTCACCATCTTCCACCTGAAAGCTGGAGACCTATGGAAGCCAGTGGTGCAGTCCCCATCTGAGTCTAAAGGCCTGAGATCCGAGAGAACTGATCATATAAATTCTGGTCCAAGTCCAAAAGCCTAAGAACCAGAAGCATCAATGATGTAAGATGTAAGTTCCATTCCAAGAGCAGGAGAAAGATCAATATTCTAGCTCAAGTAGCCAAGCAGAGAGAGTGAATTCTCCCTTCTTTCAAATTTTTATTTTATTTAAACCCTCAGTGTACTAGATGATGCCCACCCACAGTGGTGACGGCAATCTGTTTCATTTAGCATACCAATTCAAATGCTAACATCATTTAGAAACATCCTCACAGACATGTCCAGAAATGATATTTAATAAAATAGCTGGTCACCCCATGCCCCAGTTGGGTTGACATATAAAATGAACAATCACAGGTACTATGTAAGGATATACTCAGTTTTTGTATATGGATATTCAATATTTCCAGTATCATTTGTTGAAAAGATATCCTTTCTCTATGAAATTTGCATATTTATAAGAAATAAGTTGTTCATACATTTCTGGTTCTCTACTCTCCTTCATCTACTTCTCTCTCATAGTATTTTTCCATAATTTTACTTTTAATATATTTGTGCTTTTATATTTGAAGTCCAAGTCTTGTAAGCAGCAGTCATTGAGCCTTGTTTTTCTTTATTTCAATCTGATAATCTCTGTCCTTTAATTAGGGTGTTTAAACCACTTACATTTAATGTAATAATTGAAATAATCAAGTTGAAATAATTTATCTTAGTTTTCTTTTTTTCTTTTTTTTTTTTTTTTCCTGTTGGTCCATTCTGTTCTCTTCCTCCTTTTCTTCTTTTCTCCTATGATTTGGATAAATTGATTATTAAAATGATTTTATTTCTATTTATGTTTTTCTGCAAATGTGGCTTATGAGCTATATAACTTTTTCTTTGTTATTTTATATTTTGGGTTTATATTTTAAATTAAATATTTTATTCTGAAATAATTGTATATTAATGTGTAGTTGTAAGTAATGATACAGAGAGATATCGTGTTTTGGACACCCAGTTTTATCTCACAAGATCTTAAAAAGTTCATAGTACAGTAACACAACTAGACATTGGCATTGATATAGGCAAAATACAGATTTCCTCATAGCAAGAATCCTTAATTTTGTACTTGGATCTTCACATTGACTTGTCTCCCATCTTCCCTTTAAACTTACCCATTAGAGCTCCCTTACTGCAACCTCTAATCCCTTCTCCATTACTATAATTTGGTAATTTTAAAATTTATATAAATGGAATCATACAGTATGTAATTTTTCATAATTTGCACTTTTTTCAATTAGAATAAATATGCAGAGATTCATCCAGGTTGTTGTGTTTATTGTTTGTTTCTTTTTATGATCATAGTATTTCATAGCATGGGTTACTACAATTTGTTTAACTATTTACCCATGAAAGGATATTTGGGCTGTTTCCAGTTTGGAGCTACTACAATTAGGGCTACTCTAAACATTTGTGTATATGATTTTGTATAAATATAATTTTCATTGTTCTGTAATAAATTCTCAGGAGTTAATTGCTGGGTTATATGGTATTAACATTTTAGTTAGGTTTTTTTTTTTTTAAAAAAAAGACAGTAGCAAACTATTTTCTAGAGTGATTGTACCATTTTTACACTCTCACCAACAATGTATGGATTATTACATTTCTCTGCATCTTCTCCCACATTTGATTTTATTACTCTTTTTATTTTAGCCATTCTGATAGGTGTAGTAATATCTCATTGTGTTTTAAATTTAGATTTCCATAAAATGGCTAATAACATTGAACATTTTTAATATGCTTATTTTTCATTTATACACTCTTCAGAGAAACGTTTCTTCATATCTTTGACCATTGCAATTAGATTTTATTTATTTATTTATTTATTTGCTATTTAGTGCTACTTTTTGTTCTTTATATATTCCATCTATCTATGAAACCATTCCTATAAACTTTATAATACTAATAAGGGAAGATGAGAGGGGGAGAAATGAAAATAAACCAAGTGGGTGGGCACGGTGGCTCATGTCTATAATCCCAGCACTTTGCAAGGCTGAAGCTGGTGGATCACCTGATGTCAGGAGTTTGAGACCAGCCTGGCCAACATGGCGAAACCCCATCTCTACTAAAAATACCAAATTAGCTGGGCATGGTGGTGCATGCCTCTAATCCCAGCTACTCAGGAGGCTGAGGAGGGAGAATTGCTTGAAACCAGGAGACACAGGTTTCAGCGAGCCAAGATCGCACCATTGCACTCCAGCCTGGGCAACAAGAGTGAAACTCCATCTCAAAATAAAAAAGAAAAAAGAAAAGAAAAGAAGCCATGCTTGCACCACACTCATCATTAGTAATTAATGTAGCTTTGTTTGACCTGCCTCCTCATAGTTGCTTGCTTTTGTCTCAGAGTCATGTAGACCCTGCTACAAGATTATAGTTCTCCTTAACTGCTCTATAGATAACTATTTGAACATTATGAAACATTAGCTTTTGCCTTAAGATGTTTTTTCATGTCCTGCATGCCAGAGAAATCACTGATGCCAGCTGGTCTGAAGGACCCCACTGATGCCAACTGGTCTGAAGGACCTTATGAGGAGATAACTCACCAAAGAATGGAGTTTCCACATCCTGATGACTTCATCCTTCTTACTCTGCCCAACCAATGGTCATAGTTTTCCAGCCCCTTGCTCTTATAAACCCCAGCCCAGTATGCTCAGAGAGATAAATTTGAGAGTTTCCTCTCATATCCTCACTAGATTGCCCTGCAATAATTAAACTGTTTCTCTGCTGCAAATCCTGCTGTCTCAGAATATTTGTATGTTACTGTACAGCAGGCATAAGAAGTTGTTGGTCCTGTAACAACTATCTGATTTGAATATCTCCTCTCCCAATCTGTAGCTTATACTTTCATTCTTATCTTAGGACATTTTACAGAGCGAATGTTTTTAATTGTGATGAAGTTGAATTTATCATTTCAACTTTTTGTAGATTGTTCTTTGCATGCCAACTCTAAATTCTTTTCAGCTAACTGTAAATCCCTAATGATTTCTCCCATTTTTTTACCTCAAAGTTTTATAGCTTTACATTTTACATTTAATCCCATGACCTGTTTTTAAAGTTAATGTTTTTATAAGGTGTGGGATGTAGCTTAGGGTTCATTTTTTTGCTCTATAGATGTCCATTTGCTCTGGCACTATTTGCTTTAAAGGCTACCTTCCCTCTATTTAATTGCTTTTGCACCTTTGTAAAAAATATCTTGGGTACATTTGTGTGAGTTATTTCTTAGTTTGTTTTATTGATCTGTGTATTTATCCCTTTACAATAACACACAGCCTTAATTATGGCAGCTATGTAATAAATCTTGAAAATATGTGAACTGAATATTCCCATTTTGTTTGTTTCTTTTCCAAAATAGTTTTAGTTAGGCTAACTTGTTTTCCTTTCCATATAAATTATATAAACATCTTGACTCTATCTCAACAAAGCTTTTTGAGATTTTGACAAGCATTGCACTAAAGCTGTATATAAATTTAGGGATAATTGACATCTTTATGATTTTGAGCTATTCAATACAGGAACACAGTATGCCTTTGCATTTATTTACATCTACTTTGATTCTTTCATCAGTATTTTGTAGTTTTCAGCATACAAGTCCTGTACATGTTTTGTTAAATTTACACCAAAGTATTTCATCTTTTAGTAATTATAAATAGTATTATAATTTCTATGGTCCCATGTTAATTACATGTATTCAGATACAATTAAACTTTGTAAGTTTTATGTTTTACCCTATAATCATGCTGAATTTGCTTATTTATTTTAGGAGGTTTTTGTAGATTTTTGAAATTTTTTATGTACATAATCATGCCATCTATGAATAGAGAGATTTTTTTTTCCTTTTCAATCTATAAGCTTTATTTTTCATTTCTTGCCTTATTTGCTAGGTAGGACTTCCAATACTATGTTAAATAAGTAGTAAGAGAGGACATTCTTTTCTTGTTCCCAATCTAGGGGGAAAGTATTCAGCTTTTCACCATTAAGCACGACGTTAGCTGTAGGATTTTTGTAGATGGTCTTCATGAAGTGGAGAAACTTACTCTGAATTTCCATTATTTTTCCAGAGATTTTTAAATAGAAACAAATGTTAAAATTTTCAAATGCTTTTTCTGTATCAATTGACATTATTATGAATTTTTTCTTCCTTGGACTGTTAATATATTACATTTTTGATTATGAAATATTGTGCCAATCTTACATCCCTGGAATAAACCCATTTGGTTATGTTGTGTAATTCTTTGTATACATTGCTGAATGCTATTTGCTACTACTTTGCTAAGGAGTTTTGCCTCTAGATTCTTTAGAAATACATTGGCCTTTAGTTTTATTTCTTTTTGGAGGGGGTATTCTTTCTTCATTTATGAATACTAATATTCAAAACCATCATGAAAAATAGAACGATTATAGGTAGGCAGAGTCACAGAGAGTGTCAGTTGCCCAAGGCCACAAGTGTTGGGTTAAAACCCAATACAGGGCTGGGCGCGGTGGCTCACACCTGTAATCCCAGCACTTTGGGAGGCCGAGGTGGGCAGATCACGAGGTCAGGAGATTGAGACCATCCTGGCAACACGGTGAAACACTGTCTCTACTAAAAAAAACCAAAGAAACAAAAAAAACCCCAAAATTAGCCAGGCATGGTGGTGGGCACCTGTAGTCCCAGCTACTTGGGAGGCTGATGCAGGAGAAAGGCTGAACCCGGGAGGCGGAGCTTGCAGTGAGTCGAGATCACACCACTGCACTCCAGTCTGGGCAACAGAAAGAGACTCTGTCTCAACAACAACAAAAAAAAAAAAAAAAAAAGAAAGAAACCCCCCGCCCCCCCCGCCCAATACTGCCTAGCATCTATCACTCAGTGGAGATGAAAATGTGAAATTCATACCCTGCCTTCTCTGACATCACATGGAAGGGAGGTTGGCCTGGTGAGAGTAGAAGTCTACACTCTTCTCTCTTTTGCAAGTTTGAATGAAGTTTGTTTTTTTGTTTGTTATTTTTAGTATTGTATGTTTGTTTGTTGTTTTTCTGTGGTGTTTGGCTGGAGTAGAGCAGTTATTATCTAAAAGATTTCTGTCTTGTCTATCTGCTCCTTTCCAGATTCTTTGGTAGAAAGAACAGGCTTTTGTTGGGGTTTTTTAAATCTGCATCTGTTGGGGTTTTTGAGTTGACAGTTTCTTCATCTCAAAATCTGGGATATATGCAGAAAAAAAAAAAAAAACTCAGAGAACTCACCTCTGCATTGTTCTTTGGGTTCCAAGATCCCACACCTGTCTGCCTCTTCTGTCCACCTTTCAGAGTCGTCTTATAATGTCCAGGGTTTTTATTTGTACTTAGCAGAGGAAAAGGTAAAAGTATGTTTCCTCCATCTTCCCAGAAGCTAAATCCGAGTAAACATCTTTAATTTATTGCAGACTGTTTTCAAGTTATACTCTGCCACTTCACATCTATTCTAAGGATCTTAAAATAGGATGCTTTTATTTCTTATTCCTTACCTTTGAGCTACTGTCATACATCTTACTTTCCCATGTTATTCACTCTACATTACATTGTTACTATTTTCGATTTAGCATGACATTGTATTTGAAGACAACTAAATAATAAGATGAAAGTTGTCTATATTCATCCATGTAGTTACCATTTCTGGTGCTCCTCAGCCTATGTACAGATCCACATTTCCATCTGGTATTATTTTCTCCTGTCCAAAGGGATTCCTTTAATATTTCTTATAGTGCAGTTGTCTCTGTGTGTTGTTGTTCTCTCTGGTATTGTCTGTGAACTCTAGTTGCATTATTCTGCCTGGACTCCTAGCTCTGTCTTCTCAACTTGGAGTTCTTGGGACTCTGCCTGTTATCTTCCTCACTATACTGTGGCTTAAAATCTCTCTCAAGGCAGTTAACCAGAGCAGTCATAAGGCTCACCTCATTTATGTTCTCACTCTCAGGAATCACTTTCCCTTGTGTTCTGCTCTCCAGTCTCTTGCAATCTGTTGTTTCATCTATTTTGTCCTTTTTTTTTGATTGTTTCATGAGGGAGGGTAAATTTGATCCCTCCCTTTTGTTATTTCATCTTGGTCAGAAGTGGACATCTTATATTTACTTTCAACAGTGCAGAGTGGGATGACTTGCTGTTTCTTGTTTATAGACAAAAGTTTTCACATAAAATTTCTCCCAAATGCTCCAAAAAAGCTGCTAAGCATCCACTAAACTTCATTGAAAACTACACATTCTTCATTCTAACTAATTAACTTTATAGTTATCATTTTAAATAACAGATAAAGAGAATTTTTAAAGATAATCTGAAAGAACAAAGACTAAATGGAATGCTTTCCTGTATAGATAGGGTTGACCCTACGCTTAAATATATTATAAATTATTTTAGATAACTCATAGTTTGAAGGTTTTGCTTAATTGTGGTTTTCTCCAAGTCTTAAAGATTTATTAAAATGAAATATCATATTTTATGACTATATTTCATCTTCTTATCATATCTACACTCTCTTCCCCTGAAAAGTTGAATGATTTGATGTTTCACTTGGGAATGGCTTATCAACAGTTTATCTGTTACATTGATTTTGAACTAATAGCAATAGTGCTTATTTCTTTCTGATTTAGTCATAATACACAGGAAGAGGTCTCTCTCATTCCACAAAAGAAACGTCAGCATAAATGGAATCTATGCTTGTTTGAAACAGAATTTTGCTCTGTTGCCCTAGCTGGAGTGAATGGTGTGATATTGGCTCACTTCAGCCTTGACCTCCTGTGCTCAAGTGATGCTTCCACCTTAGCCTCCCATGTAGCTTGGACTAAAGGTATGCACCATGACACCTGGCTAATTTTGTTTGTTTGTTTGTTTTTTGTAGAGATGGAGTTTCACCATGGTGCCCAGCCTGGTCTCGAACTAAAGTGCTGGGATTACAGGCATAAATGATTGCACCCAGCCAGAAACAGAATTTTAACATAGGTCTTATATCACCACCTCCCAAAAAGTAGGATATAAATAACTTCCCACTAATTTATAAAGATGTAAAGAGTAAAAAGATATTTTAACCAAACTGATTAAATATAAATGGATGGTCTAATTCTATATAATAGACAAAGTTAAAAAGTAGCAAAGATCAATTACATTTGAGAATATTAAGTTACAATACTCATAACCATTTAGTCATTTAAAGGTTATCAAGTATCTCATTTTCTGACATATATAGTTATATACAGTGTTTACATATTCTTTCTAATGGGATAAACATGATCTTCAGAGGAAATCCTGAAGAGGGAAAGTTGTATTATGAGAACAACTTGTAAAGAGAAGTAGAGAATGGTTAAAATTATACTGTAGGGTGTCATGACTCTCTCACTCTGTATTGATCACTTTTGTTTTCTTTTTTTATATTTTTTGTTCATCAAGTTCTATCTCAGACCTTCAATTACAGATAATTTTATCTATCTATATAAAATATATATACACATTATACCTACAATATATAAATATATATCAATGTAATATATATTATATAATATACATTATATATAATATAAATATAATATATATTCAGTGCTAACTAAATATAGAATATAGTAGGTGTCTTAAGTTAGTGTCCTCACTTAACTCAGTTTCATTCTTGAGGACATTGACAAGGTCACAAATATGACCTTGGCACTATTTTATGATATTCCATAAACTTTTGGGCCCATTTATTTTACTATATTACATTATTTATTTTCAGGTTTGCTATCTTCTCCCTCTTGTCTCTTCCCCTTCCCTCTGCTAAAGGTGGCAGAACTTTACAGTATGTGGAAGGGTAAAGGCTGACTGCTTTGATCTTTCATTATATGCTTTGACACTAATTGGAGAGGAAGCTTTAGCTTCACTCAAAATCTTACCTCTCTTCTGCTATCTAACGCCTTCCTGGGTCTTTATCATATGCCCAATATCAGAGCAGGTTTGGGTCAGGGAAACAATATGTATTGGAAGAAAGCAAAAATAAACAGAAAACCATCATAACTATTTTCTTCTCATTCTTTCCAAACCAATAGATGATGGAAATGAAGGTAGGTTGATCATTTTCTCCAGAGTGAAACCAAAGGAAGTATCTCCACATAGCATAGAACAAAAGGCCAAGGAAGCTACTTCTTTGAAAGTCTTAAGAGAAAGAAATTTTCGATCAGCACCAATAATTCAACAGCCCTCTGACTTCCCGCAGTGATAGTCATGAGAGAAGGAGTGGAAGGGCTCTTCAATGACTTACAGTTCAAAAGGCCATCATAACCCTCTCTAAAGAAACTTTAGCAATGTAGTTATTAGGCAACCTTTAACTTCTTCCATGTTTCCTCTGGAAGCTGCAAAATAGATTTTTCTTTATCTCATCTGAATTCCAGGTGTCTGTTAAAAATTTGGAGAGATAATAATGTGCTTAGCATTTTGACCTCTACCGAGAACACTGAACCTGCTTTAACTAAAATAGAGGGAAGCTTAAAATAATGGATTTTGCTCCAGTGTTGTATGTGAAAGCAAATGGATTATTTCAAAAATACTGAAATGTATTTGGACAGGTAATGTTCTTCCTTTTTTTAAAGCTGAAAAGTACCATTTAATAGTCATTATAGTTAAGGTTTTGTGATTAGACATAGACTTAAACTCTTACTCTGTAATGACCCATGTAGCCTTGGGCAATTACTTACATGCTACTTATCTTTAAAGTGAATAGTAATATCTAGTAATATCTTCTTTTAGGATTGTGATGAAGATTAATCATCAAATTAGTAGAATTTTTAATGCAGGGTCTAAGACATTAAGTAAATGATCAATACATGTACTCAAGAGAAATGTGAAAGCATAAAAGCATATCCCTGTGTTTACTTTAAAAAATGTTTATTGAGAAACTGCTTTATGCAAGCTCTGCTCAGAGCTGAGGATATAACTGAAACATGAAATAGAATACATATTTTGTTACCTCATGGAGTTTACAGCTAATAAGAAAAACAGGCTGCATATAAATTTATGTATGTATAGAAATGTATATGTGTGTATGTATGTGTATATACGTGTGTGTGTGTGTGTGTGTGTGTGTGTATATATATATATATATATATAACAGAGTGCTGAGAGAACATAGAATATAGCAGTTGTCTAAACTTAGTGGGCAAATGGCATTAGGCCAGCCCACAAAAGAAGGGATATTAAAGCTGAAATACGAAGGGTAAGTAGGAATTCTTAAGGCAAAGGGGTGGGGGAAACGGGCACTCCAGCCAAGAGAGTCTAAGGAAGGAATCAGATTAGTGCTCTCAGAAAACCGACATGGGCAGCATATGGAAAGTGGTACCCTGTTAAACTGGTAAGACGGAGATGGGACAGATTGTGCAAGACCTAGTGGCCATTTTCAGGATTTTGCGTTTTGTCCAAAGAGCTGTTGGAAACTGTTGAAAGATTCTAAGCAGGAGAGTAAAGGACCTCCTATTTCAAAAAATGTCAGTTTCTTTGATGGGATTGACTTGAAGGCATATTTGAATAGTTGGTGACAAGGAGATAATAGTGATAATAGAGATGGGCATATGATCCAAATAGGGTCAACCCGTACGGGAGAGGGAAGGTAGAGCTTTTTAATCTGTGTTGATAAACTCATACACTCTGTGAATGCTCTTAGCATATGCCTTCCAGGACCAGTAATTTTTCATAAAGAATGAGAATTTGCCTAAGAGGAAAGCAGAGTGAAGCAAATAGAGGATTGAGCCCTAGTGATGTTGTTTGAACCCCTGGATCCAATTGTGTCTGAAAAGATATTCCTTGGACTTCTCATTTCTGAGAGTTAATATGGTCTCTCTATGCCTAAAGTAATTTGAGTTGGGCTCATGTCACTAAAAGAATACTGAAATAATTTCCTTTCATGCTGTAACAAGTTACTACAGACTTCATTGCTTAATATCACCTACATTTAAGCTCTCATAGTTCTGGAGTTCAGACGTCCAAAATGACTCTTAAGGGGCTAGAATCAAGGAGTCAGCAAGTCTGATTGCTTCTGAAGTCTCCAGGAGAGAATTTGTTCCTTGCCTCTTTTAGCTGTTGAAGACCCCTTTGGCGTGAGCTTGAAGTGACATTGCTGCAACCTTTGCTTCCGTGGTTATATCACCTTTTCCTTTACAGTAGTCAAACCTCCCTCTACCTTCCTCTTATAAAGACACATGTGATTATATTTGTAACCCACTTAAATAACTTCAAGATAATCATTCTATTTTAAGATCCATAACATCTGCTAAGTCCTTTTTACCACACAAGATAATGTTCATAGGTTCTGAAGATTTGAATGCAGTCATCCTCATGGGGCCATCATTTAGTCTTTTGTAAGCACTAAACTGCCCGGCAATAAGCTCTGTGTGCAGGCAAGGTTAGACATGTGGAAGGTGGAATGACATTATATGACATTGTAAAAACTTATAATGGGTTAATAAAGAAGTTGGGGAAGCAGCAATGGAGAAGTGCAGAGACATACCCATTCCCCATGTTGAACAGGTTAAATAGATGCTACACAAATTGTTGTTAACTCTTATATACCCTAGTTACTGTATATCTCTGACGTGAATGGGACCACAGCACGAAATTCTGATAGGAGGAGGTGAGAGGCAGTAGTGACAGAAGAAATAACATTTTATCAATTCTTAAGGTTTGATTAGAAAACTGAGCACAATATAAAATACCTCTCAGAAGAGATGTAAGTGTAAAAAAGTAAAATGAATCCAAAAGTATTTTGTTGAAAGTCTAAAGTAAATAAAATTTGATAGTACAATACTTATTATACTATAATTACCCAATTACGGTGTAAACTATAATTAAGTGTTCCCCTTATTTATTGGATATGTTATCATTAGTAAATGCAAAACAAATCCCACTATTCATAGAATGCTTTTTAAAGTTAGCTCTTTATCTTTGTCTCCCAAACCTATTATTAAATATCTGGTTTTAAGCTATTCAATTATGAATTTTCCTACAAGGGAACACAACTTCAGAAGAAAAAATGAATTGTTAGGATCACGTGTTCTTGAATATATTTTTGACTATAGAACGATGGGGGAATAATATGGGGTGTGACAGAGTAGAGTTTCCCAAGGATTTTCCACAGGCACCTGTCTCAGAATGATCTGCCTTGTATTAAAAATGCAGAATCCCAGGTTTCCCATCACATTGTCTGTGTTAGTTTCATAGAAATACTGTAACAAACTGCCATGAACTAGGCTTCTTAAAACAACAGAAATTTATTCTCTCACAGTTCTAGACGTCAGAAGTCCAAAATCCAAGTGTTCACAGGCTAGTTTCTTCTTGGGGCCTCCGATGGAGAATGTTCTATGGCCCTCCCGTAGCTTCTGGCAGTTGCCAGCAATCCTTGGTGTTCTGGGCTCGCTGCTATATCACTCCAATAGTCGCTTCTGCTGTCACACAGCTGTCTTTCCTCTGAGTAGGTGTATATCTTCACATGGTGTTCTCATTTGTGTGTATCCATCTGTGTGTCTCTTCTCTTCTTCTTATAGGTACACTAGTCATTTGATGAAGGACCTACCCTGCTCCAGTATAAGCTTATCTTAACTTTCCTTTTAACTACATGTGCAAATACCCTATTTCCAAATATAGTCACATTCGTAGATACCAGGGGTCAAGACTTGAGCATCTTTTGGAGGGGATACAATACAACTCACAATAGTGTCTAAATAAGAATCTCTGGAGAACTGAAGCCTAGCTTTTGCATTTTTAATGATTATAAGTTTTACTTTAAAATTTTGCAACCATTGATGAAGAGGCAAGTCAAGTTAAAATATCACCCACCGTTTGTAATAAAAACTGGAGTCTGCAGTAATCCTGGCTTTTATTGTTGAGAGATCATTCTCTCAGAATTTCTAGATTACAAAATAGAAGGGATATCATTTCTGTACCTAATTGGCAAGAGCAACTGCTTATTATCCTTTTGATAAGAATATAGAGAACATTTTGTAGCATTGTTAGTAATTAGTGTGCTGTTTCAAATACAATAACAAAATCTTACTTGAATGGTTTTTTTTTTTTTTTTTTTTTACAAAGAACAGTGTATTGATGTACTAGTCTAGTAATTTTGAAAGGAAAAATCTTAGAAGTGTAATTAAGATTTTCTATTTTCTGATTACTCAGAAGAATAGTGATTTCACTATATTCAAAGTTACACACTTTATGTTTCATACCAAGCTATGGTTTAATGAAATGTGTCACAGAGTTCATTAATTTCCCAGGCTACCATGCCAAAAGAATGGTTCCTCTGACTTGGTAGGCTGCATTTTGTTTGTAAACGCACATTTACTCAAGATAGCATGGGATGGGTTAGGAGTGCACAAATTAAAGGTGAAAGTATGGGAGCAGGAGAAAGTAAGAAAATCTGCCTTACCTTAGTAATATTTTCTTAAAATAAGGTAAATCTTAATTTGTAATCAAAATTCATTTTCTGTAATATACAACATATTAGAAATGACGACAATATAAAGTCTGTTTATTTTATAGATATCTAACATTTCTTATGATGTTATAGTAAGTAAAATGCTTGCTTCTGTATTTTGCTGTTTTTATCCCAGTTATGGGAGAAAAACAAATAAAACAATATATTAAGCAAACACTGTTTTATTCTTCACTGTGTGAGGTGCCTTCTATTCCCTACTTATTAACGCTTTGACCTGCTTCAATTCTGGACATGCAGTGACTCATTATAAAATTGGATGACGTTGTCATCCAGAGAGTTTAGTTATTAGAAATTAACTATAGCTCTAAAATTACCTTTTTCTAGATTCATGTAAAATGGGGTGGATTTTTCTACTGTCAAATTTCAGAAACATAAAAACCACAAATAAATATAAAAATGTGTATCCTTTTTAGCTTATTGGTGCCAAAAATATATATATTCCCCATCACCAAATATTTTTGCCCTGAGCCATTAATTTAAACTTGATATTTTTTTGAATTTTAGAAAGTCTCTTGCTTATCATAAAGCCAATTGTAAAATGTTTTAATTTAGAAGAGAAAAAGAAAAATAAATACATTTCAAGGAATTCTCAAACATATACTTTTTATCTGCTTATGATTTTGAGATCATTTCTAAATTCTTCAATGTCTAGCCTCCTGTTAATAACATAATAACTAATCTTATTCCTTCCATATCTCCCAATGGTTGATCTTGCAAATTTTTAATTAATCACTTTAATAAAGTAAATTTTTCTTCTGCGTAAAAAGAAAGCTCTTGATATTTATCTTTCCTTTTTTATGTTCAAGAAGGCACTTTTTGTAAAGTAAAATTAAATATTGTATCTTCACATTATATAATATATGTATATGTGAATGTCTAATATATAAACTATTTTTAATAGAAACATAAAATTTTTAGTAGTAGTAATAATAGCTAACACATGTATAGCTCTCTCTTGCTCTTTCTTTCTTTGTTTCTTTCTTTCTCTCTCTTTCTTTCTCCTTCCTTCCTTCCTTCCTTTTCTTCCTTTTCTTCCTTTTCTTCCTTCCCTCCCTCTCTCCCTCCCTCCCTTCTTTCCTTCCTCCCTCCCTCCCTCCCTCCCTTCCTTCCTTCCTTCCTTCCTTCCTTCCTTCCTTCCTTCCTTCCTTCCTTCCTTCCTTCCTTCCTTCCTTCCTTCCTTCCTTCCTTCCTTCCTTCCCTCCTTCCTTCCTCTCTCTTTCTTTTCTCTCTTTCTTTCTTTCCTCACTTTGCTGCCCAGGCTGAAGTGCAATGGTGTGATCTTGGCTCACCATAACCTCCACCTCCTGGATTCAAGTGATTCTCCTGCCTCAGCCTCCCGAGTAGGTGGGATTACAGGTGTGCATCACCACACCTGGCTAATTTTTGTATTTTTAGCAGAGATGGGGTTTCACCATATTGGCCAGGCTGGTCTCGAACTCCTGACCTCAGGTGATCTGCCCACCTCTGCCTCCCAAAGTGCTGGGATTACAGGCATGAGCCACCACGCCCAGCCAACATTTTCTTTATTTTGAGAGGAATCACGGTGAAATTAAGGGCCTAGACTTCGAAGTCAGACAGGCATTGGGTTGAAGTCCTTAATAGGATTTTAGTAGCGCCAAAACTGGAAATATTATTTAACTGTCTTAATAAATGTATACTCATCTGCAAATGCAGATGATTCTACTTTACAGGGTGGTTGTAATAACTAAATTAAACAATATACCTAGGTTGAGAGATAGAGTCTGGCACCTTTTAGCTGATTTGTTAGCTGATTAGCTAAAGTCAATAAGGAGAGATGGGTTGTTTAATAAATTATTTTGGATCCACATCACAATCAGGAATTTTTTAAAAACGCTATGCCAAAACGTCAAGATGTGTTAAAAATTTCAATATTGTTTTTAAAGTACTAGATGAAAAGAATTATCTAAAAATACAAGATCAAACAATTAAAAAGGAAAAGAACAATCTAACCACTTAACTATATAAAAATATGGTTTGATAAACATTGGATTATCAAAAGACAAATTATTCAAATTACCAGTAAGAGAGGAACTTATTCCCAACACATTTAAGGAACAAAATTTAATAAATTTAATTTGTAAATAGTTCTTTCAAATTTAGGAGAAAAAGAACAACTCCCGAATTAAAAATGAACAAAGTTCACATATAAAGCAATTTACAACATAAAAAAAGATGAATTAATCATGTAAATATAAAATACTTCTTTTCTTCCTTTAGATCACTGAAATTTGAAACCATAGATAATATCTAGTGATTTAAAGAGTAGTGGAAAATATTACTATCACACAGTGTTTGCAACAAGGTTAATTGATTTAGTATTTTTGGAAGATGACAGAGAAATTAGTGAGAAAATTTTTATGTAGCCTCATTTACAGAGAAATTCTATATCTAAGGTTTTAGCCACAGGAAATAATTGTACAGTACAAAATGTTTCATAAACTAGATATACATCATGGCAGCAGTGATAATATAAAAATGGAAAATAATTTAAAATACAATTAATATGGTACTGGTCCAGAATACTTGTATAAATAGCTTTAAAAACGAATGAGGAAGGCCAGGCATGGTGGCTTACGCCTGTAATCCCAGCACTTTGGGAGGCCAAGGTGGGTGGACCAGCTGAGGTCAGGAGTTCGAGACCAGCCTAACCAACATGAAGAAACTAAAATACAAAATTAGCCAGGTATGGTGTTGCATGCCTGTAATCTCAGTTACTCAGGAGGCTGAGGCAGGAGAATCGCTTGAACCCGGGAGGCAAAGGTTGTGGTGGGCCAAGATCGTGCCATTGCACTCCAGCCTGGGCAACAAGAGTGAGACTCCATCTCAAAAAAAAAAAGAATAAGGAAGAGCTCTATCTATTGAATGTGAGATGCTTATACTAATGCTTATACTATATTAAGTATAAGACATAGATGACTGAATGGTATTTAAATAGAAATGGTATGATCCCATTTATATATGAAAATATATATTTCACTATCCTTATCTATATATATGAAAAATATATTCACCAAGAATTATATATAATGTAGTTTTAAAAATATTTTTATATATTTTTTGTTGGTTTTATTTTGAACAATGAAAAAGGTACTATTATAATTGGAAAAAAAATATTTTTATTTTGAAAATCAATAATGAATTTAATTTCATGTTGAGTTTAACAGTATCTGTACAAATATTTTAAAGACTTGAGACTTGAGATATATAAGCTCAAATATAACTTGGATTCTGAAGGGCTGGTGTAATATTTATCTCTACACTGTTTATATTTCAGTATTAAAAATTTATGCTTAAATATTTTAAGAAACTTCAAATGCTTTTATAAATCTACTCTAAAACTTCTTCCACCTAACACTGCAATTTGGTTACTATTATAACCACATAAATGACAGAGGTCCAAAATATTCTAGCTTTTCATGTCCCAGAGTTTCCCTCAATCTCAATCTCTTCAAATCAGCTTTGAAATTTTTGACTTAAAAGAGTAAGATTGCTTTAGCCACTGTTAGCCTTTATAGATGAGTTAACCTTTTTTTATATTGTCATTACTGTTTTAAATCATGCTGAACTCCAAAAAACACCATTACAAATGAAGGACTGCCTTTTCATTAAGTTCATAAGCCAACTCTTACATTTAGATCAGAGTATTTCACGGTAACTGTGTGTAAATGTAAGTGGGCATGTAAGGGTGTGTATGCATGGATATGTTTACTAGGTGTGTGTATATGCATGTGTGTTGTATATGGAGCTGCATACAGACATCCACTCTGTATATGCATATATGTTTAGGTGTTGTAGTGAACATATGTGTATGCTCATGTACATCTTGTGTGTGTATGATATACCAAGATGGAATATCCAAAAAGGAAACATTTACAGTGCATTTAAAATGAAGCAAGCATTTAGACATTCCCATTTACAAATAGTACTGGGGATCGTAAACATCAGCAGCATCTCTGAGGTCAGGTTTACAGGGTAATTATATTTCTGAAAATGGAGGCATATGGAATTTTTATGGATCCAGTGTGCTGTGAGTCTGAAGTCCAAATTTTGATAAATGAATTCCATGCAAAATACATTTATTCTAATATGTTAAAAATGAAAAATGATATGCTTGATACTATAGAACCACAAAACTATGTTTCTCCTAACTGCTTCATTTTTTTCCCCAAACTGCAAAGTCAATTCTTGTGCACAGAACAAAAAAAAAATATGTCTATGGTCTGAAAAGTAGTTAACCTCAATCCAAGAAGCATAACACTGAAAGTTTAAACGCATTTTATATTTTAGTTATTATCATTATTATTATTATTCACTCCCTTTTGGTCATTTGAAATGTTCAGAAGTTTTAAAGAGGTGTAAAATAACATTATATAATTTACTGAAATATCCCTTTTTCTCATCTTGTTTCCCTACATTTATTTTTTGCATTTTCTTCTTCCCATTTGCTTTTCAAGTATAGAAAGATATATGAAATATGAATTTTTGTAGGATTTGTAAACTGATTAAGTGCATCAAAGAGGAAGAATGTTTTTTTTCTGATTCTTTTATATATTTCTTTACATTATTTTGAATTCATAGTTAAATTTTTGAAAGATAGTGGTACTAATTTTTTTAAGGATGTCGAAGGAAACAAGAGTATAACCCTGATTTAGGGAAACATTCATCAATTGGTATTGAAGAAGATTCTATCTTATTGCCATGAAACATCTACTTTGGGGCATATACACACACATATTGTGATGTGGGATAAGCTTAAGCATTAGGGAAAAAGCAAAGCAAATTTTCTTTTAGAAATCAGTAATGTGTAAAACCAAGGAAATAACATAGGCCAAATGAAATAATGAATATCATTCAATATAACATGCATATTTTGATACACAATTAGATTTTATATTTCGTGATTCTATGTGGAACAGAAGAATGAGTAAGAACTTAAGTTCACTCTTAGCAGGAATCTCATATTGGGACAGATCTCCTTCATTTAGAAATATTTTTAAGGATTGAAAAGAGCTAAAATATAAGAGAATTAATCATAAATTATATTTTATGAAGATTAGTAGACTGAGCTGTCTTAAATTATTTCTGGAACAAGATGAGATCTTAATAAATCAATTAATTCACTGAAAACTCAATAAACAAATTATGTTGGCCTCTTAAGAGTTTATAACTTTTAAAAAAGTCTTCTATTTATTCACACACACACACACACATACACACACACAAACTCAATCATTATTCATGTATACCCTTATGATTGTTTTAATGGAGAGATCAAAGAAGTAAGAAAATACTCTGAGAGCAGAATTTTCTAAGGTTCTGCCATTTAGAACGGATTGATTTTGTGCCCACAACAAGAATATTCATTTGCAAACAGATCATTTGAGTTCGGAGTCTTTTTATTCAGTATTTACCATAATAAGTCTGATGATTGTACTCATAATAGTGGCACTCATAGGATGTAGGAAAGAGTAGTATTCAGTAGAAAAACAGGGAAGAATTAAGTATAAATCATTGGAATATCAGTGCATTATATAGGAATGGCATAGTCATGTGCCTACAAAAGCATTATTTGCTTCAGAGTAAATGAGAAATTATTAAATGAATCAATAAGTAGCAAAACAGATGAAAAAATGATAAATACATGTCTACATAAATGCATTAATAAAGTAAACTTTCTTTCTGAACAACAAAACATCTTGAACAATGTACTTCTTGAATAGTAGTTTTTACACATGTTAGAAAAATACAACTTCATTTTTCTTACCACCTCTAAATGGCAAAACTCTGTTATTCTGTTATGAAACTCACTGAAATCAAACAACAAACAGAGAATTCAATAGGGTGGATCTCCACACATTGACTGGATCCTTGAAATTACCTGGGATGCCAATGATTTAAATACCCAGGTTCCATTTAGACATACTGAATTCAAATCTCCACAGGAGCGTTCTTAAGATTAGGTAAGACATCTTGCAAATAAATATGCCATATGTTGTAGAAAGTCACTTATTCTGATTATTTCATATCATATTTGCAATTGTAATAACTACCTTCCTTTTTAAGGGTTGGGATAACAAAGCAACAATTCTGACCTGATGTTATTTTTAATTTTTTGGTCCAAAGAAGAATGGGAAAAAAATTAAGTTTCTATGTTTTAAATGTCCGAGTAATGTACTTACTACAGTTTTCAGCTTTTCTATTGTCCCGGATTACTATTCTTTGGTTGATTGTGCTGAAGAGTGTTGTCCAGTTAATGGTATGATAATAACACAAGTTGCTGTTGTCAGTAATATAGATGTTTCCTGCGCTGATTTCCTTCAGGGACTGGAACTGTAGAGAGGTGATGCCCTGTTGCTTGAGGATAAGCAAGGAGAGGCCACTAAGGAGGGGGAAGGGAGAAAATGGAACCATGAGACACATTCTGGAGTAAAATAAGGCTGTCACATTTTATTTTTAAAAGAATGTTAATGGAGTATAAATAGAGACTGAATCAGTAACTCTGTGTTTTGAATGATATTTGTTTTTACATGCTATATACAGTTTTTAAAGTAATAATTTGACCTCCCAAAGTAAAATTTCCATTGCTTACAGTTATGCATATTGGCAGTGTATCTCTATTTCTGTGTATATATTTACCACTGAAATATCTGCTCACTATCTTCCCACCCCAAGCCCCCAAGCCTTAACTTTACATTGTTCAATGATGAAATCCTGTATTAACACTAAAGAAGTGTTTATAAAACAATCGTTCATCTACTCAAAGTAAGACATTAATTCCTTTTTATGTAATAGATTTAGACATATAGACATACCTTCAGAGTATGTCTAAATAATTTCAGAAAATGATTATAGGTATTTAGCTTTACTTTAATACCTCAGACACCAGAACTGTAATAATTGAGGCATGCGTAAGTAAGGTTAGGAGACGGTAAAAAGTAAAGAATAAAACTAAACTAAAATTAGAAAAAGAAAACAAACTCAGATGCCTTGGGTATCTGGGGAAAAGGTCTCTAAAAGTTAAATAACAACTACCCTGTTTAGAATTGCTCACATCATGCACTCCATGCTTGGAAAATACTAATATTACTTTGAGTGACAGACGATTGAAAAATCAAGGAAACTACTTTTATTTTAATATAATCCACATTATTGTAATTATTTACTTTTTTACTTATTTTCTTTTTTTACTTATTTACTTTTCCATTCTCTAAAGCATAAACATGCTTCCCATATTTTAATCAGTTAATGAATATTATTTTACATTTTGGAGATCAATGCTTTCCACTTTTATTTTTAGTTTTAAATATTCTTTGCTGTTAATATTTAGATTTATTTTCCATGGTTGTCAGAATGTGTGTGTGTGTGTGTGTGTGTGTGTATGCTCAATGATAAAGACCAAGATGCAGCTCTTTCTCTCAAATTTTGTCCCCAACATAACTATCTTGAGTTGTTAGACAATGTTAGCACAATGTCTCGATAGGCTTATAATATTTATTCAATGGATAGTAAAAGTTGTTTACATATAGCACTTTAATAGATTGTATCTCTTGACTATCCTTTCTTATTAAGCTCCTTTTTCCTTTACATTTTTAAAACCTCTTATAAATATAACTTTTAAATTTTAATAGTGAAATTCAATGTACTTTTTATAAAACATTATTATAAAATCAATGATGATATTAATTTTGGAGATATTTTGAACTTAAGTAAACAAATTTTAAAAATTCTTATGTAAATTGACTTTTAATTGCTCATAAATAAGAACGTCATACAGATGACATTGAAGAAACCTGTTATTTACTCTTATAATGTGAATTTAAATTATTGACATTATAATTTTATCAATGTCCTTCTAAACCTGAATTTTCTTGTCCATTTATTAACCAGCAGAACATGTAGAATGGCGGACCTGTTCCTAAAACATCAGCCCTGTGATGTGTAGTTCAAATTATAGCACCAGAGACAAGAACAGAATCTCCTGGCACAACAGCATTTGTATCCTATACACCCAAGCCATTACCAAGTCACACAACTCTTATCTTTTAATTATGATAATATCTGATAAAAAAGAAAGTTTCATTAATTGTTCATATCTTGCACCCCATACTTGCAAAATACTAATATTACTTTGAGTGACAGACAATTGAAAAAATCAAACTATGTATTCTGTAATACTTCATGCCATCATCGGAGGTATTTTCAATGAGCTTATCTTTGGAAATAAGGATGGAAGCATGATTTCCCCAGAATCAGTAAATCAATAAAAGTGATGGTTTTGACTTAATGCCCAGACGATGCTCCTCTTGAAATCTGTGAGACCTGCAACTTTAAACATATCCACTTACCTATAGAGTACTCTTCCACCAATGGTCACTAGGTTAGAAAAAACACTGAAATCAGTCATGTTTGGCGGCCATGACTGTATGTTCAGGAAACCTACAAGTGAAGAGTAGTAAAAATAAATCAGAATATCATTGTCTTAGTATTAGTGCTGATTTTTCTTGAAATATGGTGAAAACATGTTGAAACGTGGGAAGTGAGAAAGGGGTAGTGAACATTTCTATTTTTGAAGCACTCTATTACGTATGTATTCTTCCAAGATTGAGTCTCTTACCCAGTAAAACTGTATATGTTGAAAGGTTTCAATGACTCAATTTGATTTATTCTTATAAATACAAGAATGTAGTCTAACTAGATAAAGAGAAAAATATAGTTTCAATTTCTCTGAAATCTTTTACCTCTTCATCTGTATACTTACGATATCAGTGTCACCCTTATATTCTAAGACATTTATATACATATCTAACCTTTCTCATTAGATTTTGCATTATTTTACGGTAAGTCCATGTCTGATTCATATCTATGGGCCCCATATTACCCACTAAGACAATGTTGAACACATTACAGGCTTAATATATATGTGCTAAATAAATGCTACATGTTATCCATGTTCAAGAGTACTTCTTTTGAAGAAGTAAACAGAAAAACATGGGTTCAAAGATCAGTTGACACTTGCAAGAGTTGTAATGTCAGACTTTCAAAGATACTCATTTTGTAATTCCATGGGCTTTCAAAATATGCATAAAAGCTAATACCATCTTTAAAAATAATACGAGTTTTTACAAACTAAAATCTGCTTTGAAAATTAGTTGCTGATTCCAAACTTATGTAACTTTTTCTGTTTTGTTTTCTTTTTTGTTGTTATTTTGTGATGGAGTCTCACTCTATTGCCAGGGTGGAGTGCAGCGGCGTGATCTTGGCTCACTGCAATCTCCACCTCCTGGGTTCAAGCAATTCTCCTGCCTCAGCCTCCTGAGTGGCTGGGATTACAGGCACGCACCACCACACCCAGCTAATTTTTGTATTTTTAGTAGAGGCAGGGTTTCACCATGTTGGCCAGGATGGTCTCAATCTCCTGATCTCGTGATCCACCCGCCTTGACTTCTCAAAGTGCTGGGATTACAGGCGTGAGCCACTGTGCCCAGCCAATCTTATGTAATTTTTTTTTTTTTAAATTACGTTGTTCATAGCACAACAGTTGCAGTTTAAAAAATTACCTGTTATCTCTCTGACTGTCCGAAAGACATTCAGTTTCTCTGGGTCTATGGCTTCAATTGCATTGTAAGGGTCCCTAGAAAATCAAGAAGAAACATAGCCAAATTTAAATTTTAATAAAGGAGTGAAAATATGAGAAATGTGACAGTAGTTATTTTATTCTAATTTAATTTTAATTAGCAATAGGGGCGTTATCAATGCTTGTCTAAATTAATCTGTGCTAGATGTGGAGGAGGAATAATAGGTGTTTTGTGGACATTTTTGATGTCACAAAATATGAGATTTTCATCAAAGCCTATTCTAGATCTATAAGATTATTCAGATTGAACTATTCTGATGAAATTCTCAAAGATAGCAAGTTCATGTATGAACCACTTTACATTGCTTTGTTTTAAAAGTTTATTATTGATTTGGGAGAATATATACAGTCTAGAAATAAATTATATTATAGTGAGAACAACTGGTATTTCTGCTCCTCAAAGAAGTATACATTGCTAATAGTACCTGGAATTCATAAGAAGGATAGAAACAAGCACAGATAAAATCGACATTTTTTTCTTCTGTAGCTCTACATTTATCTACTCGTGAATTTTCATAATATTTATGACATTGTCCAAAAGTATCTCTTCATACAGATTACTTAGAACCATCTTGTTCCTATCTAGCTTATTCATATTCACGTGTATAACACAGGAACTATTCACTTCCATGTATATGAATTCAAGTAAGACTTCCAGTTTTCTTTTTTATTTTTAAGAAATCCACAGTAAGTTTTAAAATTTTATTACATTAAAAGACATTTCGTGCTATCCTAGGTAGACACCTCATATTAACATATATCATTTACAGAGAGATTAAATTTTATCCATTGGCTGCTTCTTCAAGATAGTTCAAAACTTCTAAGAACAGTGATCTTAGGCTTTTTTAGAAGTATGTATCTACCTGTAGCAGTCAAACAAATTTTATTCTTACTGTAGATATCTCTTCTTTTACCGGTCTCTGAGAACATTCCTTTTCGGTATGGTGAATAACCACTAGTGATCCACTCTAAGTAGCCTTAATAGGGCTATCAATCAACATGCTCCATAATCGCCTGACAAACAGATAGGCATATGGCTTATATCCTGGGGATTTGTGTCTGAATCCATTGGCATTTATTCATGCCAGCATTCAAGTCTTGAAAAGAGTATCAGTTCCAGCAACTTGATCTCTGGAACCACCTTGTACTGGCTTTCTGAACTTGGTTCATCAGCATATTCTTCTCTACTGCAAACCATTCCACATCTTTAAAAAAATTTTGCTTGATTAAATTACTGTTTCAAACTAAGAAGTGCAATCAATACAATGTACTGCTAGTTTAACATGGGGTACTTTATACTAGGCTCAAATACTGGATATTGCTGAGGTTGGAGAAACACTAAAAATGTGTTTCCCTATAATTCACACATAAACTATTGATTAAAATTTTCTCAATGTCATATTAATATCTCACAAAAGCTTAAAGTCTCAATTAAACGTTCTAGCAAACTTTCTCTATTTACAAGCAAAGATATATGGAACAAATAACTATGCTTTTGATGAATATGAAGCCAAATATGAAGTGTATCATGTAGGAAAACTCTTGCCTTCACTTTTTAATGTGCAAAGAATTTTGTATACAGAGGAAATATCAGCTCTGCAGTACAAGAATGAGCTTTCAACATTTGTTCTTTGATGAAAAGCAGTGTATAGAACAGCTCAGGTCATATAATCAAATATTCTGGCTTTATTGAGAAAGACTCAAAATTCAGGGCAAGCACACAATAACGGGGTCAGTCCAAACCTTTACTGAGAACACTTCTATGTTACCGGGAATGAAATGAATTCCGGAATGTTAACATGAAGCCCAATGGACCACAGATATTTTATACAGTTAATTTTAGAGATTCAGGACTCTTGTAAAATAATTTGACAGAATTCCACTCACTGACTTCAAAGTATGTCTTGGGAGTTGCATCCTGTAGCCACTCGAAATACATAGTACTTTAAAACAATTAACTTTCCAAACTAAATTCAGAGCCATGCAAAAGAACGTTATGTCTATCGTGTCATTGTGTTTGGTGATCCAAAATAAAGCTCAGGAGAAAGACAGAGAAACATATTTTCATTTCCACTGAAATCACTTTGTTTTATCATCAAGCTTATTATTTCTTTTCCATTGTCTATCACCATTGCAGTCTACCATGTAAACCCTTTCTTGCCAGTGTCTCATTGTGACACAGCATGAACATGCTTATTTGGTGAGTATTTTGTTACTCTAAGCACATGCCCATCAACAGTGTAAAACGTAACAAAACATGAAGGAAAAGTTTTCCTAATGATAACCCTAAGCACTACGCTTTCCTGCAGTTCCTGTCCTAAATAAGAAAATGAGTACCTACTACTATTTCTGGCAATGGTACTATTGTACTGTAAACTAAACTTGCCAATTAACTTTCTTGAGCCCAATTATATATTAAAATTTTAATTGATAAATTGCCAGTAAATATCTTTTATGGAGCAACTTATTTTTAAAAAGCATAACAACCTCATTAAATTGTTATTTTTGCATTTTATTAGTTAAAAACATCTCAGCTATTTTAATTAAACCATACGATCTTATTAAGAGCTAGTTAGTAAAATACTGCGGGTAATGGAAATTAAGTGAGGTAAAACATTTCTTTAATTCATTGCAAGTTTTCTGCTTATAATACTCTGTATTGTTCACCTTTAAAATATCTCTGTGCTTACACACACAAACATACACACACACAAATTACATTCATGACCATACTTGTATCTACACATATATAACATGTCTAAGTCTACTGAATTAACTCTATAGCCATACTTTCCTCAGATGAAAGAGAAAGGCTTCAGAATATATGTTTCATGCTGGCATGACAGTGAGAATAAAGAATACATCATAATTCATTTATATGTTTGTCCTGGAAAATACCTTATAAATTATGCTTGAGACCCAATTATAATTATAATTTTAAATATTCCAGGTATAAGTGCTATCATCAAGGACAAATAATCATCTAAACTAAGAACCATGACTCATCATAAGGAAAATTTTGCCTTTATTTGGTTTCCAAAAGTCTATATAAGACTATAATCAAGTCTATAAAATTAATATTTGTTGCACAACATGCTGTGCTATAAACGAGACATAGGCACTGCGATTTTTCTTTTGCACTGTCTTCTTCTCCTTGTTTTGTTTTTTATTGCTTTTCATTTCTCTCTGTTCTCATCCTTCTCTCTCTCTCTCTCACTATCTTTCCCTCTTTCCCCACACTTCCAACCTTCTATTTGATGCCATTTGTTAAGGTTTTACAATATGCCAGGCACTGCGCTGAGCAATTCAAAACAACTTTTGTTTTTAATCACCACAATAATCATACGAAATAGGTATTTATTGTTAATCCATTTATCAAGTTTTTTTATTGGAGGAAACCTAGTGTTTGACGTGAGAGAAAGCCACCCAACTCAACGCAAACCCTCCATGGTGGAGATACAAATCACATTCCAATCTGCTCTGGATCCAGTTGTCCAAGAAGAAATTCCAACTCGCATTTTCTAAGTTTATGCTTGAGACAAACTTGGTTTACTTTTCTACTTCTAATCCATGTAAGTTGATTTTCCATAAGTAATTTTTCACCTGGATGAATGAGCAATATTTTTCTCCTTAGAAGTCAGGGTTAGTCTAACGTAGTATTCTTCCAATAAACTTGGAAATGCACGCTCCTTATTGCCTGATGCATTTTTATTCATTGGACTACCTGTTTCCATTTTTTATTACATTTATTTATTAAACATTCCTCCACTCTGGGCCAGAGGTGAATATATATATATGGCTACATATTATATATATATATATAGTCATTTTATAACTAGTAGAGATCTAGAGTTTTAATAATTATGTTCTATGATGAACCAAGACTAAAATAATCTGAACCTCACTAAATAAAATATTTTTGAAACCTTCCTACCCATGTTTTATCTTTAAGAATTTTAGCCTTAGCAGGTCACTTTTGGTGGTCTGCAATCTTTCTACTGCCACAGAATTCTGGCAGTATTTCTCACTGGGGGCAGCATCACCCCACTAACAGGAAGTTGGCACCTCTGTAGAGCTGCTTCAGTTGTAACAGAGACTGGTGGATCCTGTAGTTTACAGGGGTTATCACAAGGTTGTTAATTGTCTCTTAAATCCAAGGATTGCATCATATTTTATACAACCTTAAAATGTCCTACTAGACATTTAGGACCTCATATGTGCAAACTTCATGCTTGGTTATACTCTGGCCAGGTATAATTGCCTAGTCGTGTTGCTCCAATTTCACTTGATCTTAGCCAAAAAGTCGAGAAGCAATTTACTCCAATTTCAATGAAAGTCATTTCCCTCTTTCTTTTGTCATATAACAATGTGTCTGGCTAGTGGTTTTCTCTTCCAGTGGTCAGTTGTTCCTCTGCTTTTTATTTCCTGGTACTTCTTACACAAAAATGTCTTCTAATCTCATTTTTCATAAATTCAAACTTTTATATAATTGGAAACTGGGCATTCCCCTAACAATACTTATTTTATTGTACCTTACTTTTTTTGTATTTTTTTAAAATTACAACTAAAGAATTATAATAATTAAATATATATATATATATTTAGGTTACATTATCTATAAATTTTATTTCAGAATTGAAAAGTGGCAATTTTTTAATATATAAAAGTGGAATGTTGGGCCCGATAAGGATAAAAACCACTTGTCTAAAGCAGTTCATGTGAATATGATTTCAAATCATTCCCCACAGTGAAAGGCTTGAGGCTAATTCATTTATTATTTCCAGGTAAAAGTAGGCAATGTGAGTCAAAGTGGCTCTATCTTCTTATTTCTCAGAAGACATTATCAGCATAATGTAATCTTACATTCATGTGATATTTGGTTTTAAACATAGTCAAATTGTGGGTATATTGCTTTATTAAATGTCATAGATGCATTAAATTATGAAGAAGCACCTAAATATTGTACCAGGTCTCCTACGCAATGGGGCAAGGAGGGTAAGACAGCAATGTAAATGGATTCGGAAGGCCAGTGCGGACTATGGTAAAGTTGATTAAGTGTGTCCCATCTCAAAATGACTAGTGCTACTGATATGCTTTGCCTGTGTCCTCATCAAAATATCACATTGAATTGTAGCTCCTACAATTCCCACATGTTGTGGGAGGGACCCAGTGGGATGTAACTGAATCATGGGGGTGGGTCTTTCCCATGCTGTTCTCATGATAGTGAATAAGTCTCATGAGATCTGATGGTTTTCTACAGGGGAGCTCCCCTACGCAAACCGTCTCTTGCCTGCCACCATGTATGACATGCATTTCTCCTCCTTTGCCTTCCATCATGATTGTGAGGCCTCCCCAGCCATGTGGGACTGTGAGTCCACCGAACCTCTTTTTTCTTTGTAAATTACCCAGTCTCAGATGTGTCTTTATTAACAGCGTGATAACTGATTAATATGGCTACCCAGTTCCAACAAATTGTTGCCATGTAGGAATATGGGCTGAGAATTACCAAGTCTATACATTTTAAAACGTAAGTAAAAAAACAAAAAAACAAAAAACATTTCTTAAGACAGATACAACAATTATGAGGTGGCAGCTACACACATACTATTATGCTATCTAACATGGGACCGTATTAAAAGCTACCTATTAAAATAAACAAATATTTAGCAATAATGCAAATAATTGATTTGAATGAAAAGAAACACTTTGTTCTATTGTTCTTGCCATTCCCATTTGGACATATTTATTCATATTATGTTAAATTAGTTTGCTTTTAGAAATGATCTGATATATGTTCAGAGTAAGATTTTGAATTGAAACGTATGAGAGATATTCTTTATCTGTAGCCTGCAGCGCTAATATTTAGGGATTAAGTAGTAATATAGACAAACAGATAACATACAATGTTAAAATACTGACATTCAAAGAATGCAAACACGTTTGTTTTCCAGTTAAAACCAGCAGGGGATTCTGTAATGAAGGAGCCCAGATAAATCACGTTACAATTTTTATTACCAAAATGGAACTCATTTAGCAGCATCTCTCACAGTGGTGCTAACTTCCCAACTTAAGGAAAAAAGGACAAAAATAATACATCAGGACAAAGAATTTCTGGAAGAAGCTCAGGGGAATTTCAACTTACTGATTAGTTTTATGTGAGACATTTTAAAGGATATTAATTCATGTTTTCTCACGAATCAGTTAGAAGTTTGAATGAATTTTCCTCTAAACATATCTAAAAATAAGTCAATCTTGCTGAAAACTGTGGATTTGAAGAGAATATCCTAAAACATAATTTAGTTTAAATACAAATTTATATTTTCAACCTTAAATAGTCACCAAACTAAAATTTGAGCACATTCCAAAACTGGTATTTTGGAATGTCATTATACTTTCATTATACTATAATGTCATTATACTATATTATACTGCCATTACTGGTGAAATCAGGCCCTTGCTTTTGTTTTGAGGAGCATTAATGAAAGGTGAAACTCTTCAGGTTCCAGAAGAATCAAATAAACAAAGCTAAAGAATCTCTTCAGTTTCCTCTACACTTTGTAAAATAGCTTGCACAAAAATGTAATACTGACCCGTGAATACCAGTGACTAGAAAGATCAAATTCCCATTGATCTTGGTACAGTTTATGAATTTGTCAATGTTACTGGAATCCACAGTCTGAGCTGACATCAATGATCCTGTGCCAATGCCATCACAAGCTGTAGAAACAAGACTCAGAGTTAGGGGACTGAGAAACTTATTTTTGGCCAATAAATCATTGCATCTTCATTGTAAAATAGCAGAGTATTTTTAATTGCAACATATAAAAATATATTACAAATTTTGTTTTCTAAAAAGTAAAATAATTATTCATTCATTCAACATTCACTACTGGTTCTTCTTTAAAAACTTGTCCCTGCATTAAAATCGAATGACCATGACACATCATAGAAATTACATTTTATATTAAGACCCAGTATACACACACAACACATACATAAGTTTAACAGAAATTTTATCAATCAATACTCCTCCTAGCAACATAAAATTATCTATTTTCTACTTTATTTGAAAATATCATTTTTAATGATTTTGAAATGCTGGTAACTTTAGTAAAATAATTTCATGGCTTACATACTAATGCTCTACAACCTGCAATTTTAAAAACAGTGGTCTAATGGAGAATATATGTAAATAAAGAGTCTAATGATGTGAATTATAACCAAAATCAAGGGCCATTCAAATATTTATGCTTAAATTGAACATGCTTTCTGAAGGTTCTAATTTAAACAAACAAACAAAACAACTTTTGTGTGGGGGGGGCGCGGGGTGGTGTATAGAGAAATAGAGAGAGGGGATAAGGAAAAAACAGAGAGAAAGAGAGAAAAGACCATCTAAAGTAAGTCTGGAGTTTGTCCTTTTCTAAGGCACTCCCTGATACCTTGAAAACTTTAACAACATTCCTGAGATTTAGACTATATTTTCATCTGGCTTAATTTAGGTTTCATTCTGGTGAGGATTTAGACTACACACAGCTGGAAGAGATTCCTTCCTCCACTAGAATTCTATGGCATGAATTATCTGATATATTTATTTTAAACTTATGTTAAAGTTCCCTGTCATTTCATAGATCTCATCTTTCCAAATATATTTTTAAGATCTGGAGAGTAACTTTCAGGTCCCAATGCATCACTTTTTATGCTTAGCAGATAAATTTGTATACAGTGCCAAGCAACTAATATGTGTTGTGATGCCAACATAACCATGTGAACTCTTGTTTTTTAACAAAGCTTTTAAGATTTCCTATTGACAGAATAACATGTAACTGAGTTCCTATCAGTGTTACGCCTGAATTTTTTTCTGGACCATTTTAGTAGATATAATTCAAACTCAATAATATACAGTGTTATAAGTTCATATTTTGAGTGACTGTCCAAAATTATGGAAAGCATGTGTGGGCAGGTTTTGGTTGTGAGAGTGGGTTTATATTAAAAAGTTGGTACACTTAAAATTGAATTAAAAACCTTGTTATATAGGCCCAGTTCTAACAAAATAATCTGAGCTACCACTCACCTTTTGGGCAAATGTCAGTGCAAGGTTTACACATTTTAATCCCATTTTCTTCTACTTCCATCTTGGAACTAGGGCAGGCACGCACACAAGAACTGGAATCTACCACAAAGTTATCTGTTTTTGTTGTTGTTGTTGTTGTTTTTTTTTAAAAAAAAAAGGTAAAATAAGCATTAACGTTAACATTCAGCAAACAAGTTCAAAACAAGATATTTTATGGTTTGGAAATGATTAGCTTCATTGATAGTGTTTATGCATCTTCCCCTTAAACAACTCTTTGTTTAAATATCTCAACCTGAAATCGTATTTCCAGTCAAATGCAATGTGTGTTAACAGCAACTAGTACTTGCTTGGTTACTGCTCTACATCCTGAATTGCCCCCAAGATAGACTAGATTTCTTTTATATGCTTAGGAAACTACATGACATTTAGCTTGCGTGTTTCAATAGTTCCACTTCATTTCATGACATGATGCAACTTTAAAGACTAAAAATACTTCAAGTTCATGAAGCACAAATGAAGCTTAAGTTGAACTGCCTTGGATTAAGAGAGTACACTTCACATCAAGGAGAAAATGCTTAAAATGTGTTCTATTTTTCAATGGAGTGCCACAAAAACTTTCTCATATTTTTACATGAAGAAACAAAATAAAATTGGAAAGGGTAGCACTTTGGAAAAGGTACATCAAATAGACAAGGAGCATTTTGTTACTCAATACTTGGATTAAATGTCTAGGAGTCCAGTGACCTGGGATATGCCAGAACATCCCCTCCAAAATAAAGGACAAATTGTTGCATCTAAAGGCTCTCACAATAAATGGAAACACAATCAATACCTGCTAGGCCACTCTGGTTTTAAAAGTAGCATCCTTCCATGCCTGGGAATATTCCTCTGGCACAATATGCAATGTTGTGGAATGCTTACAGCGTTGAGGGGTGCGCAAAGCAGAAAAGGCATATGATGTAGATCTAGGGTGTGGTACAAGCAGTTTTGCTACTTGGGCCATAAAACACAAGAGGCTCAATATTGGAAGCATCTACAGTGGGAAAATATGCCATGTAGTTTTATGGCAAATTTCATCAGAAAATCACAACAGAGACTTCTAGGTTTTTAGAGCTAAGCTATGCCACCTGTAGCATAGGATAGTACACCATTTAATAAACAGCTTTTGACGTGCTTCTGGGTCCTGGTAGAGGTGGGTCTTGGGTCAGACCTTGTAGCCAGAATTGCCTCTTATGAATAGGGTTTTGCTATAATGTTACAATGTCATCATATTGGGCAGGTCCAATAGCAATCCATTGTAAAATTAAAGTAGGATATAAGCAGGGGCAGAAGCACAAGTAAACTGCATAAGCAAATGTTTAAGACCTCCCAACGCCATCCACCACTGAGCTGGTCCCTCTCAGTCAGGTCATACCTATGGTTTGTGGGGGCTGAGAGAAGGCACTTAAGAAAAACTAACAGAGTAAGACACAAACTAGACTAGGTATGTGGATACTAGCTGAAAATGGATGGCAGCTTCTCTGTCTGCGGTCTCACCTATGAGTGGACTTGAAACACAGAGACAAGAGAAAATCTTACCAACAGGCATAATTTTAGGTAGCAAAACTGATTACTCATTTTGTATGAAAAGAGAAGTTGCTTGACCTTAGAATATATATGAACTCATGAGCTTATCCTGAGAGAAGAAATACTGGAAAACTTGAGAAGAAAGAGATTCTGGGGCAAAGGGATATGTGAGAATCCATGGGAGTGGGTACAAAGTATGGAAAAATTTGTATTCCAAGTCAACATCCACATGAAAGCCTCCACCACAACAAAGAGGCACTTCGTTGGCATGATATCAAAGTCCGATCTTGCTTTCTTCCCTTCTCCAGAAAGTGTTGATTTTGAGACTGCTCCTTATCATAACCTAATTTCTATCTCAGGGGAACCCAACCTGCAACAGGTGCGTACACGATATTAAATAGCCATTCTTTGTTCCAGGTCTGGTGATATGGTTTGGATCTGTGTCCCCAGCCAAATCTCATGTAAAATTATAACCCCAGTTTTGGAGGTGGGACCTGGAGGGAGGTGAGTGAATCATGGGGGCGGCTTCTCATGGTTTAACACCATCCTCCTTGGTGTTGTCGTGACAAGAGTGAGTTAGCATGAGATCTGGTTGTTTAAAAGTGTGTAACACTTCCTGCCCCTCTTCCTCCTGCTCCAGCCATGGAAGACATACTTGCTTTCCCTTCACCTTCACTGTGATTGAAAGTTTCCTGAGCTCTCCTCAGGGTGTCCTGTACAGCCTGCAGAACCATGAGCCAATTGTACCTCTTTTGTTTATCAATTACCCAGTCTCAGGTATTTCTTTTTTTTTTTTTTTTTTTGTTATACTTTAAGTTCTAGGGTACATGTGCACAATGTGCAGGTTTGTTACATATGTATACTTGTGCCATGTTGGTGTGCTGCACCCATTAACTCGTCATTTACATTAGGTATATCTCCTAATGCTATCTCTCACCCCTCCCCGCTCCCCACAATAGGACCTGGTGTGTGATGTTCCTCTTCCTGTGTCCAAGTGATCTTATTGTTCACTTCCCACCTGTGAGTGAGAACATGCGGTGTTTGGTTTTCTGTTCTTGCGATAGTTTGCTGAGAATGACGGTTTCCAGCTGCATCCATGTCCCTACAAAGGACACAAACTCATCCTTTTTTATGGCTGCATAGTATTCCATGGTGTATATGTGCCACATTTTCTTAATCCAGTCTGTCACTGATGGACATTTGGGTTGATTCCAAGTCTTTGCTATTGTGAATAGTGCCATAATAAACATATGTGTGCATGTGTCTTTATAGCAGCATGATTTATAATCCTTTGGGTATATCCCCAGTAATGGGATGGCTGAGTCAAATGGTATTTCTAGTTCTAGATCCTTGAGGAATCGCCACACTGTTTTCCATAATGGTTTCACTAGTTTACAGTCCCACCAACAGTGTAAAAGTGTTCCTGTTTCTCCACATCCTCTCCAGCACCTGTGGTTTCCTGACCTTTTAATGATTGCCATTCTAACTGGTGTGAGATGGTATCTCATTGTGGTTTTGATTTGTATTTCTCTGATGGCGAGTGATGATGAGCATTTTTTCATGTCTGTTGGCCGTATGAATGTCTTCGGTTGAGAAGTGTCTGTTCATATCCTTTGCCCACTTTTTCATGGGGTTGTTTGTTTTTTTCTTGTAAATTTGATTGAATTCTTTACGGGTTCTGGATATTAGCCCTTTGTCAGATGAGTAGATTGCAAAAATGTTCTCCCATTCTGTCGGTTGCCTGTTCATTCTGATGGTAGTTTCTTTTGCTGTGCAGAAGTTCTTTAGTTTAATTAGATCCCATTTGTCGATTTTGGCTTTTGGCTTTTGTTGCCACTGCTTTTGGTGTTTTAGACATGAAGTCCTTGCCCATGCCTATGTCCTGAATGGTATTACCTAGGTTTTCTTCTAGGGTTTTTACGGTTTGAGGTCTAACATTTAAGTCTCTAATCCGTCTTGAATTAATTTTCGTATAAGGAGTAAGGAAAGGATCCAGTTTCAGCTTTCTACTTATGGCTAGCCAATTTTCCCAGCACTATTTAATAAATAGCGAATCCTTTCCCCATTTCTTGTTTTTGTCAGGTTTGTCAAAGATCAGATGGCTGTAGATGTGTGGTATTTTTTCTGAGGGCTCCGTTCTGTTTCATTGGTCTCTATCTCTGCTTTGGTACCAGTACCATGTTGTTTTGGTTACTGTAGCGTTGTAGTGTAGTTTGAAGTGAGGTAGCGTGATGCCTCCAGCTTTGTTCTTTTGGCTTAGGATTGTCTTGGCCATGTGAGCTGTTTTTTGGTTCCATATGAACTTTAAAGTAGTTTTTTCCAATTCTGTGAAGAAAGTCATTGGTAGCTTTATGGGGATGGCATTGAATCTCTAAATTACCTTGGGCAGTATGGCCATTTTCATGATATTGATTCTTCCTATCCATGAGCATGGTATGTTCTTCCATTTGTTTGTGTCCTCTTTTATTTCACTGAGCAGTGGTTTGTAGTTCTCTTTGAAGAGGTCCTTTCATCCCTTGTAAGTTGGATTCCTAAGTATTTTATTCTCTTTGAAGCTATTGTTAATGGGAGTTCATTCATGATTTGGCTCTCCGTTTGTCTGTTACTGATGTATAAGAATGCTTGTGATTTTTGTACATTGATTTTGTATCCTGAGACTTTGCTGAAGTTGCTTATCAGCTTAAGGAGATTTGGGGCTGAGATGATGGGGTTTTCTAAATCTACAATCATGTCATCTGCAGACAGGGACAATTTGACTTATTCTTTTTCTAACTGAATACCCATTATTTCTTTCTCTTGCCTGATTGCCCTACCCAAAACTTCCAACACTATGTTGAATAGGAGTGGTGAGAGAAGGCATCCCTGTCTTGTGCCAGTTTTCAAAGGGAATGCTTCCAGTTTTTGCCCATTCAGTATGATATTAGCTGTGGGTTTGTCATAAATAGCTCTTATTATTTTGAGATATGTTCCATCAATACCGAATTTATTGAGACTTTTAAGCATGAAGGGCTATTGAATTTCATCAAAGGCCTTTTCTGCATCTATTGAGATAATCATGTGGTTTTTGTCTTTGGTTCTGTTTATATGCTGGATTACGTTTATTGATTTGTGTATGTTGAACCAGACTTGCATCCCAGGGATGAAGCCCACTTGATCATGGTGGATAAGCTTTTGGATGTGCTGCTGGATTTGGTTTGCCAGTATTTTATTGAGGACTTTTGCATCGATGTTCATCAGGGATATTGGTCTAAAATTCTCTTTTTTTGTTGTGTCTCTGCCAGACTTTGGTATCAGGATGATGTTGGCCTCATAAAATGAGTTAGGGAGGATTCCCTCTTTCTCTATTGATTGGAATAGTTTCAGAAGGAATGGTACCAGCTCCTCCTTGTACCTCTGGTAGAATTTGGCTGTGAATCCGTCTGGTCCTGGCCTTTTTTTGGTTGATGGGCTATTAATTATTGCCTCAATTTCAGAGCCTGCTATTGGTCTATTCAGGGATTCAACTTCCTCCTGGTTTAGTCTTGGAAGAGTGTAAGTGTCCAGGAAATTATCCATTTCTCCTAGGTTTTCTAGTTTATTTGCATAGAGGTGTTTATAGTATTCTCTGATGGTAGTTTGTATTTCTGTGGGGTCGGTGGTGATATCCCCTTTATCATTTTTTATTGCGTCTATTTGATTGTCCTCTCTTTTCTTATTTATTAGTCTTGCTGACAGTCTGTCAATTTTGTTGATCTTTTCAAAAAATCAGCTCCTGGATTCATTGATTTTTTGGAGGGTTTTTTGTGTCTCTATCTCCTTCATTTCTGCTCTGATCTTAGTTATTTCTTGCCTTTTGTTAGCTTGTGGATGTGTTTGCTCTTGCTTCTCCAGTTCTTTTAATTGTGATGTTAGGGTGTCAATTTTAGATCTTTCCTGCTTTCTCTTGTGGGCATTCAGTGCTATAAATTTCCCTCTACACACTGCTTTAAATGTGTCCCAGAGATTCTGGTATGTTGTATCTTTGTTCTCATTGGTTTCAAAGAACATCTTTAGTTCTGCCTTCATTTCATTATGTACCCAGTAGTCATTCAGGAGCAGGTTGTTCAGTTTCCATGTAGTCTAACGGTTTTGACTGAGTTTCTTAGTCCTGAGTTCTAGTTTGATTGCACTGTGGTCTGAGAGAGAGTTTGCTGTGATTTCTGTTCTTTTACATTTACTGAGAAGTGCTTTACTTCCAACTCTGTGGTCAATTTTTGAATAAGTGTGATGTGGTGCTGAGAAGAAGGTATATTCTGTTGATTTGGGGTGGAGAGTTCTGGAGATGTCTATTAGGTCTGCTTGGTGCAGAGTTGAGTTCAATTCCTGGATATCCTTGCTAACTTTCTGTCTCATTGATCTGTCTAATTTGACAGTGGGGTGTTAAAGTCTCCCATTATTATTGTATGGGAATCTAAGTCTCTTTGTAAGTCTCTAAGGACTTGCTTTATGAATCTGGGTGCGCCTGTATTGGGTGCGTATATATTTAGGATAGTTAGCTCTTTCTGATGAATTGATCAATTTACCATTATGTAATGGCCTTCTTTGTCTCTTTTCATCTTTGATGGTTTAAAGTCTGTTTTATCAGAAACTAGGATTGCAACCCCTGCTTTTTTTTTTTTTTGTTTTGCATTTGCTTAGTAGATCTTCCTCCATCCCTTTATTTTGAGCCTATGTGTGTCTCTGCATGTGAGATGGATCTCCTGAATATAGCAAACTGATGTGTCTTGACTCTATATCCAATTTGACAGTCTGTGTCTTTTAATTGGACTTTTTAGACCATTTACATTTAAGGTTAATATTGTTATGTGTGAACTTGATCCTGTCATTATGATATTAGCTGGTTATTTTGCTCGTTAGTTGGTACAGTTTCTTCCTAGCATCAATGGTCTTTACAATTTGGCATGTTTTTGCAGTGGCTGGTACCGGTTGTTCCTTTCCATGTTTAGTGCTTCCTTCAGGATCCCTTGTAGGGCAGGCCTGGTGGTGACAAAATCTCTAAGCATTTGCTTGTCTGTAAAGGATTTTATTTCTCCTTCAATTATGAAACTTAGTTTGGCTGGATATGAAGTTCTGGGTTGAAAATTCTTTACTTTAAGAATGTTGAATATTGGCCCCCACTCTCTTCTGGCTTGGAGAGCTTCTGCTGAGAAATCTGCTGTTAGTCTGATGGGCTTCCCTTTGTGGGTAACCCGACCTTTCTCTCTGGAGTTGCTCTTCTCGAGGAGTATGTTTGTGGCATTCTCTGTATTTCCTGAATTTGAATGTTGGCCTGCCTTACTAGGTTGGGGAAATTCTCCTGGATGATATCCTGAAAAGTGTTTTCCAACTTGGTTCCATTTCCCCCTCACTTTCAGGCATCCCAATCAGACGTAGATTTGGTCTTTTCACATAATCCCATATTTCTTGGAGGCTTTGTTCATTTCTTTTTACTCTTTTTTTCTCTACACTTCTCTTCTTGCTTCATTTCATTCATTTTATCTTCAATCACTGATACTCTTTCTTCCAGTTGATCAAGTCGGTTACTGAAGCTTGTGCAATTGTCACGTAGTTCTTGTGTCATGGTTTTCATCTCTATCAGTTTGTTTACGATATTCTCTGCATTGATTATTCTAGTTATCCATTCTTCCATTCTTTTTTCAAGGTTTTTAGTTTCTTTGCACTAGGTATGTAGTTCCTCCTTTAGCTCTGAGAAGTTTGATCAACTGAAGCCTTCTTCTCTCAACTCGTCAAAGTCATTCTCCGTACAGCTTTGTTCCATTGCTGGTGATGAGCTGCATTCCTTTGGAGGGGGAGATGTGCTCTGATTTTTTGAATTTCCAGCTTTTCTGCACTGCTTTTTCCCCATCTTTGTGGTTTTATCTGTCTTTGGTCTTTGATGATGGTGACGTACTGATGTGGTTTTGGTGTGGGTGTCCTTTCTGTTTGTTAGTTTTCTTTCTAACAGTCAGGACCCTCAGCTGCAGGTCTGTTGGAGTGTGCTTGAGGTCTACTCCAGACCCTGTTTGCCTGGGTATCAGCAGCAGAGGCTGCAGAAGATATAATATTGCTGATCAGCGAGTGTTGCTGCCTGATTCTTGCTCTGGAAGTTTCATCTCAGAGGTGTACCCAGCCATGTGAGGTGTGAGGTGTTGCTCTGCACCTAGTGGGGGATGTCTCCCAGTTAGGCTACTCAGGGGTCAGGGACCCAGTTGAGCAGGCAGTCTGTCCGTTTTCAGATCTCAACCTCCAGACTGGGAGAACCACTGCTCTCTTCAAAGCTGTCAGACAGGGACATTTACATCTGCAGAGGTTTCTGCTGCTTTTTGTTTAGCTATGCCCTGTTCCCAGAGGTGGAGTCTAAAGAGGCAGGCAGGCCTCCTTGAGCTGAGGGGGGCTCCACCCAATTCGAGCTTCCAGGAGGCTTTGTTTACCCACTTAAGGCTCAGCAATGGTGGGCGCCCCTCCCCCCAGCCTTGCTGCTGCCTTGCAGTTAGATCTCAGACTGCTGTGCTAGCAATGAGGGAGGCTCCGTGGGCATGGGACCCTCTGGGCCAGGTGTGGGATATAATCTCCTGGTGTGCTGTTTGCTAAGACCCATGGTAAAGCACAGTATTAGGGTGGGAGTTACCCGATTTTCCAGGTGTTGTGTGTCTCAGTTTCCCTTGACTAGGAAAAGGAATTCCCTTCTCCTTTGTACTTCCCAGGTGAGGCAATGCCTCGCCCTGCTTCAGCTCTCGCTGGTTGGGCTGCACCCGCTGACCAGCACCGACTGTCTGATATGCCCCAGTGAGACGAACCCGGTACCTCAGTTGAAAATGCAGAAATCACCCATCTTCTGTGTCACTCAGGCTGGGAACTGGAGGCTGGAGCTGTTCCTATTTGGCCATCTTGGGTGCCCCCCCAGGTATTTCTTTATAGCAGCATAAGAACCAACTAATACATCTTGGGAAATACACTACAATGAAACACTTTCACATTTCTACCGAGTGGAATGAGCAAGTAGTATAATTAGCCTTATATCAGTTAGATTCAAGTTTTGCAGCCAAATGAGTTTCAGAAAATGTATTTTTGGAGTTTTTAAATTTCAGAAATCTGGATTAGGAAATGTAGGCCTGCATTTAGAAGCTTAATGTCCTTGTTTCCCCGAGAAAGCTTCAATTTGGCAAACCAAGCCATGTAAGCCAGGCCCATCAGAGATTTAAATTTTTTCATAGACAAATACTGAAGTGCTTTAAATAACCCTGCAGTTTGAGATACATAAACTAATTTAAGAAAGGAAGACTGCAGGTTACCACATTTAAAGTAAACAAGTCATATAATTTCACACAATAGGTCTTCATGTTTAGCCACTTGCTACAGTTTGGAGTTGACAGCTGTCAGGTGAACCACTATAAAGGCTATAGTAAAGAAAAGGGGAATTCTTGAGTTCAAATTTACCTGGTACTTCTGCTCTCACCCAACCCTTGGGCTTCAACCAAAGGACTTGAACAAAAGGGAAAGCACCAAAAAAAAACTCCAAGAAAGCATAGGTTTGACTGTCTTTGGGAAATGTATCCTAATTTGAAGGTAGTACATTAGGTAGTAATATAATATATGTCTAAGAAAAGGGAAAATATCATTTAGCCCCATCCTACAATACTGCCAAGCCCTCAGTTTTCTAAGGATGGTAAATGGTGACATATAGGGTGACTTTAGATAAGAGGTTATTAGATGAAAAGGACTGGTGTGAATATTAAAATATTTAAGTGGCAAAATCTTTGCTGTCTTGGCATTAGTGTGCCTGTGACTTTAAAATGCTAATTAAGAGACATATTAAACACATATATATTTATGTATATACATAAAGAAGTCAAAGTACAATTTTTATTTTAATAGATATGAACATGTTACATAACAATGACTAGAATTGTGTTTTCAAAGTCTTTTTAAATAATATACCCCTTTCGGCCTGGCACGGTGGCTCATGCCTGCAATCCCAGAACTTTGTAAGACCGAGGCAGGTGGATTACCTGAGATCAGGAGTTCAAGACAGCCTGGCCAACATGTTTGTCATGTTGATGAACCCAGACTCTACTAAAAATACAAAAATTAGCTGGGCATGGTGGCATTGCCTGTAATTCCAGAGACTCAGGAGGCTGAGGCAGGGGAATTGCTTGAACCTGGGAGACGGAGGTTGCAGTGAGTGGAGACTGTGCCATTCCACTCCAGCCTGGGTGACAGAATGAGACTCTGTCTCCAAAAAAATTAAAAATCTACTCCTCTCATCCTTATATCCTATCTCTTTGATTGTTATAATGGCTTTGGAAAGAAAGGAGGGAAGATATATATATTTATATATATTTATTTATATACATATTTATATATATATAGAGAGAAACAGAGTTTCACTCTTTTTGCCCAGGCTGGAGTGCAATTGCATGATCTCGGCTCACTGCAACCTCTGCCTCCCGGGTACAAGCATTCTCCTACCTCAACCTCCCAAATAGCTGGGATTACAAGTGTGTGCCACCACGACCAGCTAATTTTTGTATTTTTAGTGGAGATGGGATTTCACTATGTTGGCCAGGCTGGTCTCAAACTCCTGACCTTACATGATCTGTCTGCCTCGGCCTTCCAAAGTGCTGGGATTACAGGCATAAGCCACCTCGCCCGGCCAGAAGATATAATTTTTATAACCCACATCTTAAAGAAGAAGAAATAGAGAACTGAAGGTATTATTTAAAAATCACATGACTAATAAGGGAACGAAGCCACAATCCATAGCCACTCTAATCCCATGTTCCTTATACAGATTGAGTATACTTTATTCAAAATGCTTGGGACCAGATGTGTTTCAGATTTCAGAATGTTTTGGATTTTGTAATATTTGCACAAACATAATGAAATACCTTGCAGATAAACCCCAAGTCTAAAAGCAATATTCAGTTTTTATGATTCCATATATCTTATACACATGACCTGAGGTAATTTTATACAATATTTTAAGTAATTTTTGGTGTGAAACACAGTTTGTGTACATTGAACCATCAGAAACAAAGGCGTCACTATCTCAGTCACCCACATAGACAATCTGTGGTTGTTTGGCATCATTGTCATTCATAACACCAAATTTATATACTACTGACAAGCAATCATATTCTTACACTTATTCACATACAAATACGTAAAAGTAAAAAAAAAATGATATATCACTAACACAGTGAAAAGATAATGTGTTCGGAATAACTAGGTATCACAGTAGAATCACTAGAATACCTGTATCAGCTGTGAAACAACAGCAACAACAAATAATGCAGGCTTTTAGTGTCCACCTATGATGCTGTGTTTTGATTAAAAAGTTACAATACACTGTGTTTTCTTAGGCAAAAAGAAACAGCGGAAACAGCTGAGAAACTAGGGAATGGGTCCTACAGGGATAAGGGGGCTTTCTGCTGGATGGCTTTTTAAAATGTTTCCTCCAAGGTCATCTGCCCATTAACAACAGTGAATTTTGTCTTAGAAGTCTCTTTTTGATTTTATAAACTCCCATGATTTCTTGTTCTGTTATGAATGCACCATGCTCTAGTCCTTCAATGAGCCCATAACACATTTTCATCATGTCATCTGTAGGTACTTTTTGTGCAATGTTAAAAACATTTTCATTGTCACTATTACCACAATCGCTTTGATTCAGAGTGACTTCTGCAATTTCACCATCAGTCAATGAAGGAACAACTTGTTATCAATGTTAAAAACTTCTGTGATAACCACTTCTTCCAGCTTACTGATGAACTCTGAGGGCATATTTTTTTCTCACTTGACATAGGGAATCTGTCCAAGTAACCTCCTTTTTCCTGAATATAGTAATAGGTCAGAGGTTGTACCAGGCATGCAAAACTGTGTCTTTAGTTACTGTGTTCCAAGTATTGACAACAGCATATACAGTATCCTTCATGCTAAGCTCCCTTTGAAAACCTTCCCACACCCAGGCCTCTGTTCACTGCTGCTAGCATGCTGTTCAAGAAAGTGTTTTTGGCCAGATGGGGTGGGTCACGTCTGTAATCCTAGCACTTTGGGAGGCCAAGGTGGGTGAATCACAAGATCAGGAGATCAAGACCACCCTGGCTAACACAGTGAAATCCGGTCTCTACTAAAAATACAAAAAATTAGCCAGGCATGGTGGCACATGCCTGTAGTCCCAGCTACTCAGGAGGCTGAGGCAGGAGAATCGCTTGAACCTAGGAGGCAGAGCTTGCAGTGAGCCGAGATCATGCTACTGCATTCTAGCCTGGGTGACAGAATGAGATTCCATCTCAAAAAAAAAAAAAAAGAAAAAGAAAAAGAAAAGAAAGTGTTTTTGTATTTACTCTTCATTGCTCTAAGGATAATCTGTTTACATAGCTGAATTAATGAAGTCACATTTAGGGGAAAGTACATGGCATAAACATTATTTTTGATGAGAATTTCAGCTGCAGGATGAGTAGAACAGTTGTCAAGGAAAAACAAAACCTTGCAGTCAACATCCAGTTCAGCTTCCCAGCAGTGAGCCGGAGGTACTAGCATAGAATGTTTGGGTGAAGCCAATAAGAAAAGCTGTTCCTGGTAACCCATGCATTTTTTAGTAGCATAATAATTGGTAAGAAATTCACTCCTTGGAAACAGCGAGGATGCAAGCTTTTGCCCATCACAGCAAGTTTACATTTATGTGTGCCTGCTGCATTAGCACATTCCAGCACAGTTATTCTGTCTTTGGCATCCTTCATTCCTGCAGAGGCTGTCTAGTGAACTGTGGTCAGTATTTTTCTGGAGCAACAATGCCAAAACAGTGATGTTTCATCAGTATCACAAAATTGTCCAATTGTCCTAGTGTCAGATTTTTATCAGTGATGACCTTGACAGACTCAATGATGAATTTCTCCACTGCTTTGTGATCAGCAGATGTTTTGTCACCACGAATCTCTAAAGATTTAATGCCATGTCTTTTCTTAAATTTCTGTGTCCAGCCTGTTGAATATTTACAGTTCTCTTCAACTTTCAGTTCACTGTGCTAGATCTTTGCTTGTTTCATGATCAGCATACCATTATGTGGCATGTTCATTTACATGTTGACAAATCCACTCTTTCGGTACACAAGCAAGATCTTCATCATTAGCTTTATTCAGTGCTATTCTATTTTTCATTAACTTCCGTTAGTCATTTTCAGTATAGAACAGTTTATCCTTATTTTCCTTCAGATCACATAAGGTGTTCATACCAACACTGTACTCTTCTCTTCTCTATGATGTTGCATATGTACACTATTCTTCCTTTTCTCCAAAAGCTTGACTTTCTGTGCTATAGATAAGCATAAATGTTTCCTCTTATTTTTACCACTCTTATTACCCAGAGGGATAGCTGCAGACCTTTTTGACATTTCCAACAATATTTCAACACCACAAAATGGCATTTTGGAAAACCTGCCATTGGTATGTCTGGCCTGCACACGTGCCATTTTATTACCCTTTGTAGGTGTGCATCCCTGGGGAAATCTGGGTATGCATGGAAAAGATGTACCACAGTTAAAAGGGGCTGAGTGTGTGTGTGTGTGTGTGTGTGTGTGTGTGTTTTCCCCCTTGGGAACACTCAATAAACTGCGTTGTGTGCATTTTGACTGTGACCCATTGCATGAGGTCAGGTGTGAAATTTTCCATTTGTGACATCATGTCAGCACTCTAAAAGTTTCAAAGTTTGGAGCATTTCAGATTTTGAATTTTTGTATTATGGATGCTCAGCTGGTATTTCCTACTGTATCACATACACAAAGTGAAGTAAGTCACGTTGTATGTATAGCATAGACTATAAAGAATTATTTTAAATGAGTATATGGACATACATAGTGATTTTTTTCAGCTTTTCCAATAGGAAATGTCCCATTGGTTACTCAAAGCAAATAAATAAATAAATAAATAAATAAATAAATAAATAAATAAATAAAAGGCTCAAGTAAATGTCAATATATTATCCTGAATACCTGATGAAAGTTAAGTCTGTCATTTTGAATCCTCAGGATGTTATCAATTTGTTTAAGATCCTTGAACATACCCTTTATATATATGCATGTGTGTGTTTTGCTGAAGGCTAATTTGCTATTAAACATATATATATATATATATACACACGCATATATATATATGTTTTGTTTAAGGTTAACTTGATATTAAAAATAAAATGCTAAGTATTCTAGTTACAAATAAGGACTCAGAAATAATTTTAGGTAAAAATCCATTGTTATTAGAAGCAGATCCTATTCAATACATAGCTTGCTGCCACTTAACTAATTACTTTTTTGGAGAAACAGTATGATAGGTAAAAATATTGTGATATAGTAAAAACAGTAAGAGGTTTTGTTTGCTTGGTTTTTTGTTTGTTTGTTTTTGAGATGAAGTCTCGCTCTGTCACCTAGGCTGGAGTGCAGTGGCACCGTCTCGGCTCACTGCAACCTCCACCTCCTAGGTTCAAACAATTCTCCTGTCTCAGCCTCCAGAGTAGCTGGAACTACAGGCACCCACCACCACGCCTGGTTAATTTTTGTAGTTTTAGTAGAGACAGGGTTTCACCATATTGGTCAGGCTGGTCTCGAACTCCTGACCTCAGGTGACTCACCTGCCTCAGCCTCCCAAAGTGCTGGGATTACGGGTGTGAGTCACTGCACCCTGCCACAGTAAGAGTTTTATAACCTCAAACATGTCATTCCTTTGCTATGAAACTTTACACCAATAACTTTAAATTTTGGGTAATTTCTTTATTTATAAAATGGGGACAATAGTACCTATGCCCAAAGTACTTATAATATTCTTACAAGTTTCAAATTAAAATAAACTTACATAAAATTCCTTTGATTTCAAATAATGACCCAATTAATTTGGTTATTCTTATTCTGTTACTTACGTGGACATTTCTTGACACAGAATGCTCCATATGTGTACTTCGCATTGAAATTGTGCTCCAGTTGAAAAGTGGTTGGATTGTAGACAAAGGTTTGGGGACACTGAGTAACACATGCTCCACTGTCATTGAAATTCATGCAGGCCTGCAACATAGCAAATATTACTTTCATTTACAAATAAACTTCATAATACTTGTTAATGAAACACTGCCAAAACATGAGAAGGTTGTTTTCTATAATAATTCCACAAATAGTACAAAATTTGATAATTTAAGAGTCATGTGTGTTTCTAAAATTTCATAAAACTCTTTTTTCCAGTGTCAGTAAATAGGCCATTTATGGCTACTGAAGCTTAAAGTGCTTAGCATGTATCCAGTAATTTCTAAACTAAGAATTGGTTTAAAGTTAGCTAATAGTGAAATATTATTTCAGTTCACACTTATTCAAAGCATTTATATTTAGTCTTAAAGTATAGCACTGACAACCAAGTCCCTAATTCTACAGGCTAGATGTTCACTTGGGCTGCTATTTTAAAGAGTTCCATGTTCCAAGTGACATGTAAAGTGCAATTATCACCATTGTCCTGTAAGAAAACATTGTGATGCTGATTTATATTGGACTTAAAGAAAAGGCTCTGGTTGGTGACTGGACAAATACAAATACGGTGCATGTAATGCCAAAATGTAAAGAGGTAATGAGCTATAGTCAGCCTGTAATTAAACAATATGATGTCATTTCTAGTATGGCTTTTTTCCTAATGCCACTCCATTTAGTAAAAGCCACCATGTAGAAGACAGTTCATTTCTGCTGACTCATATATTTATATTAATAACTTAATTTATTAATATTTGCAAATTCATTTGGGAAGAATTAAAAACCATTTTATCACCTGAGAGGTGGGTATTTGATATAAAAACAGAATATAGGTATAAGTACATATAAATATGTGATTAACAAAATTGTGGACGAGCTAATTCTTTTAATTGAGAAATTAAGCCTTTTTAGGAATAATTTAGGCCTTGGAAAGCAAGCTAACATAAACTCAAGCTATGATTTACATTTAATCATAAATAGTACATATGGTTATTAATAAGCATTAATTTATTCTGTTTCCTCAAAACATTTGCTTCATCAATTGTTGTTTTAGCAAGCACTTTATCATAAACATGACAATCCCCTGATGATGGTCTACTAGATGCATAATCAGAACAAGACTTACTGATGATACATCATTCACTAAGATGACACATTCTAGGAAGAATCTATTAAAAACCAATCTAGAAAACTCAGTAAGTTTTAATTTATGGCTATAAAACTTCATGTGTCCTTATAATTGCTTTACTAACATATTTTATGCAATGTTGTACACAGATTGCTTGGGAACAAAGGAATATAAGCCAGAGGAATAAAACAAATTTAGCTTTGCAACAGCATACAAAACAATGTAACTTATACCAAGGCCTTAGTCTGGCATTCTTCAACATTCTGTACCAAAAGCCAAAGTGGAATCACTGGACCGTTCCATAAAAGTAATGAAATGATAATTTGAAGCTCACTCAGCACCGTGCTTATCATGATAATGGAACCATGAAAAAATTGCAGTGCAAAACTTCTAAGTGAGAGTTTTTGCTATTGCTGTTTGTTTGTTGTTATTGTTATGGAATTGTTAATGAACCACCCAATGTCTTCAGAATCAAGCTTCCATCCTATGTCTGATGAAAGACAGAGGAAGGTTCTCAGTTCAAGACCTATTGAGTATCTTCTTTAAATTTGTAACATTTTTATTTCCTTTTCTTCTTCCTCCCTATCCACTTCTGCAATACATATTTTTGTTTCACTATAGGATGAATGTAGAAGATTATATTCCTTATGGTATTAAGAAAACTAAGAAATTACTGTCTATATCATAAGAGCTTTAATATATAGTTTGCTCATTGCTGGAATTAAGTGTCTTTCTTTTTTTTTTTTTTAAAGCTCAATTCTACTACATACGTTTGTTTGCTGGATATTTGAGAGAAAAAAATTTCTGTGTTCATTTTCAACTATATAAACATTTGTGTGTTTTTATGATTTTTAGCTTTAAAATTAAGCCGGTGTTCTGGGTATATGAAATTGAGTTAAATACAACTCAGAATTGCTGAAATGTATGTCAAAGACAAAGTGTACTGTGTCAGGAATATGATATCAAAATATAATTAAAAACTGTCCCTAACAAACTGTTTATCAATCTTAAACTTTTAAAATAATATTCCCTTTAAAAATATAAACTAGAAAATACTGAAACCCATAAATGTATCTTCTGTAGTCTTGAAATTTATATTCAAGAAATAAAACGCAATTGCTCCCACTCACAGAACTCAATGATGCAACCACATAAACAGGTAATCACTTCATTACTGGGAAAGGATGCTATTAGATTATAGAAAGATATCTCAATATGTTCTCCAATGAATCTCATTTGTAATATAAATTATATCAGAAAGATACAATTCATTTAGCAGAAGAGAACAATTCTAGTTAATCAAAAGCCAACCTAGTGAGGGAATGACTTCGAGGAGGGCAGAGCATTTTTCTTAATCCTAAAGTGGCTAAAGTTGATCTTACTGTAATAAAACAAAGATTCAAAAGGAGAGCAGGATAATAAAAGAGAGAAACTGAAGACATACAAAGCAGTCTGTGTCCTTAGGTCCTGAGCAGCCTCCAGCACATTCTCGATGGCAGCAGTCACTGACGTAAGGCCCGTAACATCTGCCGTCACATTGTTCTGCACACACCGTCCTTGTCACTGCAGAAGACAGAGATAGGACCATGATCAAAGTCTGCCACCAAGAGAAACTCATAAGCTGAGTTCTGGAGTGACAGTTTCTCACCCTATCTTTGACTCAGTTCAACAAACATTTAATGAATGAGGTTTGCAACTAGATCAAAATTGTTATACAAAAATCTCCAAAATTAATATACAATTATTTCATGTTTATATTCTTTCTTGTTTCAGCAAATAATTACAATGCTTTATGACGATTATACCACTTAACAAGAAAGAATCCAATATGAAGCAGTGGAGTGTGCCCGTAATCCCAACTACTTGGGAGGCTGAGCAGGAGGATTACTTGAGGCCAGTAGTTCAAGGATGCAGTGGGCTATGACTGCACTGTGAATAGTCACTGCACTCCAGGTTGGGCAGCACAGTAGGTCTCTGTCTCTAAAATTAAAAATAAAGGAAAATTGATAAAACTAAATGAGATATTTGGCAGGCTAGGAAAGGTGAAGTCAATTCATACAATGTGTATAGTAAGGTCCTAACAGAAGGTGGCCCCAGAAATGGGTCTAAGACTTTTAGTAGTCAATGCAGAAAGGGATATATAAATGTTTAGTTAATTCACATAATATTTTACATCAGGAAAGAAGGAAGGAAGGAAGGAAGGAAGGAAGGAAGGAAGGAAGGAAGGAAGGAAGGAAGGAAGGAAGGAAGGAAGGAAGGAAGGGGAAGGGAAGGGAAAGGAGGAAGGAAAGAAAGAAGGAAGGAAAGAAAACCATTCACAGTAAACACAATAAAAAGTATCATTGATCTTTCTTATTACATACTTCAATCCAAGCTGACAGCATCATATCATGGTATACTTTACTAAAAGCAATGCTAAAGGTTATCCATCAACATTATGGTAATAAGAGACACAATTCTGCTTATCTCACTTATTTCAAAAATATTTTTAGAGTATTTAAGGTATGAATTTTACAGGATATGTATAGTATATCACTTCATGGTTTCTGTATTTCCACTTCAGCCTTGTTTCTTCCTACATTTTTAAACAGCTCTTCTAAGCTTTCTTTGTTGCTGCCTTATCAAGATTCTGCCTCATAAACATTAGCATTCCCCAGACTTGTTCTTGACAATTTTGGGGGGACTATGGGCTCATTCCTGTATAAAAGTCATTCATCTTCTACTTAGCATACTATCTATCAGTAACTGACTTTCAGATCTAGAATTGAGTTCTCTATGGAGCTACAGCATCCATTTACAGCCGTCTGCAGAAGTCCCCATTTTGATAGCAAGGTGTACAAAACAGAACATAACTCTTCTTCCCACACCCACTACTGAGTGTACTTCTCTTCTACATTCCCTTATCTTAATTAATGGAAGCACCATATATCCAGTAGCTCGCTAGCAATTTGCAATGCATTTTCTGTCTCCTATCCTCTTATCATCACTTCTCATACCTAATAAAATTGCCAAGTATTAGGAATTGTTTTCTAAATATTCCTCAGCATTTTCCCTCCTCTCTATTCCAATGTTATTCAAAAGCCTATCTCAAATGATTACATAGTGTTGTAAAAGTTTTCTCAGATCCCATCTTTGCCTTCCAGTTAATCTTCCACAATGCCCTAAAAGTAATGGCTTGAACCTGTAAGACAACGCCTATAAATCAGTGTTAATTCACAGTGTGAAACTTATGACCATCACTGTACTAAACAATTAAACCTTAAGCAAGGGACAAAAGCCCTCCATAAGTTGACCACATCTCTGCCCTTCCAGGAATCACATTACTCTGTTTCTCACGTACAGCCAGATAGAAATACCACTTGCAATTCAGTTGTGATTCTCATTGCTTCTTCACAAGGCATTTCTCCATGTTGAAACCCTTTCCTAGCCTCTCAGCCTAGGAAATACTTGCCCGAAGCCTTTCCAGACACAGCTCCAAGCTGAGTTATTTTCTCACTCTTGCTTCTGAACAAGCAAGAAGATAAAGTCAATGCAGCAGTCTATGTAGTCTGAAGATCTAGGCTCCAATCCAAAATATATCCACGTGATATGGGCAAGTTATTTAACCATTCTGTATTTTACTTCACCATTTTAAAAGATGGAGTTAGTACCCATCTAATAGAATTGAAGATAAATACACAGGTATAAAGTGCTTTACATGGTCCCTATAAACAGTGTTCATCAACCTAGATATTTTTACTGTACTTATACATTGTATTTTTTTTCATATTTGCTTCCACCTCACCCCTACTAACCTATGGGTTTATTGAAGTTTATTGTCTTACTTAATTTTTAATCTTCAGTGATTAAACACAGGGTTGGTACTTAATACACAATATAAGTAAATATCCCCTTCAAGTAAATAGGTAAATCATGTATTGCCAACTCAATGGCAGTATCTCCTGGGGGCTTAATATATTTATCAGAGAGATAAAAAGGTGTATAGAGTTAAAGAGGTAGGTTGCTAAGAAATATAAAGAGACAAATATTAAAATACTAAGATTTAAATGCTCCTTAAATTTCTGCTGTTGATTAGTTCATGATTGCATATTTTTAGTTGGATCCTTTTCCATTGAATTTGATGGTGATATTAATAAAATAATGCACAATATTGAAATATAAAGAATATTCTTCCATTTGATGTGATCTAATTATTCTCTATGTAGTATAATCAATACAAACATCAAATAGAGTTTAAACTAAAATGGCACTTGGACTCACCCTCTGTCATGTTTTTATTTTGTAAAAATAAGGTTACATGCTATTTTTTACCATACGCTTATAGAAGATTTGGAAAATAATGATGTTTTTATATCTGGATTTGTGAAGGTATATTTTGTATTTGCAATTTTCGTTACATTAAACTTCAAAATAAATTATTTCTTCTATTAGTATTCTGGTACAAAATTCTACATAACAAATCTTCTTGGGCTGTCCTTTCACTTTTTTTAAGTCTTTGATCAAATCGCACCTTTGTAGTGAAGTCTGCCCCTGTTTAATACTGAATCTTTCCCAATCAACTGACTCCTCATGAACCTTCATCTTCTTTTTTCCCTTTCTCTGTCTTTCATCTGCCTTCCTTCCTTCCTGTATTTTGTTACAGCATCAATTACAATCTAACATACTTCACAATTTATTTATTCCATTTATTTTGTTTCTAGATGTATTACTATGTTTGTAACTGGCATTTACATAGTTTTATTTATATTTGATACACACATTATACACACATATATATACCCAAAACATTTATATCCTTTCATGAACTCTTCATGTCATACATTATGCTTATATTGATATTTCTACCTTTTAACCCAGTGGTATATTTGTTTAGATGTCCTAATTAGTAATTCATACAATATAAATAAAATTTTTTTAAAGGAAACACTTTTAATTGACAGTTTTGTACAGAATAAATTCAAACACAATTCTTCTCTTCCAAATTCAATAAAATGCTTCGATGCATCAACAGTCACTAATTAAAATAGCAGACATATGTTAAATAAATAAATAACTAGATTCGAAAAGTGTTATCACAGGACAGTTTATCAATTTGCTTCTATTTGACAGCTATTGCTCAGCTGGAAAACAATAGCATGGAGTCAACAATCTTGTAAGTCACATCATATTTTAATCATAGACAGATGTCTAAGTGTTACTTTTTATTTTTAACTCCATGGTGATTTGAAGTAACTAGACAAAATGTTTCAGTTTCTCTTTATTTATTTACTTTGGCTTTTCCTGCCAAATGAGAAAATTAATGTAGAAAATAATTAAAATAATAAGACAAGTAACTCTGAATTTAGTTTAAAATTATGTATTAAATGTTCATGTTAAAATCATTTCTCTCATTGAGTACACTATTTAAATATGAAAATAATATTATACAAACATAATCCAATGTAGTACAATCTTAGATTCAATAGCAATTATTATACTGTGGAACTATTAAAATATTTTAAATTATTTAATCATTTGTGTTGAAAAAACTTTAAATTTTTGAAAATAGCAGCTTTTTCCACATAGTATTCAAATATTTCATATTTTTTCATGACATACTGGTTTCTGATACTATATTCCCTTTCAGAAACATGCAAAAAATTCCTCTAAATTATTATCCAAATGCAGATGCATTCTACAACTTTTATTTAACATGTTAAAAGGGAATTATGGCTTTTATTATCCAAAATCAGTCTATAATTGATTTATTTCAAAGTAAATTACATTCAACATTTAATATAGGGCTTTTCACCATCAAGATTTTTGCATCCCTTAATTCCAAATGAAAATTCAGTCAGCCTGAAGCATCTGGACACATAAAAGGTAGACAAAAAGAACAAGACAACAAGCTTAATCGCTAAACAGTGATGGCGTTAAAAGGTATTTCATTGTATTATTATGTGCGACTTGTATCAAGAAAGAAAACATTCCCTTTGTACAATTCAAGGCTACATGCAAGACAAGTGGAAGGGCATCTTAGAGTAAATTTATTTAGTAGCATTTTTTGGATTAATAAGCATTACTTAATGAGAATAAACTCATAAAATTATAGTCATATTTTATCATGATGGAGACACAAAGCAAAAAACAATTCCTGAAATCAATGAGATAAGTCAGCTTCTGTAGGAACATTAACTTATAATTGCTTTGGTTTTTATTAATACCACCCTTGCTCAAATATTTCATTACATTTTTTTCCTTGTATTTAGTATCCTTTCTATATTGCTTCACTGGGTGCATTAAAATATTTGGGTCCAGTTTTAACTAGCTTATTCATTGATGGTATACACTAAATGTGATTAATATAAAATTTAAAACTGGGACGTTAAACTCCTTATATTCGGGTCAGTAAACTTGACATGGGGAATGTGAATTCATTCAAAACATCCATGAGAATTAGATGGGTAACATTTAAGGAATCAAACATTTTGTGGTAAGCCAATACTACTGAGGAAATATCTATCAAGTCAAAAAATATTAAAAAATTGTTAAGTAGTTTAATCTTATCAGTGTCTAACTAATAAGAACTATGGCTTAATTACTTCTTTCAATATAATGATAACCAATACTGTGATTAAAGTTACTCCCATAGAACAAATTTATTTTACTCGAAGAGGCTTGGCAATTTACTAATTAAACATTTATTGTTGCTTCCTAGCAACAATAGCAAAAAAGACAAAGATATTCATAAATAATGCAAAACAGAGCACTGACATTACAGTGACAAAAGATTTCTGTTAGCCCATTAACAATAGAAATAAGGATAAATTTAGGCAAAGTCTTTGTGTCTTTTTACACTCTGACACTTCCTCTTCCTCCCCCATCTCCTTCCTCTTTCCTTATCTCCTATGTCTTCTCTCCTTCAGTGCCTTTTGATTCTCTTCATTTCCTCTAGCCAGTGGTTCTGAACTGGGTTGTATATTAGCTCATCTAAGAGTCTTTCAAACTTGAATATTAGAATTCCTCTGTAAGTAAAACTTTTCATTCAGTTGGTATCAGTGGGACCCAAGACTGTTTAATAAGCCCATTTCTATTAAGCTCCCAGATAATGTCTCTGCCTACTCATCTACAGACCCCATATTGAGTAGCAGAATATAGAGCATTTGGAAACAACAACAAAAAAAAAAAACAATGCCTGAGAATCACCTAGTTCCTATTAAATCAAAATTGTTCACGATTTTCTAGGAGCTTTGGTAGCTTTAATAAGCTCTTAGGATTCCAATATTCAGTCTAGAGTTGAGAAACTTTATTCTAAGCAGTCAAATGAGAGAAAAAAAATTTAAGTCATTTACACCATTTGACTGACTGACTGATTATTCCTTGTCTGAAACTTAATCACAGTGACTTCTTGTTTTAATTTTCTATTTGTGTTGTAAAGATCTCCATCACTAATTGGCAAATCAAACAAACAAAAATTGATGTGCAAGTAGATATAGGAAAATTTGGGAGGGAAATGACCTATATTTTCGATGGAAGTATTGCCTCACTGGTTCTGACGACAAACATTAGGGATAAATGAGATACCAGTAGAAAATTTCCCTTCTCTCACCCAGCAGCTGTCTGAGTGACAAGTATCTTGGGGCAATCCCTAATCCATTGCTAAACACATTTTAAAGCATATTTATTTTATTTTTTAAAATTTTATTTCAATTTTTATTCAAAGACTTATACCTCTATGCTGCCTCTTTTCTATTTTTGTTGTCAAAATTTTGACAAATTATGTTCATAAAACATAGCATGTTCATTAACTTGATAATATTTGAATGGAATGTTTTTATTACACTGTTTCCAGTTATATACTTGGAGGTTTGAACTAGAAGAGAGAAATACTTCGGTTACAGTAGAAGTGATATAGGTTGGATGTGAGGAAGAATTATTGACTATTAGAGGGATAAAAACAGTGTAATGGGCTTCTTAAGTGTTTATTTGTCAGTATTTTAAAAGAAATCTCTTCTACATGCTTTAGACATCCACTTAATTAAAGATAGGAGGCTTGATGAAATGTTCTCTAGAGGTACCCTCTAGCTCTAAAATTCAATATTTATTCCTATTAATGATGAAATTGTGACTAAAAAACCGAATACTTTGGGTTGTGTAACATATTTTAAGAAAGCTATCATCAACAGGGTACACTTAAAGTGAAACAAATAAAGCTCACAGACCATCCAAGAAGAGGCATTACTTACAGAGCATGCTAAACTGTGGAAAAAATCAGGTTCAATGAAACTAATGCCAAACTATACACTGTTATTAATTCTTCCAAAGGAGAATAATTGAACACATTTGTGTGTCTAGGACCAGGTAGAAGCTAAAAGCTAAACAGAAAGATTTAAAGTAAAGATGTCTGGCCCATCTCCTATATTCTGATTCAGTAAGTCTGGGGAAGATGTCAGAAAATTCATTTTTTTATTTGGAGGCTTATGTTTTTTAGAAGTAGATTTTAAAGGCAATATTTCCAAACTTCTGCTCTAAAACACTCTTATTTCTAATGAACGATTCCCATAGATGGAAAGGTAGAGTCAGAGCTGGGTTGGTCTTAAACTAGAATGCCCTTTCCTATCTCATATTAAATCACAGAAGAAATCAGTCAAAAATTGTTGCTTCACAGAGTAAGGCTTCATCATAAGCCTAGATCCTAATTTTCACAGGAAAATAATTTTGTACTTTAAGGATTTTTCAATTCTTTTAACCAGCTACAATGTATGATCTAACGTGTTTAAAAAGGCTCTCAGAGGTCTTTTTTGAAAAAAAAAAAAAATAGACCTAGAAAAATAGAATTATCAGAAAGTATCTGGGCTTCTAAATGACCACAATCATACACATTTTCACAACACAAAATAAAATAAAACTAATTTTCTTTTATTCCTAATTCCTAATTGGTTTGGTGATAGCTACTCTAAATGAACTAATCAGGCCATACCATGAAGTATATACTCCACAGGTAAAATAACCGTTTAATCCAAAATGCAATAACCTCTGTAGTTCCCCTGGAAAACATAGCGAATATCTCTACAGTCCCTCCTGAAATTGACATTCAGAGTCAGTTAATAAAAGTAGGGCCAGGCCCGGGGCAGTGGCTCATGCCTGTAATCCCAGAGCTTTGGAATGCCGAGGCAGATGGATCACGAGGTCACGAGTGACCAGCCCGACCAACATCATGAGACCCCATCTCTACTAAAAAAGGAACCCCGTCTCTACTAAAAAAATACAAAAAATAACCGGGCGTGGTGACGTGCCTGTAATCCCAGCTACTCAGGAGGCGGAGGCAGGAGAATCGCTTGAACTCGGGAGGCGGAGGTTGCAGTAAACCGAGATCACGTCATTGCACTCCAGCCTGCGTGACTGAGTGAGATTCCGTATCAAAAAACAAAAAACAAACACACAAAAAGAGTAGGCCCATATTTTGGCAGCTACTAATCAGGTTTGACCTGATGAATCCCTGGTGACCCATGGACTATGACATGATAATATTGCTAGTTGTGCCAAAGAGGTAAGGGATTCTGTTTAATCTATTCTTTATCACCACCTGCTTTATTCATTTATTTAATGACGTTTTATTCAACCTGTTTTATAAAGACATGATCAATGATTCATTGAGGGACCTTAAAGCTGATTTTAAACCACACACTTGGTCACCAGGGAAATTCTCCCTTCTTAGTAGGCTATTAGCATCTCCACAGTTTGTCAGTCAAGATTCAAAAAACAATATTGCCTTGTTACATTAACTATAAAAATATTCTTGAGAGAGAGTGTGAGTTATTTTGCATATTCCTCACAGGACTGTAGATACTGATTTCAAAGCAATGAAGGAAGAGTATGAATCTGCATAAGAATACCGTATCATTTTTTAAGACTATTTTTCAAAATTAGAACTGAGGTCTGCACCTTACAATCTGCCAACAAATGATAGATTGCAGATAAAGTAGTGAAAAAAATCGTAATAATTATATCATAGATCTTTCACACACCAAGAAATATGGAAAAGTTGGTATTCAAGTTTTTAAAATCACTGTGCATTATAACAGACATCTCCACATCTAACCTGATAGAAAAACAAACAAAAACAATGACAACAAAAATTACTTTCTTTCTTTTGCTTATTCTAATTCCCTATCCAAAATGCTAGTAGAGGAAAATAAATATAATCTCTCTCTCACTCAATATACATCTGAATGAGTTTCTTTCTCTCAGTGGTAAAAAAAAAGGATGCCAATTTTGCAATGAAAATACCCACAGAAGGGCCAGGAGCAGTGGCTCACACCTACACACCCAGCATTTGGGAGGCAGAGGCAGGCGGATCACTTGAGGCTAGGAGTTCAAGACCAGCCTGGCCAACATGGAGAAACCTGGTCTCTACTAAAAATACAAAAATTAGCCAGGCAGAGGCAGGGGAACCTCTTGAACCCAGGAAGCTGACATTGCAGTGAGCCGAGATCACGCCACTGCCATCCAGCCTGGGCCATGCAGCAGAAAATATTTAAAATTTTTTGAGAAAAATAATAAATATTTTAAAATTTTGTCTCAAAAATGTTTTTAAAAATTGAAAGTACTCAAAGAATGTTAAGATTTAAAAAGAACATCATATTAGGTAAACAATGAACAAATATCTGTTGAACCAATAAATACTATCTAGTCCAAATTTCTCATTTTATTGATGAGAAAATTAAAACAGAAATAAACTTACTTGTTTATGAGCAAATCTAAAGTAATGTTCAGACATCTCTAAGAAATATCACTACTTCTTCAGAGTATTCCAAGAAGTTTCTAGTTTTGATGAGGGTGAAGAATTGGGCAAACTATTAGTGGGTGTATAAATTGATACATGGTTTTTTGAAGACTAATTTGTCTCTATCAAATTTATGTATGTAAATTCACATGTGACCAAGTAGTTCTATTTCTAGAAATCTGACTTACAAAAGAATGTGCATCTGTGGACAAATATGTATATAAAAATGTTCATTAGTTGTAACTGAGAATAATACAATGTAACCTAAATGTCCACTAATAAGGAATAGCTTAAGTAAATTATTGTACAATCATAACTTGGGAAATAGCTATAGCGTTAAATAAATAAATAAATAAATAAATAAGAAAAGCTGGGCGCAGTGGCTCACGCCTGTAATCCCAGCACTTCGGAAGGCCAAGGCGGGCGGATCACAAGGTCAGGAGATGGAGACCATCCTGGCTAACATGGTGAAACCCCGTCTCTACTGAAAATAGAAAAAATATTAGCCGGGCGTGGTGGCAGGCGCCTGTAGTCCCACCCAGCTACTTGGGAGGCTGAGGCAGGAGAATGGCGTGAACCTGGGAGGCGGAGCTTGCAGTGAACCGAGATCCCGCCACTGCACTCCAGCCTGGGTAACAGAGCGAGATTCCTTCTCAAAAAAAAAAAAAAAAAAAAAAAGAAAAAGAAAAAAGAAAAAGAAAAAAAGAATGAGATTGGTCTCTATGTACTGAAATGAAAGGATTTTAAAAATATAATGTGCAGTGAAACAAAAGTAAGTGATAGAAGAATTAGAAGAATAGATATGGCATACCCATTTTTGTAAAACACACAAAACAAAATCCCACAATTTTTATGTGCTTATGTGTATATGTAAATATAAGTACACACATATATACCAAATATTACCATAAAGTAATCACTTTATAAAAAAATGTAGGTTGAGGGGAGCATATTTACTGATGGGAAGGCATTATTACTTTTAGCTTTATGAACTGAATATCACATGAATTAAAACAAAAACCTATACTAAAATAACCTGTGCATTTGGCAGAGCAAGTTCATTATCCCAGTGTTACAAATGAAGAAGTTAACATTTAAAAACTAGCTTATCCCAGGTCAAATGATAAGTTATTATCAAAGTGGAGTTTAAAATTAGTTTTCTGACTCTTATATGTCTTCATTTATATGTTTTCATTAAGTTAAGAGTCACAAATAGTAGGTGTCTAAATGTAAAAATCAAAAGGACTAAAAGGGGAGAGGAAGATAGTTTCAGAAACTGTTTTAAATGCAACACCAAACAGCTAAAGTGATCAAACACGTGTCTATATTACGTCTCTGAAAAACAGCTTGGCTGAGGCTATTTTAACTAACATGACTATGAGTGATGATAATGAAAACTAAGATATTACTCAAATACTCTTTAAATCTCAGACCCAGAGAGGGCCAACACTGAAGTCTATACCTCAGAAAAAGAGACTTTTAGAGGAAACCACTTAAAAGAGTTACACCACAAGCATGTTTTGAGTATATACAGAAGGATATGTTTAGTTTTTCTCCTCGTAGAACACATTTGGGATTATCTTCTTAAAAAAGACAATCAGGGCTGGGCACGGTGGCTCAGGCCTGTAATCCCAGCACTTTGGGAGACCGAGGCGTGTGGATCACGAGGTCAGGAGTTTGAGACCATCCTGGCTAACACGGTGAAACCCCATCTCTACTAAAAATACAAAAAATTAGCCGGGCATGGTGGCGGGTGCCTGTAGTCCCAGCCACTCAGGAGGCTGAGGCAGGAGAACGACGTGAACCCTGGGGGCAGAGCTTGCAGTGAGCCGAGGTCACACCACTGCACTCCAGCCTGGGTGACAGAGTGAGACTCCATCTCAGAAAAAAAAAAAAAAAAAAGACAATCAGGCCAAGCAGAGTGGCTCACGTCTGTAATTCCAGCACTTTGGGAGGCTGAGGCAGGAGGATCTCTTGAGCTCAGGCATTCGAGACTAGCCTAGCTAACATAATGAGACCTTGTCCCTACCAAAAAGAAAAAAGAAAAACAAAATAGCCAGGCATTGTGGTGTGCATCTGTAGTCCTAGCTGCTTAGGGGGCTGAGGCAGGAGGATCACTTGAGCCCAGGAGTTCAAGGCTACAGTGAGCTATGATTGTGCTTCTGTGCTCTAGCCTGGGCAACACAGCGAGACTCTGTCTCAAAAAAAGAAAAAAAAAAAAAGATACATCCTCCTACGAGTCAAATAATGCACTTTTGTAGCGTTTTTCAAACTTTTATTAAAACATAAATCACGATTTACATACAAATAACATTGTATTATGGCTTAGTACACACATACTTGATGAAATGTTTTGAGGAATAATATTGAGTCTAATTAATGCAAGAGCATTTTGATACTGCCTTTTCTATTTGATTCTAATCTGGTCAATTTCATTCCAATCTATCCTATTTCAATAAAAATGTATTGTTGGGCAGGATGCACTGAAGTGATTTTATAATCTACTACCAAGTTGCAACCAGCAATCTGAAAGCACTGCCTTATTGCATGAACAAAGGTCAAATTAAGAAATCAGAGAAACCAATCTCTGTGCTTTTCTTATACATGTGCAGCAAATTAGCCTTCTAATGAATTCAGGAATTTAGAGTCACTGGTGATAAAATTTCTTTTTTCTGTAGTTTTAGGATCCCAGAGGATATGGAAAATCACTGCACAATACAGCCTGTCATAATGCCTTGTCTTCAGAATTGTGCCGTTGAGACTGACCATTCTCAGAGGTTTGTGCTTTTTATTCCCACCATCATTACTGGAAATTTGGGATCGTTCAGTCTGAATTTCTCCTACATGGCAGTATATTAAAATGTGGGCCAATGCAAAACAACTTTTTAGATCCTCTGCAAGCAATACATTTATAGAAAATAATATAATCTATAGACATTAAAGCTTTTATGCATGATTAATATATTGATAAAAATTATAATCCCTCTGATCGGGACAAAAGTTCAGAAATCCTCAAAATTTACCAAAAAAAAGTCATGTCACAATAAAGAGGGTATTACTTATTATATTTGTTGTTACTTCCTTTCTTAAAATTCTGAAATTACATATGCAGTATCTATTTTCAGAGAAATATAATTAACTACAAATATGTAGAATTAAAGACAATTTATTTGTTCTCTTACAACAGCAATAACAACCAATGTCAACTTTTGAGTCTCTATGAATGCTTGACATCCCTATTATGGTTCCACACTAGTGTGAGAGTTAAGAAAACACAAAACACACAATCAAAAGTAACTCAAAATAACGCAGATCTTTATAATTTTCAAATCCAAGAAGGGGACACAATCTCCCTTCCTGACTCCAAAAAATTATTCCATCAGTCTACATTTCTCTACATGCAGAAATCTCTTATTCTCCTCCTTCAGAACTTTCTCTCACCCCACTTCCTCTTGTCTCTCCTACCTTGTTTCCAGTGTATATACTGAAATGATTCATGAGGTTGAAATGAAATAATTCATGTGAAGCTGTTAGTATAAAACTGGCACAATGGATAACTACAGGAAGTTCTCTGGAGATGACTTTACATAATTTTTGACTTTACATAATAGCTAATTTTGACTTTACATAATAGCTGTGCTAGATTAGACACATTGCTTAACCTCTCTGTGCTTTAGTTCTTCATCTATAAAATAAAAATAACAAATGTACTTACCTCATGAAGCTGTTACAAAGATTTTATATATTACGGGAAATTATTAATTTGGAATAGTGCCTAATACACAGTGAACATTATATAAATATTGGCTCTTGGTGTTAATTAATCGATGAATGGTAGTTATTATCTCACTTTATAGCTTGCTATTTTTAACTAAATATTATATCATTAATTGTCTTTTGTAGAAGCATAAATATGCTTCTGCTGTATTATTTTTCAAAGCTCTATATTATACTATTGTATGAATATACCCTAACTGAATCCTCTTTCTAAGCTATTTGCTCTGTTTGTATTTTTTACTATTATAAATCCTGCTGTAATATACACTATTTAACATTTGTTTTGTACATATAATAATCTGAGTGTTAAAATAATACATTTCATGGTTCAAGAAAACGCATATTTTAAATCCTTTGACACAAATGACCAATTAGTCTACATGGTGATTTTTACCTCTTTATAATCCACCAAGAATAACTGATACTGTTCCAAGTTCCATACTTTCATTCTTACTAGGAGTTATCTGAATATGTTTTTAATTTATAAAATTGTATGTCATTGATTATAAGTAATGTCAAGCATTTTTTGCAGATTTCTTGTGTAAATGTTCCATTCTTTTTAATTAAAATTATTTTAAAAATACAGACTAAACTATAATGCAGTTAAAATAATATTTTTCCTTTTTTTTTCTTTTTTTTGACAGAGTCTCGCTCTGTTGCCCAGGCTGGAGCGAAGTGGCATGATCTCGGCTCACTGCAACCTCCCCGTCCCAGGTTCAAGGGATTCTCCTGCCTCAGGCTCCTGAGTAGCTGGGATTACAGGCGCCCACCACCACGGCCAGCTAATTTTTTATACTTTTAGTACAGATGGGGTTTTACCATGTTGGCCACGCTGATCTTGAACTCCTGAACTCAGGTGATCCACCTGCCTCGGCCTCCGAGAGTGCTGTGATTACAGGCATGAGCCACTGTGCCCAGCATCCCCCCCTTTTTTTTTTTTTTTGAGATGGAGTTTCCTCTGTCGCCCAGGCTGGAGTGCAGTGATGTGATCTTGGCTCACTGCAACCTCTGCTTCCTGGGTTCAAGCGATTCTCATGCCTCAGTCTCCCGAGTAGCTGGGATTACAGGTGCCACCACCATGCCTGGCAATTTTTTGCATTTTTAGTAGAGATGGGGTTTCACCATGTTGGCCAGGCTGGTCTCGAACTCCTGACCTCAAGTGATCTGCCTGCCTCAGCCTCCTAAAGTGCTGGGTTTACAGGCATGAGCCATCGTGACTGGCCAGAAAATAATCTTTTTGTTACATTTTATTTTGTATTTATTATGTCATATTTAAAAAGAGAGTCATCATCCTGTAATTTTTACCTCTATTTTTTTCCTAGTACTTCCAGTTATATCACGTGTTTTTAAATTTTTAATCTATAATTCATCAATCTGTATAGGTCTATCTACTTATAGACTATCTATATAGTCTATCTTATGCTCTTTAAACTTTTAATGTATAACCCATCTTATGTCTTTTGTTTTATTGTAGGGTTCCTAACATTACCTGATTCCATAAGTGAACCATTTATTCATACTCTCTTTGTTAAATAATCTATGCTTTTGTCATTTTTTTAAAATTTCACCTTTGTAAAAACTAAATTACTATAGACACTTGCCTCCAAATGTCTAACTTTGTTAGATTGCATTTAAGCAATACCATTCTGAACCAGTTATATACTGTTTTAATAATTATTACTTTTTAACATTTTAACACTTGATAGGGAAAATCATTCCACAGGGTTATTCTTTTCAAACATCTGGCCATTTATTTATTTATTTATTTAGAGACAGAGTCTTGCTCTGTTGCCAGTCTGGAGTGCAGTGGTACAATCTCAGCTCACCGCAATCCCCGCCTCCCCGGTTCAACCTATTCTCCTGCCTCAGCCTCCCAAGTAGCTGGGACTACAGGTGCATGCCACCATGCCCAGCTAATTTTTACATTTTTGGTAGAGATGGGGTTTCACCATTTTGACCTGGATGGTCTCAATCTCTTGACCTCATGATCTGCCCGCCTCAGCCTCCCAAAGTGTTGGGATTACAGACTTGAGCCACCGCGCCCGGCCTCATCTGGCTATTTTTATTAAATATATTTTTAAGAGATTCTTTAGAAAAAAAGCATTGATAATTGAATAAGATAGTTAAAAATATAGATTAATTTTAGAAGAACTGACATTTGCAAAGCATGGGCATTTCTATCTTAGAATGCAGTAGTTCTCTATTCATTTAATTTTGTGGTTACATCTTGGTGAAATATTGTAGCTTGGTTTTTCTTTTAAATTATCAGCAACTAGTTGTTAACATCAGAATCTGTCTTTTTTTTCTGTTCCCTCATTCTATTTTCTAGTCAATGAAATTACATACATCTTAAATACATATAACATACTTATTAAAGAGGAAAATAATCACCCTGTGTGACAGTTACTCAAGAAATACTGAAATCGGAACAAAACTTGTAGGTATTCCTGTGGTCATAATGCTCTATCAGCTCCATTATAACACAATTCATGGGCAAAAAGATTTTAGATAGACCAAAAATAACTGTCTTCAGTGAGACAGTAATATGTACAAATTATTTTTAAAAAATATTTTTGTATGTTTTTATAACTCATCATAAATTAATAGAGTGCATATTTCTTTGGAAAGTGCCCATAGTAATGGAGAGATGCAGCCATGATAATATTATAAATTGTTGAGTAATATATAAAATTTATATTGGCTTCAGAAATGGAATATTGACATGTCTGATATTTAGTGAATTCACATTTATTCTAATATAATGGGCAAAAATGTGACTTGGTACAAGAGAAGTTGACCTGTATCCAGTTGCCCCTTCTTATCCTCTTTCATCCCTATACTGTTTACTTATTTATTTAACCAAATTGATTAATTTGAAAAATAATATAACACATTTCAGATAATCTTAAGGCAGAACTTTAAAGAGAATATCTTTCTTCATGCTTGCTAAATTCTCAAACCATGAGAGTCGTATGGAAGTGCTTGCTTTTCCTAGAATAATATCTCTCACTTCTTTCCATTTCTGTAGCCAAAATAGTATGGCTGTCCTATTCATCAGAAGCATGTCACATGTAGGTAATTTTGAAATTTTCTCTTTGATAGTCAAATATAGTTACTCTAATGACAGTCAGCTCTTTTGCTGTGAAGACACAAATAATTCAGAATAAGTTGTCATCACTACCAAAATAACAAAATTATTTTACTGGTAGAACTTTCAGATATATCTAACTGTTCTTCTCAATGTTCTATTAATAATCCTTTAAATGTGGAGTATTCACCTTCTGATCTCTCTGCTTAGAATAGCTATCTGCACAACACCCCACGGTTTACATTCTCCCAATCTATCTATATCTGTATCTATATAATCTATAACTATATATGTAGTAATACACACATATACACTAGATGATTGATAGATAGATAGATAGATAGATAGATAGATAGATAGATAGATAGATAGATATAAGATAAGGGAACTTGTTGAAACTGAGGTTCTTAAATAGAGTTAGGTAGGACCAAATCTCTAGTTACCTAATGTCCCAGTTTAATATTGTTTTTGATCATTTCCAACATTCCTCACCTTTGTCTTATATCTAACCCACAGTATGCCCACAGAACAGGAACAATTTTATATATACCTTTATACCCCTGAAGCTCTTGGCTTGGCATTATCTCCTGAATCCCATTAAACCATAATATACAGAGTATTTTAAATATATACATTTCCTGTAGTTAAAATGAAACAACTTGTTCTTTTAAATATTTGAGAAAAGTCATTACATTACAACAAATATTATCAACTTATGTCAAAATTAAGAGCACATCAGGGAAGATTTTTCTCATTTTCTACCAGTAAATTATTGGGGCACTTTTTGAAATGTTCAATGTAATCAAGTAATTAGCTCATTGTAATGTTTACTTTAATTTCGCAATATCTCCAGAAACTATAAGTCCAAAAAAGGAAAAGTGGGAATAACTGAATTCAATAAGAAGGCTTATGGATGTGCAAAGTTATTAGTAAAATACAAGGGTTTTAATTAAAGATGTTGGCGTTTACAAAGACTCGCTGTTATCCTGATTGATGGTGCCTGCTGGCTCAGCTCTTTCCCTGTTTCCCATTAGCTCCCACTTGCTTTTCTCTGCTCTAATTGGATATTTACCACATCGGCACCTTCTTTTTAAACAACAATTGTTCCACAAAGAATGTAAATACAATTACACTTTAGACAAATTATATGTGTATGCATGTGTGTGAGTATAATTAGTTAATTATCTTCATAATTTGTCATTTTGGTTTCACAATCTACAGGAAATTCTTGAAAATTTCATGGAGAAAGATACAATTTAATTTTCAACTGCAACGTTTCCGGCTGAAATTTTGAGGAACAAAAATATATAATCATTTTGTTAGATTTTATTCTATTTCAAAGGAGTTCCAGGTACACTTTGGAATACATAAAAGGAGACGTATATATTTCTAACATTTTTCTTAAGAATAAATAAAATGCATAAGCCACGCTAAGGTTTTGGTTTATTTTTCACCTTTACTATTAAACTGAAACTTTTAACATATTGCAAATGTTAAAACCAATTTCCTTCATGCCCAAGCATAATAAATTACTGAGGAAAATGCTAAATAAGTTCTAAATTTTCCTAGCATATTCTATAATGTCTGTATGGAAATAATAAATAACATAAAATGTTGTCTGGAACAAAGTTTTCTTTTGCCAGTATAGTACTACCCATATTAACAATTATCTACAACAACCACAAAATACAGTGCTTATCTTTATTTTACTATTATTCTATTTTTGATTTAAAAAAAGATTTTGAGATAAGCTGGCAGGTTCTATTACTTGTGACAGTCTAGAAAGACTGTCATAAGTAAGTAAGAAGTAAGAGGTAAATCCCATCAAAAGGACTTTTCTTTTCGCTAAAGTAATGCATTAGTCAGTTAAATGACATTTAAATGGAGAGAAGTATGTCTGTTCACTCCAGTGGTTAAAGTATGTATTTCTTCATTAATTTTGTGGCATTTCAACTTCTACAATAAATAATGTTTTTAATCTATTGTCAAACTCATATTTTTCAATCAGCTTATCAGCAAGAAACGCCACTTATAAAGCAACTTAGAAAACTAAAGGGTATATTGAGTGGTTATAATTATGACTACTTTAATGCAAAATGTATGCAAGGGTCAGGAAAATCAAACTGTAATATTTGGATATATGCCTTTTTCCCCCTCCTTATTCAAAATGCAGTGACTGAGATAACATCAGGCCTAGCAGGACAAAAAGAATGTGTAAAATGAAATGACCACCCTTTCTGATAATGGGAGACTGGAGAGAGCTGGCCTGATATTGTGCTTAAAGATAAAAAAGGACATGTAGTATCTACTTTAAATGAGATAAGTGTGCTTCATATATCTTGCAGGGACAGAGATAACTTTGTTTCTTTAATCATTATTATTTATTTCTTAAACCTTAATCTCTCTCATACCTAAAACCTATAGAGCTCAGACCTTATAACTCAGTTCTTATGAATAGAGAGAGTTGTCATTCTTACCCGTAAGCCTGCTAAATAATACTTCTATAAGCTTCAGACTTCACATGGCAGATAAGTTTGTCTCCCCTGACATGACTACATTAATCCACTGAATCAATTTACTTAAGCTGTGCTATGGAGCAATGCAGCCACCATTTAACTGAGCTTAAAAGTACTTTCAAGTTTGAGTCACTGCTCCACATGTAATGTAGCTCTCAGTGTCCCATCATAAGTTCTCTTTCGACCCTTTGCAACACTGTGAGAAATATTCTTGTTAGGTTTATAAGGTCATGATGCTCTAACATCCAGAAGGATTTAAGAATAATAAATTCATGATGTTTCAGAAAATCAGACTCATAAGTAACACAGGAAGAGGGGAACACTTGGTTAGATTTTACAAGCACTATCTACTTACATTAATATTTACAAAATTCTTTAAGTTGAATGAGTTTTTTTTTAAAGAATTTATCTAGAAAAATATTTCATATGTTACAAAAACATTTTTTAAAAAACATACTAGTTTCACAGTTTAGTCTGAACATAATTAAATGCTATGGAGGAACAACGACACAATTAAATTATCTAACATGCAATCAAGCTAACTGTGGCACACAAACAAGTACACAAAATAACTTGCAAAATGTTACTAAATTTTACTAAAAATGTACTAAATTTTACTAAAAATGTAAAACATTTTACTGAAATTTCTGTCTGGTAGGTTTGCATAGTGAACTGTTGTTCATAGTAAGTTGACGGTTTGTTCACATTCTTTTCCTATTTAGCTAAATCTATTAAAAACAAAAACAAAAACCTTTTCTTCATTTCTTCTGTTTAAAACCTCTGGCCTCCCACAGACCTTCCCTGAAGCTCACTGTTGTTGTGACCGGTTTCTTTGTTTCTCTGTATCTCTATTCAGAGATGTTTTTCAATCTGATCACCACTCTTTGCTTCATTTCACCCTAACAAGTCATTCATTTTCATGAACTTGTTCTCCCAGAGCCTGGGCCATTTGTCTTTAGCGTGGCTTCTCACCATTTAGTGACAAAGAGGATAACTCCCAGCACATTTGCTAGGAGACACCTGTGGGAAGATGTCAGCACTGATAAGGTGTAGTCAGTGAAATATATGCTTCACTTCAGTTGCCTTAGCTGAGGTGTGGGACTTTTTAATACTTTTTTCTCTTTTCCCCAATGTATGGAAAGTCTCAGAGAATAATTATCCATAAAAAATAAGGAAATATTTGGTAAATCATGAAGTTGAATACTTCCAGAGAAGTCTTCACTAAAGTAAATTTACTGTAGTCATAGGGAAATAGGTCACTTGTAAATAACATATGAGTATGTCTTTCAGACTCTAAAATGTACTTTTATATAGTCAATCTAGAAAAGCAGAATATTGTCAAAAACTTACATAGCATGTTTTATGATTTTTTAAAAGTTAAGTCAGGGTCAGATACAAGTGTATCTTTAGTGGACCTAAGAGTAAATAATACGTTTTAATTAACAGAAGAGTCACTGGAAATCTACAGAAGCCAAAAATAATTGACTTTTAAAAAATGAATCATGTGTGTTACAACTGTATGGGGTCTCTGGAGGTCTCGTATTGTTATGGAATCTCCCGTGAGATCTAATTCTCAAAAAATACAACCTAAATTCTAAAATTCTGATCTTACAACAAGTATATTTTTGAGTAGTTCCAAAATACTTTTTGCCTCAGGATGCTGGGCTCTTTAAATATGGATAAGAAATTTCACTTTCAAGTAGCTCAGACTAAGAGAGAGAGAGAGAGGAGGGCAGGAATGAATGTCAAGGGCAGGCAGCCTCCAACCCCGCTCCAGGGCTTTTGCTCTTCCATGTCCCAGCCACCAGGTGTCAGTAGACTTCACAAGGTGGAACTGGCCTACAGGAGTTTGTCTTCCATATTCATTCATTCAGATTTAAATTGGAATAAGTTTTCTAACACTACCCTTTCTAGTTTATTATAATATCGGCTATTATTGATTGGGTTTTGGATACACTAATAATTATTTAAGCGCTTCAACTGCATTGTTGTATTGAACTTCATTGTGCCCCCCACCTTCCACTTCCCGAAAAAGAAAAGAAAAGAAAACAAACAAACAAACAAAAAACCCTCAGGTAAGTATAATTATCTCTATTTTATAGATGTGGTAATGATATTTTGAAAGATGAAGTCATTTTCCCATGATAGAAAGTGGAAACAACTGGGATTTGTATCTTTTGGCTAATTTCAAATCCAGCTTCCTAGACTACCAAACTGTGCTACAAAATATTGTATCCAGGAAACAGTTGTCTTTAGACTAAGAACACTTAGGTTAAAATTCCAGGTATTAGCTGTGTAAATTTAACCCTTTAATCATTTCCTCTGCTTATATTTACTCAACTGTAAAATGGGGTTAATGTAACTGCCCTCTTTAACTCACAGGAATATTGTGAAAATGTATTTTTAAAACGAAAATATTTAATAAAGTTCTATGTTAACTTTTATACTATTCTAAAATTTGGCTGGTGTGGTGCTCACACCTGTAATCCCAGCACTTTGGAAGGCCAAGGAGAGAGGATTGCTTGAAGCCAGGAGTTTGAGACCAGTCTGGGCAACAAAGAGACAGCCCTGTCATTACTTTAAAAAAAAAAAAAAAAAAAAAAAAAAAGCTGAGTGCAGTGGCACGTGCCTGTAGTCCCAGCAACTCAGGATGCTAAGGCGAGGGTTGCTTGAGCCTAGGAATTTGAGGGTGAGGGTGCAGTCTACAGTCAGCTACGATTGTGCCACTGCACTCCAGCCTGGGCAACAGAGTGAAACACTGTCTCAAAAACAAAATAATATAAAATAAAATAAAATTTGTACTGGTTTATCAGGTCCATGTATTTGTTGAGTTTAAATTTGGTAGGCTTTGTAGGGTAAGCACAGTGGCTGTTAAGCCAATTTTAGATTATAGTAAGGATAGCTTCTATGCTGAAAAATTAGCTGAATTAAGTAATTTCACGTCTGATGATTTGATACATGAATTATAACTTGATGATTTTCTTAGTCAGGACTTCCTCCCACCTGCATTTGTCAGCAAGTGGTAAAACTCCATTCAGGCTGGGCGCAGTGGCTCACACCTATAATCCCAGCACTTTGGGAGGCCGAGGCTGACGGATCATCTGAAGTCAGGAGTTCAAGACCAGCCTGGCCAGCATGGCGAAACCCCATCTCTACTAAAAGTACGAAAAATTAGCCAGGCTTGGTAGCACATGCCTGTAATCCCAGCTACATGTGAGGCTAAGGCAGGAGAATTGCTTGGACCCAGGAGGCAGAGGTTGCATTGAGCCAAGATTGTACCACTGCCCTCTAGCCTCTGCGACAGAGCGAGACTCTGTCTCAAAAAAAAGAAAAGAAAAGAAAAAAAAAAAACCCTCCATTCAAATATACTAGAAGAACATCATGTTTCTTATGGAACCTAAGTACAGAAGTGTAGCTGGACCTCATGAAACCCAGAGAACTAGGAGGTAAACATTGTCAAAAATTGTTATTCTTCCTTTCCTCAACTCTCTGTATGACTGCTTTATTCTTTAGTGTCTTTGGGGACTGGTTCTTTCTGCTTTTCATTAACATACATAGTCCAAAAATGGAAATCTCAATTAGCTTTAATATCTGTTCAAGTTCATGTTTCTAAGGTAATGTAACCAGCACTTCTAGATCCCAAATCTAAATTCTCTGGAGAGAGAACTTGATTGGCCCAGCCTAGTCAATTTCCACCCATATTACAAGATTTCTCAACCCTCAGTACTATTAACATTTTGTATTTGTACTGACTAATGCTTTGTTTGCGTAGGGGTAGGAGAGGCTTTCCCGTGCATTATAGGGTATTTGGCATCATATCTGGTCTCTACTTTACCAGTGCCAGAAGATGATCCCTCCCACCCCTCCTCCATGATGTGACAACCCAAATTACCAAAAGTCCCCTGTGGGGCAAAATCACTTCTGATTGATAAACACTGACCTATGAAGTAAAGGGTAAAGTATCCCATAAAACAAACATGCCTTCTTGTGCTGACGATCTAGAAGGGGTTGTTTTTTGGAGAAGGCCAAGTGTCTGCTTGGCAAGTATCCTGAAAGTGGTCTATTACAAAAATAAGAGATGTTGGTGGAAATTATAACTTTTGTAAAATTTAGCCAACATAAGCAGATCTACTAAAATACATTAAAAGGTTCAGAATTTTAAGCACTGTATAAATTGAAAGAAAATTTCAATCAAAGTTAGGGAAAACTCATAGATGTTGTTTCCGCATTCTACCCTAATACAGTGATTTTCACATTTTTTACTCATATATCTCACTCTGAGAACAAGTATTCACCATCTATGTATATATAATATATAATATGTATACACAGAGTCTTTCTTGGTATCTACAGAAAATTGGTTCCAGGACCCCCATAAATACCAAATTCCATAGATGTTCTCTTTCCTTATATGAAATGGCATATAGTATTTGAGTATAAACTACACACATCATCCTGTATACTTTAAATCATCTCTATATTACTTATAATGCATAATGCAATGTAAATGCTATGTAAATAGATGTTATAATGTATTTTTTCTTTGTATTATTTTTAATTGTTTCTTATTTTAATTTTTTTTTTCAAATATTTTTGATCTACAGTTGGGTGAATTTGCCATCTGGAAGCCAGTGATATGGAGAAATGACTATAAAATCTGTACATATAATCAATGCTACTGCATTTTGTAATCTGTAAAAATACACATAAAATAAGACACAGATGAAATTAATAATTAAATTCTTATTTTCATTTTAATAGTATTAATTTTAATTAATAGTATTATTGAATATACTGTGTGAGACTTCTGATGTAGAAAAGATGGCAGAGACCTTTTTCTTCCTACCTGTTAAATTCAACTCTAAACCCTGAAAGTAATGCAAGAGACAACCAAAGGTGAAATCTGAAAGGTGGTGGGAGGAAGTAATTTTGCTTTGGGATCTAGCACTGGAGGAATAACACAACATCAGGGTGTCTTAAGTCCCCCTACTCAACAGAAGAGGGATCCATCCCAGCGTTTCCCAAATCTAAGCTCCTTCATCCCTCAGATCTATGGTGAGTCCCTCAACAGTACTAGCGGAGCCCCATGGGCCTGAGACTCCCCTCCTCTACCAGGAGGGTGTGGCCTGGCCCACCAGAGTGGCTCAGCCACAAGGAGGAACTTTTGCAGAAGCCTCTTTGACCCCTCTGTAAAATAAATCAGTGAATACATAAAATAAGTAGGTGAGTGAGTAAAAACTCACTTTTAATTTTGATACCTCGGAAGTTTTTTTCTGTCATGAAATGACCAGTGGATATCTAGCACTTTCACAGTCTCTTTGGTTGTCGCTTCATCACAAAGTGTTGCAGATTTTTCCTTATTTTAGAGAACCTGACTTCCTGTAAATGGCCACATGTGTGTCAGACCAGCGCTGGGATGCAATTTAGCCTCGACTTCTTTGCTATTAAAAGAATACCTCCAAATGTTGTGAATGAATTTCACACAATAATCTCACCTCATTTAAAAGCCTGTTTAAAATTCTTGTCAATACATTCCTGCCATAAAACACTGTTTCTATTAAACTAGTTAATTTAAATCTACATTGACTATTTTGCATCTAACCCTTTGACAAAGATCCAAAAATTCCCTAATGAACTACTTTGTCCAAAGAATAGGGATGGAAATAGGCATTTATGGACGTTTCTCTCGGTAGAGCTAATTGTTCTAACCTCAATAGAAAACAAGATCTCCATTTTGCTGTTCTCTACCAATTTCCAAATCCACATGTCTATGACCCTACAAATTCACCTCTAGAAATTAATACTACAAATAATTCATACATACGCATGGGTTGAATAAATCAAGTTGTAGTACAACATGCAAAACATGCTAATATTTGAATGAAAAATGGGGTGAGTGCTTATATACCTACTTCCTTGGGTATACATAAACTATTTTTGGAAAAATGCACCAAACTGGCCAATAATATTTGTTGCCTATGGATAGCTGAGGGAAAAAGGTGGGACCCACATGGGAAGATACTATTTTACCTTATAATCTTATCTATTTCATGAATTTTGGATATGAGAATGTCCATGAATTAAAATTAATAAATTTAAGAAATCATTTATCATTGAAAATATCTCTCCTGTATTTTTATTCTTTGGTGGTTCACAATAAAATAATTATTTTTGTATTTCTTTATTAAAAGAGAATCTAGCAAATAGAACTAGAAAAATGTGAACTGAGACAAATTAGAAATCTGTAAAATTTCATCAAAGCGTGTAATATTTGTATGTTTGAATCTTTAATAATATTTTCTGTGTCATCTACGCTAATAAAGAAATATATGTCAACTTGTTACTATACTTTTTTTCCATATCATATTTCAGTCATTTTTATTGCAGCAGGAAGAATGAGTGTTTACTACTTGTATAGGACATTTTATTTTTCATTTTTAAAGAAATCATTTATTCTTAAGATTCATGAAAGTTCAGTGCTGGTTTGAGTACTAAACAACATTAAGAATGCTGAAAAAAATCTAGCTATTTGTCTTTATATTTAGTATGTTTTGTTACTATATATCTTAGCAATGATGATAGCTTCATATTTTCTTTAGCTAATGACTAATCCAAGAAACAATATAAACTAAGGGCAATAGTCATTGTCAACAATAGTGACTATTTCCATAATTCATAAAGTTTGTATCCCTCTGCCTGGAACACTGCCTGGAAAAATACAGTGGGTACATAGTAGTACCCTTTCTTTTTTTCTTTCCTCTCCTTTGTAATGAATGAATAGTGAAATAGTTAGTGAAAGGACTGAGAGACCCAGTTAACCTGAAATTTTGTACACAATGGATTTCCCACTTCTAGTGATGTAAAAACTATTTTGTACACATCAGATTTCCCACTTTTAGTGATGTAAAAACTCTAAAGTTATAGCTACTATCACCACAGCTGTGCTGTTGAGATCATTAACCTAGAAACCAAGAAGAAACCTAAGAATCAAGTATATATTAATTTTCATTTGAAAGCAATCAAAATTGGGTAGTTTTCTTGGCCCAAAGCAAATCAACCACAAGGAGGCAATAGTTCATTTCATGTTTTAGATGACCAGAGGCATGAAATGTACCAATCATAAAAATTCCTTGGCCACATCAAACCTGTGTGCTCTCACTGATGAATACTTACAAGTCTGGCAATGATTTTCCGTGGGTCCCCAGCAACGGCCAGTACAGGACTTATGGCAACGTCCACCTGCAGAACAGGAAAAGGGAAAAAGCACATGCACGTTATAATCTTTCACTCCTCGACTAGGAGTAACTCCTCAAAGGAAATACTCCTGCTCCTTTACGAGGATTTTTATGTCATACTAGAGCTGAAACATAGCCCATAAAATGCCCACTTAAGTAGGAAAACTTGAATGTCAAATATATGTGAGACTAAAGTACAACCTTCTGGTATTCAAATCCTCTTATCATTTTATAGGAAAATAAAATAAATGAATTTGTGAATTTTCTCAGAAAATCAAAAGCAAATAATTATATTTAATAAGTTTCACTTTCACTATTGAGCATTATTATTCTATTGATCTAATCTACTTGATATAATTTCCAGAGATCACATCTTACTGAGAGCAGCATATATTAAAAAGTAAAGCAATAAAAATAAGTTGAAATCTGTGAGAACAAGAATATATTTTTACAAACACATGAAAAATCATCAGAATAAATGGCAAAATCCTGCATTTAAGCTATTTTTGAAAGCTTAATTTCAATTATTTTTATGCTTCTAAAATGTTTATTAACATTATTATTTGCATTTTCAAATATAAGCCTTAATCTTCTATAGTGGCATCTTCTTCTACCATAGGTATTTGCCTCAACAAACATAGCTGTCCCAAAGAGAAATTCCCATCGGGACTCAAAATAAAGAATATTAGCTGGAAGAAGTCATGTAAAAACGACTTCCTTTGAATCTTATTTTTGAATTTCATAGGTTCACTCTAAATTTCTGTGGGCACATGACACATTTTTGGAATAAAATATAGATGTTAAAAAGCTATTAAAGCTTAAAACTTTTCCATATACAGAAATGTTTTATATGACATTTCCTTAAATGCTTCTTATTAAACATTGACAATTTTCTAATAATAATTGTTAATAGGATTCTCCCATTTAAAGTGTTTAACAAAGTTAACTATATCATAAATATCATCAAATAACATCTGATCAGATGCTCCCATCTTTCCTTGATCCAAGTTTTTAATTCCTCAACCAGAAAGTTCTTACAACCTGGAGTGTTTTCCCGCCTCCAATGAAATTGCCTAAGTGAGCCTGTTCTGTTAAATGAGTACATGGTTAAGATAAATTCAACAGACACTTTCTCTGGCTGAATCTCAGACCATTCAGATGGTCTACCTTTGAGAAAGTAAACTGTACTATTTCCAAGTTAATACAATACTTAGGTTCTATTCCAGTCATCTTCTTAAAAGTACAGGGATCTTTGCTACAACAGAGTTTATTTAAAGCAATTCTATTTGTGAAGTATTGCTGCTGACATCACCAGTATATAATATCCTGTCACTCTGCCATCTGTTTATTTAGAGCCAAACACATTATAACAACATAATGCAAGCTCATTGTAGCTGACAGGAAAAGGACTCCATCTGGCCTGAACAATATAACTTTAATCAGTGATAATGATAATTATTATTAAAAACTTACAGGAGTTCTTTTGTACAAAGTTAATAAATCTAAATTGATTTATACTAGCGGAAATTAGAAAGGACTGTGAGACAAAATAGGAGGCAGTGAAAACTTTTTGGAGTACAAACTTTTTTATGAGAAAGTAGCTAATGTTAATGTGATTCCTTAGATTTGGTATAATCCTCTAAATTGATCCATTAAGTGATCTGTTAATTGAAGGTAGTTGAAGCATAAGATAGTCTACCATTTAATCTGCGATTTATTTAATCATGTTTGGGGCTCATAAAATATTTGGCCTTATTCTTTGTGGCCAGAATACTACCTAACTGGAAAAAAAAAGAAAGAAAAGAAAAGATAAAAGCAAATAGAAGAGAAGAAAAGAAAAAGAAAGGAGGACGGAAGGAAGGAACCAGGAAAGGAAGGAGTTAAGTAACACAATTCGTATTAGACATTTTAATATTCTCAGTGTTTTTCTCCTACTCGATTAATTTTTTAACTACTTATTCATGAAATTCCAATTTGCCACCCAGACATCTGATCCCAGATTCAATATAAAAAGGCATGTTGCTAGAAATACTGTTGATGGTTCTTGATAAGGTATCAGGGCAAGGCCCATCTATTTGAAAATGTGATGTAGTACCCACACACACAAAAAAACAAGTTGAAATAATTTAACCTTGACTGTCTACTTGATATTATGAGATTTTTTTGGTAGTTTCCATTTCCACTTGACCTACACATTTCAGAATTCTATCATGACAAACACACTAGAGGATCTAGAATTGATTGTACTCCCATAAATGGCTGTTCAGAAAGGACTACCTTTATTTTACTTTCTCTCTAGAGCCTTGCCACTTTTGGAATCTGTTCTAGTACTCAGTTCAACTTTAGCTTTACTCTTCAAAATAGTGCAAGACATGGCACTTTTGTTATCACTGGATGTCGCCAATTAACAATTAAGTAAATGCTACAATATCTGACCAAAATATCTGATTAGAGATATTTATGAATCAATGTACTTACTACATTTTTATGTCTGTAACCTTAGTTTGATTCTTGCAGTTAATTGGGAAGTATAGAAGGAGTTCCCACAGTAATTAACTGCCTAGCACAGAAAAAAAACAACAAAATTTCCCATAAGTGTTCCCTCCTATGTCCTTCCAACCATGTATCCCTGATTATCTCATAAGCACCTTCTTCATTTTGTGTATTAGGCATGATGTTAAGCAATGGACATAAAACATTAAACTGAAACAGGTAAGTTTATCACCCTCTTAGAGTTTAGAATTAATTCAGGAAAAGAGTTTTGACTACTCTGTAGCTAATGTTCACCCTCTATCAGTTTAAGGGAAAAAGCCAATAAATCTAAATTTTTAACAGCCCACTAGCCCAGGAAAGAAGACTTGGATGAAAGCAGGTGGAGCTAGATCATTCCCAGTCTAATTCCCAGCTACACTGGAAGTCAGCTACATTCCTTAAACAATGACTCGTCAATGTGACATCTAAAAGGAGCTCACCCTAGACCATATCAGTAAAGAGTGTAAGTATAGGCTTCAATATGTCCCTCGTTTGTCTGAAAAAACAAAACAAAACAAAACAAAAAACAAATATTTTAATGATAGCCTACTAGCTTACTGGGATTTTCTTCCTGCCCTCTGTTCTCAGGCACGCACTAACCTCAAAAGTCCTGATTTCATGTGAAAAAGAGGTCTTATATGTTTGTCATATTTAGTGTGAATTAGTTTTATAAACTACTTCTCCCCAGAGTGTGTTTTGTAAATGAGGGCCACAAAGAGAGGAATTAGTCAGATGCCAGAATATGCAAATGAGAGCAGTGTTTGGGGTTTTGCCAGTGCTGTCCCAAACAAATCTTCCCACTTCCATGTCTCAACCTGGTAGATGATTCTTTTCATTGATTATTGCAAGAATTTTTTTTTTTTTTTTTTTTTTTTTTTTGAGATGGAGTCTCGCTCTGTTGCACAGACTGGAGTGAAGTGGCGCAATCTCAGCTCATTGCAACCTCTGCCTCCCGGGTTCAAGCAATTCTCTGCCTCAGCCTCCCGAGTAGCTGGGATTACAGGTGCCTGTCACACGCCCAGCTAATTTTTGTATTTTTGGGAGACGGGGTTTCACCACCTTGGCCAGGTTGGTCTTGAACTTCTGACCTCGCGATCCACCCATCTAGGCCTCCCAAAGTGTTGGGATTGCAGGCATGAGCCATTGTGCCTGACCTTTTTTTTGAGACCGAGTTTCACTCTTGTTGCCCAGGCTGGAGTGCAATGGCACAGTTTCGGCTCACTGCAACCTCCACTTCCCAGGTTCAAGTGATTCTCCTACCTTAGCTGCCCAAGTAGCTGGGATTATAGGAATGCACCACCACACTGGGCTAATTTTTGTGTTTTTTAGTAGAGACGGGGTTACCCTGTTGGCCAGGCTGGTCTCAAACTCCTGACCTCAGGTGATCTGCCCGCCTCAGCCTCCCAAAATGCTCGGATTACAGGCGTAAGCCACCGTGACTGGCCTGCAATAATTCTTCTAAAGCTATGTGAGAAAACAGTCCACTTTTTTACTAAAAATGAAAAATGTGACATTTCCATATAGCTCAGTCATAGGAGAATTAATCAAATTAGTATGTCCGGTTATTCTGACTCAAAGAGATGAAATAAGAAACAAACCAATATTTTAAACAACCATTTCAATTACTTTAGTAATTTTTTAAAATAACTTAAAATAAGTGCTAGGCGTAGTGCAGTAGCACATGTCTGTAATTCCAGCACTTTGGGAGGCCGAGGTGGGCTGATCGCTTGAGCCCAGGAGTTTCAGACCAGCTTGGGCAACACGGCAAAACCCCGCCTCTACAAAAAATGCAAAAATCAGTCGGTCTTGTTGGTGCATGCCTGTCTTCTCAGCTACTCTGGAGGCTGGGGTGGGAGGAGCACTGGAACCTGGGAGGCGGGGGTTGCAGTGAGCTGTGATTGCTCCACTGCACTCCAGCCTGGGCGACAGATCAGACTCTGTCTCAAAAAATAAAATAAAATAAATGAATAAATAAAATAAAAATAAGTTCTGGTTATTCCCCATCACCATTATTTTAATTCACAGGCAATCTCTCTGCTTTGACAATGCATTATTCATCATGGAAGCTGGCAAATGTGACTAAGTTAATCTTTTATGTTTGTCCCGCAGATGTTACTAAAAATGTAGCCTTTGCATTCCTTTTTAGGAACTAGAGTCCATGAACCGCATTTATATTTTTAAGAGTCACAAATTCATCTAGAAGTTGTGCTTGTTTGTGTGACCACCTGAATGTGGGATTCAGTGCCTACCTCTGTAATGCTTTCTGCAAGTAATAGGCCAGGACAGTTGAAGAGTTACAAAATATGAAGTCATTGGCAACCATAAAAGATCCTATCCTCAAACTGCCTCTAGCTAAAGGCAATGCAGTTATATCCCTGGATTTTTCTTTTACTCCTTTTAAAAACTGGCAGGTTTGACCTCTTAAAACTACTTTTACTAGAGAAAGAAGTGAGAGCATAATACCTTTTTTATGACCATATAATTCAAAATAGGAAAGTAGAACATTTATTGAAAGTCTACGCTAACCTAGTCCCTATTCTTGGTGTGTGTGTGGGTTCAGGGAGGGCTGATAAAAAGACAAATGTCACTATCCTGCCCTCAAGGAGGTTTTGGGATCCAGGAAATAGGCAGAGGAATAGGCAAGTAACTATTATGACCATAATATTTCCTAAAATATAGGTATGTATAAAGTGGAGAGAAAGGATTGCAGAAGGCTCTGCAGTTTAATTTTGCTTGAACAATCTAGTTTGTCCAGCGGTGAAGGAGAGGGAAGGAGAATTTCTGGCTGAACTACTAGCCTAAGCAGTAACAGAGAGGCATGGATGAGCACAACTCTTTGAAGCCATAATGAGTAGTTTAGGGTTTTTTGAGCATAGTTTGCATGAGTAATAGCAGCTGGAGTGTGAGCTTACAACGTATCACGAAAGCCTTCTAAAACAGTTTGGAGTTTACTCTGTGTGTGTATTATGGAGTTTATATGGGTATTATGGAGGTGGTCAAGGTCTTTGAGCATTAAAACGACATAGTTTGACTTGTGGGTAGAAAATGGTTTTGAGTCATGGTTCCCAAAATTTAGTGTTGACACTTGAGTAGCTTGTGCAAGATGCTGATTTTATAGTCTGGATGAGGTACAGGAATCCCTATATTTAAAAAGCACTTCCAGGGATTCTGAGGCTGATGGTTGCGAAATGACAAAAGTATAGATGAGATAATGGTTTGGCATATAATTCCAAACTCTATTAGTATCATACACATATTTTGAGACAATGCTTTAAGTGTTAGAGCTGATCAGATGCTTGGTAACCAAACTTTCAGACAAGCAGTGTAAAACTCTAGCAGTCTCTCATGTCCTAGTGTTTACTCTTTGATTTGTGGACACATTTCCATCAAATTGCATCTTTCTCCAGCAGCACTAAAAAATATGTAGCTTTGTTTTCCACATTTAACTTACTGTAAACCACCCATATAGTAGTAAAATCTCAATATGATTTGAGCAAATGACACAGTAGTAGGAATTAATGGCATTACCATGATGTGGAATTACTCTCCTTTATCAGATGCGAATACTTCCGCTCGTTCTTATCTGACGGTTCTCACTGTCATCTGTTTATTCGTATCCACACTTTTGTTACGTGAATTGACTTTGCTTTTTATTCCAGTCACAATTGAATTTTCCTATCCTGCCTCTTAATTTGAAAGTTAAGTATAAAATGGAAACTTTAACTTTTACACATGTTGATACAAAAAGATAGGCAGGTATTCTTACTTGCTTAAAAATATGAAGTTAAAATGAAACAAAAAATATTTATGGTTGGGATTTTTCATCTTCATCAGGAGTTATGAGGTCAAAATATATTAAGCAATTACTGCACAGGAAAAACAAATAAGTAAGGTTAACCTTGCTAAACTTGATGTTTTTGTAAGCATCATCATGATATTCAGTCAAGCAATTTATAGTCAAAAGTTTTAGACCAGCATATATACTCATGTGATCAAGACTAATTTTAAACAGAAGTGTGAAGTACACAGAAGTGTCTGCAGTGCTTCCATCTACCCCTCCCTCAGGGGCTCAACTCCCTCCTGCTAACCTGCGACTTCTAGAGCACACAGAACCTCCTCCAGCATCTCCTCGGACAGGATTTCAGACAGATAGCTAACGGACAGGCCAGTTAATCTGGTGCACAAAATTGTGCAAAGGTTTGAAGATTCTAAATTTATTTTGCAAATTTGTATTTTTCCTGATGCCTTCTGGAAACATAGATCAATCAGGAGGGGGCATGACAGTGGCAGAAACCACAGCTACAAACAGAAGGCTGGGCAGGCTGGGGTGGGAAAACCTGTAAGAGGGCCATTTTTCAAAATCTCTTAACTCATAAATGGAAGCAACGAGCTACTCCATTTGCAGGCTGAGTATAGATCTGTTTTTACATATACATTTAAGTAGAATAGATAGGTCAACACAAATTTCACAGTTAAAACAAAAATTGATGATGATCCACTCAGATCTAAGATTGTCGATTATCACTTATACCTACAAGCTCATGTGATTGTAACAAGGACTAATAGTAAGAAATAACCTAATACATATTATGTCAAAAATGAAATAAACGTGAACATGCTAAATGCATTCTATTTCCCACTGAGTGGGAAGATCTGCTCAATGCTGTCTATGATATTACTGTTCTGTATATTCTATGCTCCTTCCAACCGCCTTCAGAATGCTTTAGGCTACAAAAACCAATGGAAGTGAACTTCAAAGAAAATAACATTAAAAGGTCTTAATGCTTTTTGGAAAAGTAGTATTACTAATAACATAAAGTGACTCAAAATAATAAAACATTAAATTTTTCCTAAAAAACTAAAAGCTTTTATATATGATACTGTCTAACATTTGTTCCAAACCAGGCACTTTTAAAGCATTAATTATCACTGTTTATAGCTGTTAGCACAAAGTAGAATATAGAAATTCCACCTACTGTGGAACAGAATTAGTTCCAATCAATGTCAAATGTATTTCTGAGCATATAATAAGGGGTCTGAACTAACTGGAAAACCTTACCTGAAAACATAAAGAATATACTGAGATGTGTCAGCTTTTTGCAACCAATAACAACAATAATAATGAGCACTTACTATGAGCTTGCCAGAGCCACCAAGGGCGTCCAGAAGCATCCTTCACAGTTACTCAATCTAGATGATAACCCGTTGGAGGTCTGCAGTGCAAAACCTGTTCAGTTATATGTAGTGGTGGGCCTTCCAAGGATGTTCTAAGCATTTTGCATATATTAACTCATTTAATCCTCATATAACCTGAATAGTCTGGTTAAAATTTCTATGTCCAGTCCAGACTCAGTGATATGTAAGCTTATTCTTCCAAGTGCTTACAAAACATCTCCACTTGTTCACTTAGCAGGCCCTTGAAAACACACATGTTCAAAACTGAATCCATAATCTTCCCACTCCACTCATAAAAATTATTCCTGTATAGTCTTCCCCATCTCAGTCAATAAGCAGCTCAATCCTTTCAGAAGCGTCTGCCAAAAACTTTGGAGTCATCCTCAGCTCTTTTTTCTTTCCTCTTACAGCCCAGATCCAAATTCATGAACATATCTGGTTGTCTCTAACTTCAAAATCTGTCTAGTATCCAATCATTTCTCACCACCTGCACCATTATCATTGCAATACAAACCACTATCATCTCTTGCTTGGATTAATGCAATAACCTCTTATCCAGTATCCTAGCTTCCACCCTGGCCCCTTGACAATCTCTTTCTCAATATATTAGCCAGAGTGATCTTTTTAGTCAGACCATGTCAAATCTCCTAAGTTGCCATATGCCTCATAGTAAATGCCAAAGTCCTTACCACAGTCTTGAAGGACCTACAACAAGTGGCCCTCTCCTCCATGCCTCAGTATTTTCCTCCAGGCTTACTCCTCTCACTCTCATCTCCTGCTGTTCCTAGGACATACAAGCTTCACTCCCACTTAGGGTTCTTCTATTTCCTCTTCCTCTCCTCCTCCAAGAGCCTATAAAGCGGGTTTACCCACCAACTTGCTCTTGTTAGATGCCACCTCTCCATGAATCCCCTGACCCATTACGTTTAAATAGTAAACATTCCAGATAGATTTACTAGATTTTATTTCTAATACATGTTCAAATTGGAAATGCTGTATAATGCATAAAAACATGAAAGAAGAAAAAAAATCCATAACCTTGAATTTTGGTGTTTTTCATTTTCTAAAGTGTGTGTGTGTGTGTAGCACTTTAACATGATGTAATACTTTATACAGTTCTGTCATCTGCTATTTTCATTTCACATTTTTATCCTAAACATTTTGGATGATATTAAATAAATATTATTTTATTTTATTATTGGTAGATTTACCTTCTGCCATACAGACATGCCAAAAGTCAATTAACTATTTTGCCTTATGAGATATTTTCACTGGTACATGTAAAAGATTAATACATAATTTGAATGAAAATACACATTAAGAAAATACCACTAGTTTCATGTCATATTTTTCAGCAGATTTGTAGCTCATGAAAAGATAACAATAGAAAGAACGTGACCATGTGTTTCATTGTGTCCTTGTGTAAAACACTGACGGGATGTGAAATAGTTGTGTGGATTTGTAGATGACTGGCACATGTATCAGAACATTTGATAAAAGTATTGATGTGCTAGTTGGCCTGGACTGACATCCTGGCTCTAGGAGTGTGCCGAAAGCTTCTGTACACATCTATCATATTTGACCTTTTAATAACTGAGTTGCATAAAATGTTTGAAATACACTTATCATATTTGCAAATGACACAGATCTGGAAGGGGTAGTGAATACTCTTATGGAGAATAATCATTCAGATTTAGGAAGAACTTGGTGGAAGAAATAATGAGCTGAAATTAAAGCTATGATATTTAATAGGATCAATGTAAATTCCTGCATTTGTGGTTCTAAATCAACATTTCATGTAAGTATCAACAGATACGTACTCTTACATAAAGTCTCTCTGGCATGAGACGCATTAGAATTTCAAATCCCACTCTGTTACTGGTTGTGTCATTCCTTAGAAAGGTTAGTTAACTTTTTTCACTTTGTTTTCATACTTTGGACTTAAATGTTTGTCCTAAAAATGGAGGTGTACACTATACTGTATACTCCAATCTATACAGTATGATTGACATCATCAGCCTCACCACATCATGTAATGCTTATTGAGCACTCTTTGCTCTCTGCACAGTGCACTAGGTATTTTATATACACTGTCTCATATAATTTTCATAACAATATGATAGCATAAGTACTACCATTTGTTTTATTCTACAGGTAAGAAAAGGGGCTGGGCGCGGTGTCTCACGCCTGTAATCCCAGCACTTTGGGAGGCCGAGGCAGGTGGATTACGAGGTCAAGAGATCGAGACCATACTGGCCAACATGGTGAAACCCCATCTCTACTAAAAATACATAAATTAGCTGGGCATGGTGGTGCATGCCTGTAATCCCAGCTACTGAGGAGGCTGAGGCAGGAGAATCACTTGAACCAGAGAGTCAGAGGCTGCAATGAGCGGAGATCGCGCCATTGCATTCCAGCCTGGTGACGGAGTGAGACTTCTTCTAAAAAAAAAAAAAAGGAAAGAAAAAATAAAATAAAAAGCATCCTTGTTTTAATTTTTTTAAAGGTAGAAATGTTCATTTAGTTAATCTTCACACTTCCTAACATACTATGACTGAGCACTCTAGAAGTGTTTTTGATAGTGATGTTTTAGAGCTAAAGTATATTATATAACATCCACAGCAAAGAAGGATACGCAAAATATGCTGTTATCTGTCCTTCTAGTTTCATATTTGGTTGTTTAATCAGTGACATCCATCTTAATCAGAAACTATATATATGTGTGTGTGTGTATATATATATATATATATATATTTTTTTTTTGGAAAAGCATCCTTTAAGTAGAGCCAGAGAATTGTCCCTCCATGGCACATCAGCCCTTTTTATACATAGCATGTTTCTAGTCAAAAATTTTTGTTGCCCATTATTTCATTTCTAATTGGCAATTACTTTGATTCTATTACTTGTTTATTAAAGTTCAGCAGTAAATGGGTCTAAAATAAATGTCAATTAAATACAAACACATTTTAGTAATTGGCATTTATTTCTAAAGGAGAATGTGATAGGAAATTAGAGCTTACAGTTTAGGAAAGCTAAAATATTGAAAATACTACTGAGTATGTAACCAATTTACAATATTGTCACTTACTTCTCTAAGTGTTCATTTATATGCTGGCAAAATGCAAAAAAATACAAGCTTTTACTAAGTGCTGGTAAAGTGTGGAAAACACCAGCTATTAAATCATTTTTATCTCCTTTCAGGCTCCATTATTACAATTGGTGGAACTGTGGGTAAAGAACTTTACCTAAGAGTTGACTTTCTTCATTAATAAAATACAGGTAATGATACCTACTTCACATATTTGATGAAGGAATGACTAAGTTGAATATCATATGCAAAGTACCTGGCATGTAATAAGCATTAATCAATGTTAGTTCCCTTTTTCTTCCATCACAACACATTACATAACAATTTTACCGAACAGCAAAGACAGACAAAGAGGGAGTGGGTCAGTAGAGGTGATATGGCAGATACATCAAGTAATCTGGAGACAGAAATGTTTACGCAAACAGGATTGAAATGATCAGTAAGGTACCACAGGTCAAGCAATTGGAAGCTGGGAGGGTGTGACCCCTTAGAGGCTTTCACAGGCATAGCAGACAAAGACAAGTGGGTTTCAAAGATCTCTGCATCCTTTGACAAAGGCGTGAAAAGCCACAGTTTCAGCAAGAATGTTATGAATAACCCAACTCCAGTGAAACTCACTCTGCCACTGGAACTTCAGGCTCTTGTAGAGTTCAGGCTGGTGTACATGGAGAGAGAAAAAGAAGGCAGGAAATATTTCCAGGTACGTTTCAGAAAGGGAAACGGAAACCCATGGATGGAGCAATGGTGGATTAGTGAAGAAGACTAGATGTCACTGATGTGGGGGTCTCAGCCCACTCCATGACCTTCCTCTGTCAGATTGCTAGTCAGACATGCTAATGAGTCCCTGAGGAACCGTAACCACCCACGTGTTCACTTTGTGAGTGGTGTCACATTCGAGAAACATGGTTCAACACCTAAAATTCAAGCAAAGAAATTTACTACTCTCAAAGGACATGAAATGGGATCCAAAGTATTGCCCATGGCAACAATTCTAAACTGTTATCTCACACAGCTCTCACTCTCATTCAGCAAAACCCCAACTCCAGTTTTCTCTCTCCTCCTGTCTTCCCTCATCACAAACCTTTTGTCCTTCTACCCCCACCATCATTGTATCACTATTATGTGATTGATGGACTAAACCATTCTCCTCAAGTATTTTTCATTCCATTTAGCTCTCTTATCAAATAATTATTCGCCTTTTTTTTTTGTTATGTATCTTAATTGTGCATTACAACATCTAGGGATTGTGTGTGTGTGTGTGTGTGTGTGTGTCTGGAGACAGGAGAACAGTTTGGTCTGGTGGACTGAAAGTATTAAGCAGACACAAAATATTTGAGAAGGTACAAAAGATAGACTATGAATATTCCCATATTTGTACGTTTTATCCTATCAGAATAGTCAGTGTTTAAGGAGAAATGTTTGGGTTCTATTTCACCATGAACATAAAGAAATTCCAATAATCTGTGTGTAGTATGGTCTCCATGGACAGCCTGTGTTTTCATCTGGCTTCCACTTGATAGTTCCAAGAATAGAAATATCTCCTATATAAATTTATAAGAAATGAGTGTTGCCATGGGAAAACTAAGATGGATAAAATTATTATGAGTTCCTTAAGGGAAGGAACCATTTCTTTTCCATAATTCCTAACAGTGCTCAAAACACAATGGGCTTCTCAGATTGAATAAACCAACATTTCCTTTACTAAGAGGCCAGTATCTTCACATCATAGTGCTAACACAGCTTCTTCAACCCTGAGTACATTTTGAAAGGTCTTATAATGTCTGTGGTTTGGGACTTTATAATTATGGCTGGTGCCATTAATCTTACAGCCTTCCTTTTTTATTATATATAAGATTGAGACTGAGTTTTTGTTACAGATTGCTACCCTATAGCAGTCAGTTGTGGAGATTAGACATCACTGAGACAGATAACAAAGAAAAATGGATAACAAACTGGAAAAGATTAGGTAGCTCCATGCCACAATATTAAACAAAGTCTTCTGAGGTATAGCAGTCCAAGACTCATTGTATGTTACTACCATTTTTTTATCTGTCAAAGGGACTTGCTGTTAAAACAGGGCCTTAGCTGTGCGTGTGTATACACACACACACACACACACACACACAAATATGTGTATATGTCCATATCCTTTCACTTAAAATAAAAAGAACTCACATTAACAAATAGGCACATTTCCAAAATGCCACGGTAAGCCAAAGGAATAAAAATGTGATTTTAAAGTTGATGGAGGTTATAAGAAAGTGACCTAAAACGCATTATAGTAAGTAATAAGCCTAAAATGTCTTGCTGTAGAATGTTTTCATTAATTCACCTTTGAAGTTCATACACAAAAACTAAAATTCAAGGATAATGGATGTATAATATATTTTAAAAATCTGATTCCATCAAAAAGCTATTTCAGTGGAGTTCCTTCTTAATATACTACTAGACAGATCTGGAAATTGAGTTATTATTTATAGAAAAAAAGATAAATGATTTGCAAACCACTGCACAGACATCTCTTGTATTCCATTGCAAATTATTTTTAAGTCTAAATAAATATCAGTTCTACTACCTATCTTTCAGCTCCAGTTTTCTGTTTTCTAAAAAATATTTCTGGCCTTGTAACTTCTGAAATACAAATCCTTTAATTACAACGAAAGCCCTTGTTAGCTAACATGCTAAAGAGGTAGTTATAGCTTAAATATATTACAATTTTATTATGTATCAGGCATGGTTCTAGGCAATTTATTTCTATGATATACTTAGGAGGAAAGTACTACTACAGATTAGGAAGCTGAGGCCAGAGAAATTTAATAACTTGCCCAAGATCACACAGTTTGTAATAAGCCTGGGACTGGAGCCTAAAAATATTATCTCTGGAGCACACACTCTTAACCAATACAACCAAGTATCTAATTTGTGTTAACAGATACAAAAATAGAATAGCCATTTGGGACAAAGGAGGGAAGAACACCCAAAATAGATTAGAACACACATAGGAAGACAAACTTTGTGTCACAACAAGGGCTTGATTTCTGATGGGATTAATACAAATACTCCGAAAGTTCATTGGATTTTAGGAGGACAGGAATCCATTAGGCAAAGACGTTGAATGAAATCATTAACAAGACACTCATTCAAAATCACTTAGGGAATGACTTGCATGGAGTTAAAAAGATGACTTGGGTCATTTACCAAAATCTTTGATGTGTGTGTGTGAAATGAGCGGGTTAGTCAATAGCAGTCAGGGTGGAGAGTGGTGTAGGTGGACATCAAGAGCACGGAAAAAGGTGCCCCTCCCCAATTCACTCCCTCACCTCACAATATTTTTATCTATTATTCTAATTCAGTCTTATATGAGAAAAATAAGGGATAGAGGGGCTAAGCAAGCATAGTTAGAAACTCTTGGAGACAAGATTCAAACTTAGGTAGAAACGCCCAGCTTGAGCTCAGACACTAGGCTGCCTTTCAAAGCAAAGAACCAGAGGTATCATCATGCAAAAAGAAGGAAGATTCAGGGGGATTTGTCCTGAAATATGGTCAGATAAAAGACTTTTGTAGGAGGGATAGGAAGAGAGGAGAGAAGAAAAGTGATGTCTAGTTTTTCTCCACTTTCTTACATATTTTAAAAAGTATTCAACATGCATTATACTCTCACCCTTAATGTAATTTACTATTGATGAGACCATGTTTTGTTTCTTATCCCTCAGGAAAAAAATCTCTGAGCCCACTGTTTATACTAACAGAAATGATTTACTATTTCATGAGAATGTTGCAGAACTGCATGATGTTAATCTATCTTCCTCTTCTGAACAAAAGCAGGCAGATTCCTGTCCAGTATATAACTATAAGGACCCTTAGACATTTGTTTATTCCACTAAGAATGCATAGCAAGTCTTTTCAATAAAAATAGTTGGAATTTTAAATTATGCATTTCAATGAAATTTAGAAATGTAGAAGTGATGGTTGTCCATCATTGTATTGCTTTAAAGACTTTCAAATTTATCATTGTATTTTTGGTAGTAAAGCAAATTTCTTTATTCTGGGAAACCTTCATTGGCACATGTTTTAAATGACTAGTTTAATGCTGTATTCTAATTCTTGAGTGCAGAGTTTGAATTGATTCCACAGAAAATATTTTTTAAAAAATTATCTAGATCAACATTTTTGTTTAATAAAGCATAGAGAGGTAGGAGAATAAAAGTGGCTGATCAGGATAACTACCTGTGAGATGACTTTTCCTTTGTGCATTTTTATTCAAGCTTTTTTATTTCTTTTATGTATTTCTCTTACTTATATTTTACCAAGAACTTTAAGAGAAATGTCACTGCATAATTTTCTTTCCATTTTCCTCCTATGTAGAAAAAGCACCTACAGTTGGCAAAAGAATCACCTCTAAATTGAACATAATGTGTTCTTGCTGAGCAGCAAAGAATTAAATAAAAGTTGCACACAGCTGCTTGCAACAATCTAGGCTTGAAAGATTGCCAAATGGGTTAGCAGTTTGATCTGCTTGTTCATCTTTCTCAGTTCCCTGTAGATACCACATCCCTTGCCCCCATCCTCTAGTGTAACCAGCGGTGTCTCCCCTACCTCCTCTCTAAACTTTGAAATAAAAGTTCTGAATGAGGGAACACCAATAGGAGAGGAAAGACACATGTGAAACATCTTGGTAAATGTTATGAAAAGGGAAAGCTGAATGTCTGCACGTTTTCAGTAATTCATAAACATCCTCCTTTTGCTTCCTAGTTTTCAAGTGATGAGAAATTAGAGACAAAAAGGGAAAATAGTTCCTTAAGTTCTATTTAATTGTGAAACTGAACTCTATGAAACACTTCATTAGTAAACAAGGATGAACATGTGAGTTGTGATGAAAACTTTGAACGATGGTTGTGAGGCAGGAGAATAGGGTCTGGAGGCAGGGAACCTAAGGCCGATTTGTGCTGATTTCCTAGAATGGAATCAAAAGGAAAACCCCACCTCTCCACACTCAAGTAACAAAAGGATCAAAGTCTACTCCCTTTGCAATACCCCACTCCCGCATTTCTGCATTGCAGATGAGAAAGTAAAGTACTTCTGATTGGTCTCCTCCTGAAACCAATCAGACTGTTCGTCGGCCTCGTCTTCATTTGCACAGGGGTGTGACTTTGGAACTTCACTTCAGTCTCTGATTGGTCACCTTCCAGGACCAGTCAGACTGGTTGAGGGCCACCACTTCATTAATAGGGTGGAAAGCAAGTAACCAATGGGAAACCTCTCCAGGGTATTTAAACATCAGAAAATTCTGTAACCAGAACCCTGGAGTCGCTTGCTCAAGTCTACTCCCACTCTGTAGAGTACTTTTGTTTTAATCAATCTGTGTTTTTCTTTTATTGCTTTGTTTGTGCATTTTTCCCAATTCTTTGTTCAAAACACCAAGAACCTGGACACCCTCCACTGGTAACAGAACACTTACATGATTCCTCTCACCCATTATAGAGTAAACAAAAATAGAAGAGGGTAATACTGAATAGAGTCAGTATAATTGTCATTCAATTTTACACTTGGTGTTACTTTAAACACCAAATACATAATCAGAGTTTTATGTTAAAAAAATCAATTATGGAATGCTTTGTAAATCTCTCTTTTACATTAATTAGGTGCTTATTATTTGAGTCAATATATAATTTTATTTAGTAAAAATTATGTATTAGTCCGTTGTCATGCTGCTAATGAAGATCTACCCCAAACTGGATAATTTATAAAGAAAAGAGGTTTAATTGACTGACAGTTCCATGTGGCTGGGGAAGTCTCAGGAAACTTACAATCATGGCAGAAGGAGAAGCAAACACATCCATCTTCACACTTCACATGGTGGTAGGAAGGAGAAAAATGAGCAGAAGGAGAAACGCCCCTTATAAAACCATCAGATCTTGTAAGAACTCACTATCATGACAGAAGCATGCGGGTAACAGCCCCCATGACTAAATTACCTCCCACTGGGTCCCTCCCACAACACATGGGAATTATGGGAACCACAATTCAAGATGAGATTTGACGGGGGCGGGGGGGACACAGCCAAACCATATCATTCTGCCCCTGGCCTCTCTTAAATCTCATGATCTCACATTTCAAAATGTAATCATGCCCTCTTAACAGACCCCCAAAGTCTTAGCTCATTACAGCATTAACCTAAAAGTCCAAGTCCAAAGTCTCATCTGAGACAAGACAAGTACCTTCCACCTATGAGCCTGTAAAATTGAAAGCAAGTTAGTTACTTCCTACATACAATGGGGTTAATGCATTGGGTAAATACACCCATTCTAAATGGGAGAAATTGGTCAAAATGAAAGGGCTCCAGGTGCCATGCAAGTCCAAAATCCAGCGGGGCAGTCAAACATTAAAGCTCTGTAATGATCTCCTTTGACTCCATGTCTCACTTCCAGGTCACGTTGATGCAAGAGGTGGGCTCTGAAGGCCTTGGGCAGCTCCACCCCTGTGGCTCTGCAGGGTACAGCCTTCCTCCTGGCTGCTTTCAAGGCCTGACATTGAGTATCTGTGGCTTTTCCAGGCACACAGTGAAGCTATTAATGGATCTACCGTTCTGGGGTCCAGAGGATGGTGGCCCTCTTCTCACAGCTCCTCTAGGCAGTACCTCAGTAGGGACTCTGTGTAGGGGCTACAACCCTACGTTTCCCTTCTGTACTGCCCTAGCAGAGGTTCTCCATGAGAGCTCTGCCACTGCAACAAACTTCTGCCTGGACATGCAGGCATTTCCATACATCCTTTGAAATCTATGCAGAGGTTCCCAAACCTCAATTCTTGACTTCTGTGTACCTGCAGGCTCAACAGCACATGGAAGTTGCCAAGGCTTGGGGATCATACCCTCTGAAGCTATGGCCTGAGCTGTATGTTGGCTCCTTTTAGCAATGGCTGGAATGCAGGGCACCAAGTCCTGAGACTGCACAAAGCAGCGAGACCCTGGGACAAGCCCATGAAACCATTTTTCCCTCCTAGGCCTTTTGGCTTGTGATGGGAGGGGTTGCCATGAAGACCTCTGACATGCCCTGGAGACATTTTCTCCATTGTCTTGGTGATTAACATTTGGCTCCTCCTTACTTATGCCAATTTTTGCAGCCAGCTTGAATTTTTCCTCAGAAAATAAGTTTTTCTTTTCTATCGCATTATCAGCCTGCAAATTTGCTGAACTTTTATTCTATGCTTCCTTTTTAAACATAAGTTCCAATTCCAAACAATATCTTTGTGAATGCATAAAACTGAATGCTTTTAGCAGTACCTTAGTCACATCTTGAATGCTTTGCTGCTTAGAAATTTCTTCTGCCAGATACCCTAAATCATATTTCTCAAGTTCAAAGTTACACAGCTCTCTAGGGCAGGGGTAAAATGTTGCCAGTCTCTTTGCTAAAGCATAGCAAGAATCACCTTTATTTCAGTTCCAAATAAATTCCTCACATCCATTTGAGACCACCTCAGCCTGCACTCCATTGTCCATATCACTATCAGCATTTTGGTCAAAATGACTCAACAAGTCTCTGGGAAGTTCCAAACTTTCCCACATCTTTCCATCTTCTTCTGAGCCCCCCAAATTCAAACAGGGAAAAAATCTCTGCCTGTTGTCCATTTCCAAAGCTGCTTCCACATTTCCAGGAATTTTTATAGCAACACCCCACTCCTGGTACCAAAATCTGTATTAATTAGGATTCTCTAGAGGAACAGAACTAAAAGGATATATAGGACAGAGAGTTTATGAAGGAAAATTGACTCACAGGATCACAAGGTAATATCTCAGGATAGGACATCTGCAAATTGAGGATCAAGGATCCTAGTGTAAATCAGTCTGAGTTCCAAAACCTGAAAAGTAGGGAAGCCAACTGTCCAGCCTTCAGTCTGTGGCCAAAGGCCCAAGAGCCTCTAGCAAACCATTGGTGTTAAGTCCAAGAGTCCAAAAGCTGAAGAACTTGGAGTCTGATGTTTGAGGGCAGGAAGCATCCAGTGTGGGTGAAAGATGAAGGCTGGAAGACTCAGCAAGTTTGCTCTTCCATCTGCTCCTGTCTGCTTTATTCTAGCAGCACTAGTAGCTGATTAGATGGTACCCACCCATATTGAGGGTGAGTCTGCCTCTGCCAGTCCACTTACTCAAATGTTAATTTCTTTTGACAACACCCTTATAGACACAACCAGGAAATATACATTGTATCCTTCAATACAATCAAGTTGACAATCAATATTAACCATCACAGATGAGTCTTTTACTTGGAGAAAATTTAACTCAGTTTTACTGACCTAGCATTTTAACCTCTACACCTAATTCTTCCAGGCTTATAATTTTTTGCAGATTCTCATATAGCAGGATGACTTAAACTTTACGTGAAGTACATTTTTTAAAATGTGAAAGATCACCAGATGTCTCTTACTGTGACATCACTACACATTGATGTTCCTTGCTTTGTATTTTGTGGTTCTAAAACATTTTAAAATTCAGAAGTATTCAAAGCAAAGTTAATTCCACCTTATTTTCCTTATTAGAGGAAATATGCAATACAGAATTTGTTTAGAACAAGGTAACAAAAAAGCATTCTTAAATTCCAAAAGTCTCTAATTCTTTTTTAAAAACTCACCATTTTAAAAAATGTTAGGAGTTACTACTTCAAAGAAAAGCTAATTATTCAAATTGCTTGGTCTTTCTCCATCTATTATGATTTGAACAGTGTGAAACTGTGTGAAAACCTTTCTCATATCAGTGACATTTAGTTATATCATGATATATTTTTCAATAAAATTCACATATTTTAGTGAAAATGCTTGTTAAAATGTACTTAAAAATAAGTTTCAGAGAAACAATGAAACAATGAAACCTGAAGGCTGCCCTCAAATTGACAATTTGAATTCCAGAGACCTGCTATTTCAAGAAATTTTGATCACTTCAACTCTTCACTGGAAGCCAACAAATCTGCTCCACACTAGAAATTATAAGCTACTTGAGGCTCTCAGAGACTCTCAAATCAGGCTCTTAATACCAACGTTACAGAATATGCAAATTAGAAATAGGGTCCTCTAAGGGCCTGTGATATACCAGGCCCAGGAGGTCACAGGCATTTAAAGCACTGTGATTTTTATTATTGAAATTAATGACACAGAAGTTTCATGTAACAACAGAGAACTAAATATTCTCTAAGAGGGGACTCATGTATTTGGTAGTTGGCTCATTTGTAGCATGCCCATATGTTCTATGCCAATTTCAAACTAACATATGGCCTGAAATGTCTGCATCATATTAGGGTTTGCTAACCATTTTACCATCATAGAAATCTTATGCTAGGTCAGTGCTACTTACACCTCTTCCTAGAATCAACAGGAGAATTTTGAAGATAGTCAGATTCTCTTCTTTATACAAAACTTAGTCAGAATCTCTGAGTGAATTTGGATACATGCCCACATTTGGAAATCTTAATCTAGTTACCTGTGGACATGACAAACCTTGTCCTTTTGTGCTAGTGCTAGACCATGCTATCATTTTTCTCTGTATAACATCTACATGCTACACAACATCTCTGCTGGTCACTTCATGTAATAATATTTTTTTTCTTGCAATAAGCTATGGTCATAAAGAAGATTTAAGGTTCGTCAGTGGAAACTGAATCTAAATATAGGTGAAGGTGGAACATTGCCATTTTAAGAGCTAGAGCAGTAAGCTTGTGGGTACAGAAGAGTTATTCTTTGAGACAGAAACTCTTGTTTAATCTGAGAGGGACCACATTTCTAAACCTTTCAGTCAAACAGAAATAAAATCTACTCATTATTCTTGCGTAAAACTTGAATGCAAAAGGTAGCATGAGTGCAGCTAAGTATACAGTTTAATAAAAAAAAATGTTAGCAGAAAATGATGCTGAAGAGTCAAATGTTTTTTCTTTACAAATTTTGAGCTAAGCTGCCCTATCCCTAAAGAGGCTAAAGAGGTGGTTCTTTCTTGAAAAGTGTGTGTGTGTGTGTGTGTGTGTGTGTGTGTGTTTTACTCAGCATTTGCTCACAAGAGACTAGGGGCTACAATCAGTTCATACCATGCATGAGGTGTTGGCCGAATCTCTTGGTGCTCTTATAGAGAAAAATGATAAGCAACTGAACTGGCCTCAGCCTGGCATTACATTTGCAGGGCTGTTCATATTCACAGGTGGTAGTACCCAGTGTGCAAAGCCAACTGTTAAAAATTTCTAGAATTTTGAGAGTTTTTCATTAAACAACCATTACTAAATATTAAACTATATAAACCCACAATTAAATATTACTAAAACAAAGGTAATATATATTGGAAATTCATTATTTCCTAATTAGTTTACTATATTTTACTATCTTCTATGTAATTGAGTTCATTTACATCTACTGAACCTGTATGGTGGAAATACTACATAATGATGTGATACCTGGACATCTCTTCCAAAATCCACACTGATTGCTGAAAGGGGAAGAATGTTAGTAATATTCATACCATGAAAATCAGTAAGCCCAACAAATTGGGGCTTTCCCCCCCCTATTTTTGGAGAGTACTTATTAAATGTTATCAGCACAGCACTGACATATGATATAATTTAAGACTGAAGAAATCATGCTTTCGGAAAATGCACTGTTAGAACTTGTCTAAGGGAGTCACACCATATTCTGTGCCTGGAGTATTTCCTAATATGATAATTGATGTTTCCACTGAATTAGAAACAGGAAATGAAGTGAGCTTTGAACTGAATAAGAGGGAAAAAAGACCTAGGGGAAGATAAAGAGACTAATCTCTAAGGTCTGAACATTAGAGGGTCTCAGTAGTGGGGGATATCTTCAACAACAACACATGCACAGGGACATGGAAGTTAATTTTGGGCCTCTCTCTCTGCAAATAACCATTCTTATTATTAATAAAATTATGTTAATAACTGATCTTTTTTTCTTCTTCTTTTTTTGAGACGAGGTCTCACTCTGTCACCCAGGCTGGAGCACACTGGTACAATCACAGCTCACTTTAGCCTTGACCTTCTGGGTTTAAGTGATCCTCCTACCTCTGACTCCCAAGTAACTGAGACTACAGGTATACTTCACCATACCAGGCTGGTTTTTTTTTTTTTTTTTTTGTTAAAAATGGGGTCCTACTCTGTTGCCCAGGTTGCTCTCAGATTCCAGGTTTAAGGGAATCCTCCCACTTCAGCCTCCCAAATTTCTGGGATTACAGCATGAGCTACCATGCCTTGTCAATAACTGGTTTTATTTGTGCTTTGAAGGGATCAGGCACCTGGGTCTTAAGAGCAGTTGAGGGAGTGCCTAGCCCAGCTGTGACATGATGGGAGTCCTTGGTAGCAGAAGCTGGGAGGTTGGCAGTAAGAGAGTAAGACCAGAGAGGTGAAGCTATAGAATTTACTCCAAATTTTTGGTTAAGTTGTATGTAAAAGAGAAGTAGAAACTAATTCATAATTATAAACTGTTGATACTAATATTGTACATATGTGTATGTATAAATTTACATAAATGTTTACTTTGTACGTACTTATTACATATAAATATTTTTTATATATTTATGTTTATATACTCATATATGTTATGATTTTCAGGAAAAAATAATAATACATGCAATGCATGATGAATACGAGGACTAAGATGAAGTATGGAAGAGAGGGTATGAGATAATTCTTCTGTTCTGCCACCTGGAGGTCAGGTTAAGTACTTCCAAGGAATAAATATTCTGTCACTTTCAAGAAAGCAGGGATTATACTTCTTTAACTTTATATATATATATACACACACACACACACACGCACACACACTTCATATACATGCTATGAAGTATATAAACTTCATCTATATATACTATGAAGTATATATACTTCACCATAAAATATACTTTATAATGAAGTATATATACTTCATAGTATATATACACACACTTCATATATATACATATTTATATACACTTCATATATCATATTTATGTGAAGTATATATATATATAAGGGAGAAATGTTAACTAGATAGAAACCAACCTGGATTACTCCGGTCTGAACTCAGATCACAAAGGACATTAATTATTGAACAAACAAACCCTCAATAGTGGTTACACAATAGGATGTCCTGATCCAACATTGAGGTCGTAAGCCCTATTGTTGATATGGACTCTAGAATAGGATTGTGCTGTTATCCCTAGGCTAACTTATTCCGTTGATCAAATTATTGGGTAATGTGTAAAAACTCACTTAGACTAGTGAGGTCTTAGTTTAGATTGTTTGGACGTTGAATTATGCTCTGAGGTCACCCCAACCAAATTTTTTTTTTTTTTTTGAGACACAGTCTCCATCTGTCGCCCAGGTTGGAGTGCAATGGTGTGGTCTCGGCTCACTGAAACCTCTGCCTCTCGGGTTCAAACAATTCTTCCGCCCCAGCCTCCCGAGTAGCTGGGATTACCAGCACCCGCTATCATGCCCAACTAATTTTTGTATTTTTCTAGAGATGGAGTTTCACCATGTTGGCCAGGCTTGTTTTGAACTCCTGACCTCAGGTGATCCACCCGCCTCGGCCTCCCAAAGTGCTGGGATTACAGGCATGAGCCACTGCGCCTGGCCAAGCAGTTTAAAATTTTTAATACGGTGATAGTAGGCTAGGGCCTGTAGGCTTGAGTTTTCATTTGCATTAACGAATTAAAGCTGCATAGGGTCTTCTCATCTTATTTGTTTATATCCGCCACTTCACAGATAGGTCAATGTCACTGATTAAAAGTAAAACACAGCTGAACCCTCGTCTGGCCATTCATACAAGTCCCTATTTAGGGAACAAGTAATTATGCTACCTTTGCAAGGTTAGGATATCGCGGCTGTTGAACATATGTCACTGGGCAGGCAGTGCCTCTAATACTGATAATGCTAGAGGTGGTGTTTTGGTAAACAGGTGGGGTAAGATTTGCTGAATTCCTTTTACTTTTTGTAATCTTTCCTTAGAGCATGACTGTGTTGGGTTAACAGTGAATATAATAGGGTGCTTATTATATCGTTTACTAATATTGGGCTGTTAACTGTCAGTGGGTTATTCCGGTCTGATGTAAGCTTACACAATGGAGAATGTCTTCATGTTATTTATATTAACATGATTGCTTCTATTAAGTAATAGGTTAGTCCAATGTGACGTTAGGAGTTCAGTAGAGTGATTAGAATTCAAGATAGTAAGATGTTGAACTTAAACGCTTTCTTAATTGGTGGCTGCTTTTGGGCCAACTGTGGTGGTAATAATTTTTACTCTCTGCAGGAAGGTTGTTTCCCAAGGTCTAAAGAGCTGTCCCTCTCTAGACTAACAGTTAAACTTATAGGGGAATTACATCATTCTGTGGGTAAGTTTAAAGTTGAACTAAGAGTCTATCTTGGACAATGAGCTATCACCAGGCTCGGTAGGCTTGTCACTGTTACTCATGAATCCTCCCACTATTTTGCCACATAGGTGAATGTGGTCTTTCAGCTGTTCTTCAGTAGCTCATCTGGTTTTGGGGGACTTGGCTATAGTTCTCTGTGTAAAGTTATTTCTAGTTAATAGATTATGCAGAAGGTATAAGGGCTTGTCTTTGCTTTTTAGTGCTTGATATAGCTCTTTCATCTTTCCCTTACTGTATTATGTCTATTGTGCCAAGGTAAAAATTTCTATTGCCTATACTTTTGTCTAAGTAAATGGTTTAAGATAGTTTGATAATATTTTTAGCAAGGTTTGGGGCTAGAGTTGGCTAAAAGTGATCAGGCCATGATGAAATCTTCTGGGGGTAAACCAGATGCTTTGGGTTAAGCTACACTTTGGTTTGTCCAGGCACACTTTTCAGTATGCTTACTATGTTACAACTTATCTCCTCTATAGGTGTGTAGAAAAGTATCAGTAATAGTGATTTCTAAAGTAATATTTGAGGAGGGTGATAGGTGTGTGTGTGCTTCATGGCTTTATTCAACCAAGCACTCTGCTCTTGGTTTACTGCTAAATCCTCCTTAAGCCCTTAGATTTCACAAAGGTTTTCGCGATATTTTTCTGGACATAGAAAATGTAGCCCATTTCTTGCCACCTCATGGGTTACACCTTGACCTAATGTTTATATGTGTATACTTATGCTTACTATATAACCTTTTTAGGGTTTGCTGAAGATGGTGGTATACAGGCTGGGGACAAGAGGTGGTGAGGTGTATCGGGGTTCATCGATTATAGAACAGGCTCCTCTAGAGGGAAGTAAAGCACCGTCAAGTCCTTTGAGTTTTAAGCTGTTGCTTAGAGTACTCTGGCGAATGGTTTTGTTAATGTAACCATTCGACTTTAGGGCTAAGCATAGTGGGTTATCTAATCCCAGTTTGGGCCTTAGCTATTGTGTCTTCAGGGTATTAAAGCCACTTTGTGGTATATTTTATTTCAGCTGGAATTTTTTACAACTTAGATGGAGTTTTTTACAACTTAGCTTTATTGAGGGTAGATCTTAAACATTCTTTACACCGAGCTTTATTAGCTTGGGTTAATCATATGGCTGTGGTGGCTGCCACGAAGTTAACCAACCCTAAATATTAGTATAACTTAGTCAAACTTTTATTACTAAAGATTTATCATTGCTGTTTCCCAAAGGGGTGTGGTTGAGCAAAGCGTTTTGAGCTGCATTTGTGTGTGCTTGATACCTGCTCGTTTTAATCTGGGTGACCTAGAGGGCATTTTCACTGGAGTGGAGATACTTGCATGTGTAATCTTACTAAGAGCTAATAAAAAAGGCCAGGACCAAACCTATCTGTTTATGAGGTTGTGTGGACCCATCTAGACATTTTCAGTGTCTTTCTTTGAATGTCTAAGCTACACTAACTGCACGGAATACTTAAGTGAAAATTAAAACATGAGGAAGAAAGAAGTAAATATAAATGGTTGTTTACAGTTCTGGAAATTCAAGGTCTTTAAATTTGAATTGACAGAAGTTTGGCTGAGAGGATTACTCATAATTTAGGCTGAAAGGATTTACTCATGATTTAGTGGTATATTATATTGGGACAGCACTTTCAGAGGGATATGCTCAAGGTATTATATTAGTATATGGCAGAGGTTTAGTTACTATATCTATTACACAGAATGGAGGTCTTATTTGGTAGGAGGGCCTTAAGATTTTTTAGAAAATTACATAAATCGAGAGGTAGCTCTCTCGATTTATGTAATCGAGAGGTAGCATTTGTGGTTAAAATACGATTTCTGGGCTCTGACTGGGTTGCATTTTTAGTCTCTTGTTTTTGGGGTTTGGCGAGGGTATGTTTACCTAGGTTGATGGCAAAGTCAGAGAGGGAGGGAGGGTAGTTTACAGATTTAATTGGAAATAGTTCTTCAAACTGAGCATATGTGCATGAGATTACATGCACGAGCGTATGTGCGTGAGCATACGTGTGTGAGCGTCTACTGATTAATTATGTCCTTCAAGCATGATACACTTCTCCTCACATGACAAAAACTAGCCCCTATCTCGATTATGTTTCAAATCTTCCCATCAACAAACCTGAACATCCTTCTATCACAATTCTATCCATTACAGTGGGCGGTTGAGGGGGACCTAACCAAACACAACTGCGTAAAATTCTAGCCTACTCCTCTATCACTCACATAGGTTGAATAATAGCAGTACTAATTTATAACCCAAACATTACCGCTCTAAATCTGATTATTTACCTTATCTCAACAACAACCGCATTTCTAGCACTCAACCTGAGTCTAAGCATCACAACCCTGTCACTATTTCATGCCTGAAAGAAATTGGCATGGTTGACACCTATAATTCCACTAATTCTACTATCCCTACGAGGTTTACCCCATTACAGGGTTCCTGCCTAAATGAATCATCATCCAAGAACTTACAAAAAATGATACCCTTATCACCACAACCATTACAGCTACCATAACCCTACTCAACCTGTACTCTTACATACACCTCATTTATTCCATCTCAGTAACGCTATTCCCCACATCTAATACTATGAAACTAAAATGACAATTCGAAATTGCAAAATGCATACTACTTCTCCCTCCCCACCTGTCGTCTCTTCTACCCTCCTCTTTCCCATCTCTCCATTAATACTAACTATAACTTAGAAATGTAGGTTAAATAAGACCAAGGGCCTTCAAAGCCCTGACTAAGCAAATTGCACTTAATTTCTGTAACAGACCTAAGGGCTCCAAGACTCTATTCTGCATCAGTTGAATGCAAATCAACCACTTTAATTAAGCTAAGCCCTTACTAGATTGGTAGAATTCAAACCCACGAAAATTTAGTTAACAACTAAACCCCCTAATCAACTGGCTTCAATCTGCTTCTCCCACCATGGGGGAAAAAGGTGGGAGAAGTCCCCGCAGGATTGAAGCTGCTCCTTTGAGTTTTCAATTCAACATGAGAAATCACCTCCAGGCTGGTAAACAGTGGCCTTGGCCTCTGTCATCGGAACACTATACCTGTTATTCAGCGCATGGGCAGGGATAGTAGGCACTGCCTTAAGCCTCCTAATTCGAGCAGAACTAGGCCAACCAGGAACTCTGCTAGGAGATTATCAGATCTACAATGTTACTGTTACCGCCCACGCATTCGTTATAATCTTCCTTATAGTGATACCAATCCTAATTGGGGGTTTCAGCAACTGGCTAGTTCTTCTAATAATTGGTGCACCCGATACAGCATTCCCCTGGATACGTAATATGAGCGTCTGACTTCTCCCCTCATCTTTTCTACTCTCACTTGCATCTTCAATAGTGGAAGCCGGCGCTGGAACCGGCTGGACAGTTTATTCCCCTTTAGCAGGAAACCTAGCACATGCAGGAGGCTCTGTGGACTTGACCATCTTCTCACTCCACTTGGCAGGTGTCTCTTCTATTTTGGGGCCATTAACTTCATTACCACTATTATTAACATAAACCCCCTAGGTATATCCCAATATCAAACACCCCTTTTTGTTTGATCAGTCCTCATTACCACAGTCCTTTCCCTTCTAGTCCTAGCCTCTGGCATTACTATACCATTAACTGACCATAGCCTCAACACCACTTTGTTTGACCCTGCTGGCAGGGGTGACCCTATCTTGTACCAACATTTACTCTGATTTTTTGGTCACCCTGAAGTCTATGTCCTTATCCTACCAGGCTTCGGGATAATCTCCCACATGGTAACATATTATTCTGGTAAAAAGGAACCATTTGGATACATGGGCACAGAGCTGTGATATCAATTGACTTCTTAGGATTTATCATATGGGCTCACCAAATATTTACAGTAGGGATAGATGCAGACACATGAGCATACATCATCTCCGCTACCAAAAGTATTGCTATCCTTACTGGCATCAAGGTCTTTAGCTGATTAGTCACCCCGCATGGCGGTAACATCAAATGATCTCCCACAATATTCTGTGCCCTATGATTAATTTTCCTTTTCACAGTAGGAGGCTTAACCAGCATCTTATTAGCTAATTTGTCACTAGATATTATCTTACACGACACATATTATGTTGTAGTCCATTTCCACTATGTCCTATCAATAGGAGCAGTATTCACCATTATAGGAGGCTTTGTCCACTGATTCTCCTTGTTTTCAGGCTATACACTTAGGCAGATCTATGCTAAAATCCATTTCACCATTATATTCATAGGTGTTAATTTAACCTTTTCTCCACAGCACTGCCTCAACCTATCCGGTATGCCTCGATGTTACTCTGATTATCCTGATGTATACACCACGTGAAATATCATCTCATTCATAGGGTCATTTATCTCTCTAATAGCAGTTATACTAATAATCTTTATGATCTGAGAAGCCTTTGCTTCAAAACGAAAAGTACTAACAATTGAACAACCATCTACTAATTTAGAGTGGCTTTATGGCTGTCCACCATCTTACCACACATTCGAAGAGCCAGCCTCGGGAAAACCTAAATGAGAAAGGAAGGAATCGAACTCCCAGAAACTGGTTTCAAGCCCATCCCATAACCTCTATGACTCTCTTGATAAGATATTAGTAAAATTGTTACATAACTTTGTCAAAGTTAATTTATAGGTTAAACCCTATATGTCTCAATGGCTTATCCAGTTCAATTAGGCCTTCAAGATGTCACATCCCCTATTAAAGAAGAAGTACTCACTTTCCATGACCATGCTCTTATAATTTTTTTTATAATTATATATATATATGTACACACACACACAATTTGGTAAAAGGTTGATTGAGAGGAACTTATCATATATAATAAAAATGAAGGCTGGGCGCAGCGGCTTACGCCTGTAATCTTAGCACTTTGTGAGGCTGTGGCAGGAGGATAACTTGTGTCCAGGAGTTTGAGTCTAGCCTGGCCAACATAGGGAGATCCTGTCTCTACAAACAGTAAGAAACAATTATCTGGGTGTAGTGACATGCATCTGTGGTCTCAGCTACTCAGGAGGATGAAACAGGAGGAATGCCTGAACCCAAGAGGTCGAGGCTGCAGTGAGCTGTGACACCACTGCACTCCAGCTGGGTGACAGAGCAAGACCCAGTCTTAAAGAAGAAAGGAAAATAAAATAAAGATGCATATTGAAAAACCGTACTCAAAAAGTGAAACAATGCATTTTCATCTGGGAACTAAGAGACAAGAAAACCAGGCTAGCAGGTGTACTGTGCTTGCTTCTGGTAATGTTCTTTAGTAAAAGTTAATTCCTAGAGTGAGTTTCAGTTGATCTGGAAAGCCTCTTCTTATAAATGTAGTGACAAAGGCCATCTACGGTGTGGGTCAGGTGCGAGTCCTTACTTTCTCAAAATAGCATTAAAAAGGCAGCTGAGCTGCCACTTGATCTTAGTGCATTCTTCTTTAAAACACATTTTAGATTCTGTTAGTTCTTACTGCTAATATTTTATTCAGAAAAATTGCATCTGAATTCATAAGTGATCTTAAGTTCTTTTGTTTTTTGTTTTATTAAATCAGGTCCATAAAAATCTATTTTACAGGTATTTTAGAAAAACGATCTTTTGGATTCACACAAATTCAATGTATCCTTTCCATGTCTAATGTTTTTTCATATATTCCTATTTCCCTAATTTAGGGTGTTATTTTAAAATATCTTTTGAAAACAGTGCGTGTGATTTCATTCCATGTATACGTTTATGCAAAGTTAGATGTGTTGTATGTCTAATGCACACAAACTGAAGCTGTACTACAATACATCGAGGGTAAATTTTTTTGCTGCTTTTTAATTTTGTTTTGCTTTACTACAAAGTACCTTAGAAAGGCACATCTATTTTACCTAAATATTTTCATATGGAAGGAGTAACACAAGTTGGTAATATAACAAATCAGGTTTAACTGTACTCTATCTTGAGAATTCTATTTCAAGAAAGCTAGATATATATAATACAAAGTGCAACATTAATTAGGAGTGGGTCATTACTGTGATATGTAAAAGTCATTGAAAAAAAGTTTAAAACATGGATAGTTTGAATGCAGGCAGAACATCTGGTTTAAACAAGTAATTAGTCCTGGAATTATGTTCATGAATACAGTGGTATTGATGAATTTGTCAACTCCCCCTCTCCACTTCAGTTGTTAGTTGGTATTCGTTTCTAGAAAGCAACTTAGAATAAGTGATGTACCTAGTGTAATCAAAGATAAAAGTTGCAGGGTCTGGAGCCACTGAGGTTTGTTCTTCTCAGTGTCTTGATGAGCTACACCTATGAGAGACTACCTTCTAGTTACTAAAACACACTTAAAATGTAGAAACATAGTTAAATGTCAATGAATATATAATGAAAACATAACTGTCACATATTTTAAAAATACTTCTGTCCTCATATGGTCAATTCATATAAAAATTATAATTGGAAAGTCCTTTATTCTTTTGTCATAAGAAATCACCCTTGGATTGACACATTAACTCATTTATTGCTCATAATAGGCCTGTGAAGTTGATGATAATAACAGCTCCTGGGCAAAAAAAAAAAAAAAAAAAAAAAAAAAAAAAAAAAAAAAACCTATGTGTGATCTTTCATGCAGGAGCACAGGCAATTACTTCATCTGGCAGGGTTCCTGAGGGGAAAGTTGTCCTCCCACACCAGACTTGGTGCCCAGTCAATGCAATGCAGTCTCTAAGGGAGTTGCAGTAAGAGACTCAGGGTTTGCTGACCAGTCATGTCTCATGTATATCTCCCATCCTGGCCCAGGCACGCTATTCAGAGACCTCTTTATTAAGGTCCTTTGATAGCAGCTTTCCTTAGATGCTTTCACTAAGATCTCCTTATAGGGAGGAAGTAAGGGGGTCTGGAAGACACCTTTTCTCCACTCTGACTCCATCCTCAGTACTTTTCACTCAGGCCTTCCCACCCTTTTCTCCTTCAAGCTTCTAGGTTCATAAAACTTTCAGAACAATTTTTTCCCACTCCCTCCTCAGTGAAACAATTCCCCATGTCTGCACTGATCCATCTGACCCTCACCTGGCACTGTTTTATGGGGGAAACATGAGACAGTGAAGTTGGTGCTTTCGCTGGTTTAGTCTCTTGAATAAACCATTGCAATAAGTGATTAAAAGCTTGACTGTTACCCCATTTTTGCTTGTCTGAATTGACCACTGTCACCTAGTAGCTTAGCTCTCCACTCAGCTCAGCTCTTGACACTCTGTCTTTTATAGGTGAGGAAATGGAGGGGCTGAGGGCATAAATGACTTTTTTAAGGTCAAAGTGCTGGTAACCAGCAGTGCCAGGTTTCAAAAAAACCAATTTGGCTCCCAAATTCATTCTCTGAACTATACCATCTTCTCTGATGAGAAATCATTGTTTCTCTATTTTTCCATATTAATATTCTTGTATATTCCTGTTTGCTTAAATTTTAGAGGGCAACTTATTTACATCATTTTGATATTCTTGTGGTGCTGAGGATCATTACTATAGTGCTCCAAGTAAATGAAACATCATTCACTATATGATTTTTTCACTTCGAAGGATTAGTTTATTGAATAAGCCCAGTTGACAGGTAACAATTTCTACTAGGGATGTATGAGGAAAAAAAGGATTTCTTCAAAAGGCTGAGAACTTCTCCATAACCCTCCTGAAGTTTGAATTTAAATACTTCAAGTAAATTTTAGAAAATGTAACTTGGTTATAATTATTCCTAAATAACATATTTTTAAGAAGTATCATTTTTAATTGCTTTTATAGATACTTCAGACCTTTTCTTCACAGTCTTAACCACTTTTAAGTGTATGTTTAGTAATGTTAAGTATATCACATTGTTTTCCAACAGATCTCTAGAACTTTTTCAACCTTGCACAATTACAACTTGACTCGTTAAAGAGCAATTGAACATTTAGCCTTCCTTCCAACCCCAGGCTACCACCATTCTACATTCAGTTTTCTGTGAGTTTGACAGTTTAGCTACTTCATGTAAGTGAAATCATACAGTATTTATGTTTTTGTGACTGGCTTATTTCCTTTAGCATAGTGTCCTCAAGATTTATTGTTGTAGCATGTGACTAGATCTCCTTAATATCATCCCATTGGTCTATTTTAGCTTTTGCTCTTGGTACTTGTGGCATTATATCCATGAATGTATTGCTAAACCTAGAATCATAAAGCTTTGTCTTCATAGTTTCTGTCAAGACTTTTATAGTTTTAAGTCTTATGCTTAGGTCTGTAATTCGCTTTAGAGTTAATTTTTGAACATGGCATATGATAAAGACCCAAGATCAATCTTTTGCACATGAATATCTATTTTTCCCAGCATCATTTGTTGAAGAGACTTCCCTTTAAAATATATTATTTATGCCTATCACTGATTGAAAATTATATTAGATATTAATCCTACTGCTAATATTTATAATTTAATGTACTAATAAGCATATTACCATATTAGGTATCTGTTTCTTAAGCATTTTGATAACTGTATCTCAACCTAACTTGTTTTCCTTATAATCCATTGTAATTTATTTTATGTATTTATTGATTGCTATGCATTCATGAATTAAAGTATTTGTTTTGTGCTCATTTATTCTTCTAAAAATATTACGAGAAGAGGTCAACGGGCTTCACCAAGCTGCTGCAGTGTCCATTGCCTCAGAAAATATTAAAAATTCAGAGTTTGTTTTTGTAATTTAGACACAGATGAAGTCTTGAACTAGGGCAACCATAATAATAAATATGTAAAATCAAGAAATGGGCAAAAATCAGGATGACTCAGTGATTAACTGCCAAGAGCCAAGTGAAAGTAAAGACAATAATGACCCACCAAATTTTTAACCTGGTTGAGTGATTGGTTGGTGGTATGTAGTTCTAGGGAGTCATCAACCTAGAGGTTGCATTTAAAGCCCTGAGAGTGTCTGAGATCACCCCTGGGGAGAGGACAGAGAAATAAATTGACTAAAGATAAAATCATAGGAAACTAATAGTCAAAGAATAGTCAATTCATTATTAACAGCTATGGTGTCATGTGATACATATAATGTGTCAGCAAATAAAACTACTATGTAAATAATAAAACTTTGGCAATCAATTCGTAATTTGTAAAAGACCGTTGGTTATGACTCTACTCTGCATTTATAATTTTTGCACCTGCAATTATTTACATGCAAAAAACAATACAGCCACAGTTGCCTAATTATAGGCACAACCATCCAAATTTATCTTCAAAAAGAATAGCACAAAGAGACACCATCTGTGAAAGTGCAGCAAACCCCTCAGACCTTTCCTGCTCCAAATTCTGTAAGGCTGGTGGGCACACTTCCCTTTTGGCTTCTGTCTCAGGCTTTACTCTTGCCTGATCTTATTAATGCATTACAGACTAGTCAGTCTGATAAGCTGATAGTCAGCAGGCCTTTCCTTTTACCCAACCAATATCCATACCCCACCACCACTACCCTGCCAATATAATATGTACAATAGTATGGGCAGACTGAAAACAGAAGCCATTTCTGAAACACATCATTTGTCTCCTTAATGTGAAAAAATTCCATTTTTTTCACAGGTAATTTTACAAAGTAGGCAATGTGAATACCACAAAGACAAAATCCCATACAAATTTCTGCTCAAAGGTGACAAGAAAATTATGTTACTCTACTTTTTACATAAAGTTTTAGCCATTTATTAAAAACACAGCTGTCAGTTTTGATCAAATATATTCATATTTCCCCATTATATTATTAGGGCCACGATGAAATTTAATAATTGTCCCTTGGAGTTTGATTTTTCACAAAAATGTCATAACACAATCAGTAATATAGCAAATAATTATTGAACTACGTTGAGACAGTTATGATTTCAGCTGGGAAATATATAATAGATGAGAAATATAAAACCCAGGTTAACACTTGATAAAGATTCTGTTCTCATACAAATGTCAGTAGTAATAAATGTGGGGACAACACAGCCTGCTTTATGAAAATGAAAGAGATACCAGACAGAATAATTTTCAAAGGTTTAAATCATGGTTCAAATATTATTTGCTTATTATTTAATCATATTAAACACTTTAAATCTGATAAATTCTTTGTGGTAAAAAGAATACACAATTTAAGAATGAGAAATTCAGTAGTTTATTAGACTAATGACTAAAATCAGACTGTAACATGTTTCTTTAATATGAAATCTATATTTCTCCATTCCATAAGTGTTTGAAATCATTAAGTATGACCATGAAGTCTTCAGGGACAAATGAAGGCTTAAGAATTCTGCAACATTCACTAGTTTTTACTTTTTTATTTAAAAAATTACAGTGAATAGGAAGGTACATTTTTGTTCTACTACCTTTGTCTCAATGATATACGGGTCACAGAGACTTGAAGCAATGGTTGGATCCCAGCCTTAAGTTCGTGGATAGTGGGACACAGGTTTGTACATTGGAAGTATGATTAAGTAATTTAAATTAAGCAAAGAGGAACATTTTAACACAATGAGAATTTGTGAAGAGGAAGCATGATTCCCAAAAGAGAATTAACTAGAAGTAAAAGGTTGGTCAGCCATTTGTTCTATCACATATAACTGAACATTTCAATGAGTGCAATCAAAGTTCAAAATATTAGTAATGGCATGATAAGCCTAACTCATTCATCTCCAAATAAAGTAGAACATTTTGAGACATTAAAAATAATAATTCTACTTACATCCTGAACTACCATTTGTTGACACAAGAGTCAAGTTGGAAGGCCATGGGTTCCGAACAATATCTTGCCAATGAATGGTGTCCGCATAACAAAGGAATTTGTTCTGGTCTACATAGACTCCACCATTTAGGATTTCTGTATTAAAAAACAAAGAAACAAATCTTTTGTCAAACTGCTTGTTGATGAAAAGATAATCAACAAAAACGATTTGCTCTTAACTATTTTCAATGTTAAATTAGAGTCATGCTGCTAATAGCCAAGAAACCTTTTACAATATCTTTCACTGAATCATATACATTGATTGCAGGAATTTGAAAGGATTGAAAATTACAAAAGTGAAAAACAACCACTCATATTTGTGCACTCTGAGAGTAACACTCCTAAAATTTTGGTATAAATGTTACAGTCTTTTATCTGTTTTCTTCCCTAGAATTGAAATAATATTTTATAATCTTGTTTTGTTTAACATTATATAATGAGTATTTAATAGTAATTACTACTCTGTATTTTAATGAGAATAGAATATGTCATAGTATACATTAAATAGTAATTATTTAACCAACCCATCTTGTTGGTAATTTAACTTACTTATTTCTGATTGGTCTTTAAAACAAATTTCCACACATGACATTCCAATGTCACAGAGTGTGGATATTTTTAAGATTTTTGGTATCAATTGTCAAATTATCCTTAGAGAGATTGTTTCAGCCAAGGTGACATTGACTGCAGTCAGTAGGTAAGTAATTAGCACAAAGTGGAAGCTAAAATTAATGCCTCAATCACAAAAATGTTGCCATCTCAAATGAAATCGATAGGATTGCCAATTATTCTTAGCAACACAAAATAATGAATAACAAATCCTGTGGTTCATTGAAATAAGGATATGGCTGTGGGATAACATGCACTAAAGCCAATTTGTACTTGATTCTTTATTTCACAACACTGGCTTGATTAGCTAATTTGTCCTCCACAAACAATGACTGACCACAGAAATGAATTCTCTTTTGGATAGCTTTAAGTTATCCAGGAAAATAAAAACTGAGATATATCCTCTGAAAATATTATTCTTATTATTTGAAGAAATTAGCTAGAACTACACATAGCACCTTCCTGCCCAATATGTACTGCATTTTCCCCTACTGTTCAATACAAAAGCAATTTAAGAGAAATCATGCATCAGTCCATAAAGTGTTCAACTACAAGTAATCAAAACCCAATTAACAGTTTATAGAAATGGGGATTTTTTTTTTTTTCCCACATAAGAAGCCTGTAGGAGGCAGTTGCAGATATTAGTTCAGTGTTCCACAGTGCCCGCTATCTGTTCTGCCATCCTCAGTGTGTCAGTTTTATTCATTTCAGGCACAAGATGGCGGCTACTTCTAAAGACTGAACTGCAGTCTTTCTGAATTGCAGGCAGGATGAAGTCAGACCAGCAAGCAAGAGACTTCCTTGTAGTGAACCTGTGACTTTTTATTTGGGAAGAAATGCTCTCCTCTGGGATCATGTCTGCATTTCATTGGCCAGAACAATATCCCACGGCTCTCCCTACTACAAGAGAGATTAAATAAGTAACTGTTGAGGTGGAAATATTGCTACTGGGACAAAACCCAAACCAGTAGGAGTGTTAGTGAGGAAGAAGAGGGACATGGATATTGGGAAGGCAACCGACACCATCTCCCACGGTAGCCTTGAGAAACTCATCTCTCTTGTGTAGAACCCCAAGCTAAATTTGTAGGAGTCATCTTAAACTGAAAAGGGATAAATGAAAGGAATGTGTGGCACCACAAGAGGGTTATTTGTGGATTAGTGGTCACATCTCAAATGCCTTACTGCATTGCATGTACGAAACCCTCCAGATTAATTTTGATATTGCAATTCTTTCTACATTTAAAATCACTCCCATTTTCATCATCAGTCATTTCCGTGACTATTGGTTCCATTTTCTCGGTGAGGGGAAAAAAAAGAAAGGAAATTATATCATCTTTCTACTTCTAAAACCCAGTTCATTATTTTTTATGACCTAACCATACAACCTTGATCAAAGCAGAAGGGAGATGTAAGACGTAAGAAAGATTGTGAAATGAATTTCTACATTAATGTTTGGCATTAAGTTTTTATCTAAGAAATGTGACGATCTCATACTAATAGCTTTCTCATGAGACATTAGGTGATGCTCTTCTGCTCTAGGAATAATTTTCCATTAGATGACAAAGAAAGGAGATTTTGACTGCTATCCAGGAAATAAAGGTTATTTTTCAGTCTACATTTAGAAAAGTCCTACTTCAAAAAAAAAAAAAAAAGTGAAAAGGTAATAGCTCAAACATTGCTGAAAGAGTGTGTATTTTTCAGGAGTCACATTGTATTTCAAATAGTTCGTGCAAAGGAACACAGTATCCATCTCCAACTTCCTATCTAAAATTTTTCAAATAGAATCAGATTATATTATACTGAATAATAGTCTTATCAAATCCCTTTCTTCAACAATATTAATCTGCTATGAATGTTGACATTTGTTTCTTAGAAATAGTCTGTTCAAGAGCTTGGCTTTTACTTAGAAAAGGGATTTAGAAAGGAGACAATAAAAAATCCAGCATAATCTTACACGTTAAAATTTCAAATTAATACACATGGTCAATCCAGATGATACTTTTATCATCCCTAATTCAAAACTCAGCATCTGCTAGCAATTCTGGTCAGGAGGATTTATAAACGTTTAGCAATTAATGATGGGTAGTTTATTTGTATATTGTTTGTTTTCCTTGAAAATATTCTTTTTTCCTTTATGCTTGGTATAAACCCTATTCTGCTGTTGAGTATCAAAACCTCACAATCAGAGAATGTAGAATTTCACTGACACTTACAGGACAGTTTTAATGTACAATCTTACACTTTTCTTTTGATTAATTTGATTACCTAAATATGTGTCAGAAAGTAATGTTATAATAGCATTTACATATATTCTTAAAGTTTTCATTGGTTTTGTAATTTTACAATTTTAAAATATGAAATTGACTTATTTTTGTGAGAAAATATATTCAGGTAGGTTTCTTTCTGGATTAAAAAAATTCTAGAGAATAGATACTAACCTGTAAGAAAGTTCTTAGAAATACAAATTATTTACTTGTTAGAAGGAATACCTAATGTTTCTGTCTTGGTTGACTGCGGAGGCTTGACTGCATTTTTAAGATAAGAAAGAGGGACAAGGACTGGGAAAAGAGAAAAGCTTGTTTAGATGTTGATCTAGTAAGAGTACAAAAATGTATGGCTATATTTAGATCGTGTGGTAACACACAAGAATAACAAAGTTTTCCACAAGTTTTATCAAAGACTTTACCAAGGAATCACCTGTGTTGCACCAACCAACAGTTTCCCTCTCACTAACATGAAATAAAGTAACAAATAAACATTAAGAAAGATAGGCAAAGGAGGAACACATTTAATTGATACCCAAACAAAGATGCAAAATGTCTGGATGAGTGCAGAAGCTAAGAAAGAAAAATGTTGAATGTGTGAATGAGCTCAAAGTATCTCATTTCATTGTATTTTACTTCCACTGCAGAAAATGTATCAGAGTAAATTGAGAGAGACACAGATAGATTCTTGGTCATTTAATCAATTGATAGTAAAAAGCTACTATGAGTTTTCTTATCATGTTATATACAAACATTTCTGGCAAGTCCATAAAACAGAACTGTTTCTTTTTAATAAAAGTCATGGTTAAGTATAGTAAGATATATTAGACATGACATCGATGAAAAAAGTATCATTTCATTGCTGAAAATTTCCAGTAAACACTTAAATATGTTTGTGTCTCAAACGTTTCCGACTGGATTAATGCATGCAAGTCAAGTAAAAGATGTCATGAATCTTTTTATATACAGAGTAAATTGTAATCTACACTACTTTCTAATATCTTGAATTTAACTTATATATAGCATAGCATTTGTAACTGAAATATAATTAGACTAAGCCCCATGAAGGTAAGACATATTTTTCAGTGCTGTATCTATAGCATCAAACCTAGAGCAATAGTTACTCAATGAATAATTCTTAGATTTAATTGGGAAAAAAGGTACTATGGAATTTGCAACCAACATTTATAAGGTAACTTCTATTGTAGTTCCTAATTTTAAATTACATTCTGACCAAATCAAAGTAAGAATGAAAGTTATCTTTTCCCATAAACACTTTATAGGTTATCTTGACTGGTCCTGTGTTTCAGAAAGTATGAAGCTGTTTCTGTTTTGTTCAAAGCCATATCTCCAGTTTCTAGTATTATGCAAGGCTCAAGGAGATATACAATAAATATTTGATTAATTGAAATATCTATACAGAATATCTTGAATTTAAGAAAAAATATATATGTATAATTCTGTGGTTAGAGATTTTATAAACTGAAAGAAAAACAGCATTTATTTTATAAAAGGCATATAACTGATAATATACAATATTACTGTAGACAATACATTTGATATTTATAAGGCATTTTTATTCCCAAACCTATTTTGTACACCAAACTCAATTATTAGTTACCAGGTGAATAATGATGATCTTCAGCTATCCTACACAGACCAAATTTCTCTAAGCCTGTGCAAATCACCTTGCATATGCTACAGAGAAGCCTAAATTTCCTTATATTGAATTGTAAGTCTACCTCACATTGTCCTTACATTTTTCAGAAAGGTATAAAGTGCCAATATAACATTTGAAAGAGGACAGAAAGTATTTGTATCTTAGTCATTCACTCCACAAAAGTTAGCCATTGGACCATGTCTTTCCTTGATTTCCATTTTCATGAGTCTAATAAAGAAGGAGATGTTTGCGTTATTTAAATTACTTCTTTGTATTCTTCATTTCTTGTCAAATGCTAGTTACTGCTGTGAATTTGGGGATGAGTGCCCATTAACAGAATCACTGACATTTTGCAAATATGTTCTCTCCAAAACTATGGTAAAATACTGAATAATAGCATTTTTTCTGTGCCCTGTATGAAATGGCCTAATTGTGGTGTAACATCCCTGCTGAAAATACAGATTAATATGACCTCTATACTAGGTTTAAGAAATTTACAAAATTGCATCGACCCCATGCACAATTTGTAACCATTTTGTAAATAAGATTGAATATCTTTCTCTTTTTCCAAAATAAAGATTATAATTTTAAATGCAGTTACACTGTATTTCACTTTAGTCTATATGATCGATATTATCAGTGAACATTTTAATTCTACTGAAAACCTACCAACTGAAAACCTAATAAATAGGGATGAAATATTTAACCTCTATTCCTGATTGTATATCTAAGTATCTTGTTTTGCAGGGGTGCATCTACAGGTCAACCTTAGAAATAAAATGATAATTAAAATAATAAAGATTGGAAATATTGCACTCATCTAATCACAATAGGGGCATTTAAATGATGCATATATCAGACTTATACTGTCTATCTAAGTCAAAGGGCAGAATCAAGAATCAAAATCCAAGGCAGCAAAGCCCATTTTCAAGATGAAGCTATAGAAAGCTGTTACAGGACTTTCTCAGACATAAAGCAATGTATCTTTCTCACTGTCATCACCTTAAGCCACACAAGTCTGTTGGCAGATAATGATACAAAAGTAATATAGCTCACATCATCCACCTGTGATACTTAATACATCACCTCTGGAATGGACTTGGTCCAGAGATTCCTGTATCTTTCCCAAACCCAGACCTTTCAGCTGGGAGCACAATGAATTGCTGCTACCCCACTGGGTCAGCCCTCAAGGTTCATTATTAATAAGCTGAGACTCTAAAGGCTAATGAGAACCGGGTGCTTGAGGAGACAATGGCTCATTCATCATCAATCAAGCTTTGAAGTTTTTATACAGATGATTTAAGGAGAGTTGAAGTGTGCAAAATTGAAATGTCACATTTGTATTGGGAGGGGGTAGAGGGTGATAATGTAAATGAGTGATGTAACCTTCTACACTTCAGCTCGATGATCAGAGTCAAAAGCTCATGGATGCAGATACTAAATGTTTTTCCATCAGAGTATAGCAATTTCAAGAAGAAATTATTAGATCCACTGGCTGAAAATCCGCTTGAGATAGAAAATAATATCTTGATTTCAACTGAATGAAGCTCAGTAATGCTTGTTGCAATGTTCTAACTTATTAATACATACTTCAGGGTCCACTACAATTCTTAGCTTTCATTATGTTTCAGTTTTGAGTTCTAGCTCCTCTGAGAGGTCTGTTATGACCACCTAATTCTTAGAGTTCCCCCTTCCTCTAACTCCTGTAACACTGATTACCCGAGCCACTTATCTGACATAGAGCAAATGCTACCTTACCTTCTTATTTATTCTTTTGTGTACTCGCCTTGTCTCTATTATCTTATTGGAGGTCCCTAAAGGATTAGAACTACGATGTACATCTCTCTGTGTCCCTAGTGCCAAAGAAAGTGTCAAGCACATAGTAGAAATTCAAATGTTTTTGATGATCATGATAATAACATCCATAGAATGTGACCAATTTTAGTAAAAAATTATTACTTGCTTAGTGATAGCATGTTAGTGACATGCACTAGATGTTTACATTATAAATCCCATAAAATATTGAATATGTTTGTTGATCTTAATATATTTTTTCTGTCCTAATATTAAGAAAATAGTCATCCACTTAAACTCATTGATATTCCCTGGAAAAAATTAAAAATATATATTATCTTGTAACAGTACTCAAATTATGAATATAGGATTTCCTTCTGAAATTGTCTTATTATATAATCCCATATGTGTGTCAACATGTCTAACTTTTTTCTAATAATTTTTCCCAGATTTGTATTCTCCCTGTATTTTCTTATTTCTGTTAAAATCAACATAAATGCTGTCAAAGTCACCTAGACTCAAAATTTGAAATTTATTACTATTTCCTTTGTTTCTATATTTAATCATCCATGGAGCTCTAAAGAAAATTTCTCATAGTGTCTCTTTTTATATCCACAACTACTACTTAATTAAGGTTCTATCATCTCATACCAGATTTAACTTCTTGCCTGTAATCTATTCTCCCCACAAATCCATCTTGCATATTAAAATCATAATATGTGCTGTATTACAAATAGATAGATAATATACTCTAGGTAGGTGGAGAGAGGTGGTAGGGGAAAGAAATCCTGCTCTATTATGGCTTTGAAGTGTAAAGGCAATAATACTGAATCTAGTTAACTGGATAAAATAAAGCTCATAATACAGTTTTGTTTCAACAAAGCAAAGGTGGGCCTTGTCGACCTTTATGAAGCTCAGTTTGCTCAATTCTGTAATGGGGGTATTGTACTCCCAGTATTTACCACATAGTTGTTTCTATTATAATTTTAAATTCCTAATTATTTAAATAGTGGTTACTTATTGGTACGAGCAAGGAATACGCTTATTTTGGGTATTCATACTAACAATGCATTAATCAGTATTAGATTAGCTTGTCGCTTAAAGAGTATAGACTTTATTTTTCTTTTATATAAAAATCTGGCTATTTATTCAAGGCTATTAAATAAAAATCCACAATCATCAGGGAGCCTGATTCTATTTTTTTCTTGTTTCTCTACCATCTTCAATACAAGGGGAGTTTCTAACTGGCAAGAACCATGCAAAAGATGGAGAAAATCATGAAGGACAAAAGAACAGAGCAAGAGTACATGTTGTATTTTGATAAAAATTCCTGCAAATTGCCACAGCACAATTATACTTATATCTCATCGGTCAGAATAAAGTCAATGAAACACAGCTATGTGTATGGAAGGTAGGGAATCAAAGTATTGGTTCTGGGTGATCATATGAGTAGCTAAACTTTACATACCATTTAAAATTTAGAAAGTGGTCATAGATATTGGTGACAACTAGCAGTCTCCGTTATAGTGACTCAAAAGACACTTTGTATCTTCTGGATATGTATAAAACATAAACCTTGTGACTCAAACAAATGTAAAGCTTTTTAAGAAACTTTTTAATTGAATTATAATATACACACATAGATGTGCATATATCATATTCAATTAACTTTTACAGACTGAACACACTTATGTAACAGCACTCAGATCAAGAGCTTGAGCCTACAAACACCACAGCAGCCTTCCTCATACTTTCCACCTTATATCACTCTATCAGAACCCTTATCCTGACTTTGAACAAGATAATGCGTGCTTATTTTTGTCTTTTACATATACAGAATCATACCATATGTATTCTTTTGCATCTGGCTCCTTTTGGCTCAACATTACGTTTGTGAAATTCATCTATATTGTTTATTTTAATTGTTGTGTGGTATTCAATGGCTTGTCAATTCTACGTTGATGGGCATTTGGATACTTTCCACATTTGGGCTATTATAAATAACTGTTGCTATGCACTTCCTAGAAAATGCCTTTTGGTGACTGCATGTACACATTTATGTTGCGTGTATACCTAGAAGTAGTATTGCTGGGCCATAGTGATAATCACTTTTTATTTAACCAATTTAACTCATTTATATGCCCATCAGCAGTATATGAGAAATCTAGTTGATTCTTGACCTTGTCAAGCCTTCATTATTTGTTTGTTGTATCTCATTGTAGTCATTCTTATTGGTTTATAGTGGTATCATTTTAATTTACACTTCCCTAGTGACTACTGAAGTTGATCCTCTTAAATACTATCTTTGAAGAGTAATTTTTAAAGGCAGGAGATTTATTTCTGTATACTTCAAGAAAGGTCTTACTATGTGTAAAACATTTACAAAACACTGTTAAAAATCTGATCTTTAAGTTATTGGCAAACAACTGAGTAAAATAATTTATCAAATGTAACCCTCATAACTTATTTCTGTTATTATTGTTAAGAGATCTGGCTCAATGTTTTGAAAATAACACTTTAAAATGTCTTAGAAAAATATTAAAACTACATTAATAATTACAAATAGTAAAATTTGACTTCTGGAAGATGGATGGGAAAATTCACAGTAGGTGATTATCTCTCTGATAACAGACAAACACAACCAAAGGTGTAAAAAGAAAGAATGAAAAATTTGATGTCTTCTTGTTATTAAAATAGAACACTCCTTTACATAAAGCTCACTTATTTTTATTCCTCTATCCACCAGAAAGCCCTCATTACAGACAACAATCCTCTTAAATAACTGTTCCAAGTTTCCAGAAAATGTAATTGCTTCAGTAGAACAAATCAGTAGAGTTCAATGTTTTCATTACCAATAAGGGGGACAGTCATATTAGTACTCAGAAATGATCTGTCCCTTTTATTTACAGGATTTAATACAATAAGCCTGGGATATACTGCAAGGTCACTTTCAAATATCTCACCTACTATATTAGTTTGTATAGTTTTAATAACTCTTCTCACAATGTGTGATTTCTGCACTATTTCTTTTTTAGAAGAATTCAAAAAGTATGATTTTTCTTGATGACAGTAATAATAAATAATATTGCTATGTATGTTTGTTGCTGGCATGTAAAGACTTGCATATAAAAGATAAAGCAAGAGAAAGAATAATGATTTAATCTTGTAAAATGATTATATGATTTTCAAATACGTCAAGATTTTTAAAAGACTATATTTGAGAATATTAAAAATATAAATATGTGATTTGGGGGCTAGAAGTCTCAGCTAAAATGCCTAGAATGTTAATTTTAAAAATAACACATAAAGACAACACTTTACAAAATAAGAAATTAAAGAAGGAGTCATAAAATAAGATTGCAAACAAGCCACACTGGAAGATTATTTTAAAAGCCACAACACGAAGGCCCAAATTAATTTTCTTTTAAAATGAAGTTTTAGTCTGGAGAAAATCAGGAAGGAATAACTGAATAATAGCAATCATCATTTTATAAAGCACTGGTTGTCAAAATATGAAATATCAAGTACTATGGCAAAATAGAAAGGGAAATGGCTTTTTAGATTGCTTTGTATATACTTTCAAATTAGTATACATTAACTACAGTAAAATGGACAAATTTTAAGCTCTATGTTTTACATACACATGTACACAATATTTGTACATCTGTATCAAGTAGCTGCCACCCAGATAAAGACACTATCTCTATCACTCCAGAAAAGTTTCCCTGCTTCATTCCAGTCAACAATGCATAGAAGTCAGCATAGAAAGTCATCCACTATGCTGACTTCTACTACAACACATTAGTTTTGCCTGCTTATTAAATTCATACAAATAGAATCATACAATATGTATCCTATTCCTTTTTCTTATCTTCTTTCCCTGAAAATACTTTTTTGAGATTTATTTATGCTGTTGCTTTAATTCATAGGTTCATTTTTATTGTTCTGTATTATTTCAGTCTATGAATATACCACAATTCATTTATATATTAGTTCATATTTTAACCGTAGATTGGGTACTTTTACTAGATGACTGCAGGCAAATTACTTCAGGTTTCTTTTCTATCATCTAAAAAATTAGAGTAATAATCTTTACTTTGTTGGGTTACAATGAGAAATACAGATAATGTATACAAAACTCCAGTTACGTACTAGGTGTTCAAAATGTACTAGTTATTTCAAACTAAGTTAATAATATAGTTCAGGAGCTTTATCTAAACTATTTTAAAACCTATGTACATTGGTTAAAGTACAGGTTTTGGGGGAGAAAAGACAACCAAATGAAAACCCTTGAAAGATACATGAAATTTTCATTAAGTTTGGTGCATAGAATAACAATTTTAGAGATAGATATATTGAGCTAAAATATTATTAAATGTCTTACTAAAGTTAGTTAATTAAAAAATTGGGTTTATCTGTATTTCATAAGTTAAATTATTTCTAAGAACAAGATCATAAATTCTGTAACTTACTATCTCTCCCACACTGAGGTATCTTAGATATCTGGTTGAGTTAACCCTTTAGTCATTTCCTGTCATTTCTCTAACTATATTCTGTGACAGCATTTACAGCTGCCAGATTTCCCTCTGTTTGGATCAGGTTGGTGCATATAGGTCACAAAACCTCCCTCGCAATCTCCAGGTGGCCTTTACCTCTGCTGTCACTACCACTGTGCTTCAAATAAATTAGCATAAATTCCAAAGTCTTTGTACAAGAGAGCTGAGCTCTTTCCTTCCAGGCCAAGGGTCTGGCATTTCCACTGTAGAATAATGAGTTAATTCGAAAACACAATATTCTATGGTCCCTACTACCACCCAATCATTTTCTCCATTGTAAAAATTATTTTCATATAGTGACATCTGAGGTCATAAGATAATAGACTCCATTATTGCTCTGTAATGTGTATTATCATGTCTTCTAAATTATATAAAGGAACACCCTTTATTTTAGAATATTTCTGCTCTCATAGGGTAAATAAATATTTAGAAATCTTTGGGGATCTTTGCTTCTTGAGGCCAGACATAAAGAAAAATTCTAACATGTCTAACAATGCCAGATGGTTTAGTCAACTCAAGATGCCAACATTCAAGAAGGGAAAACTATTGAGAAGTTGATGTCTGCAGGGGACTGGGTAACCATGACTCCACCATACAGCAACAGCCTTTCAGGCAGAGAATTATAAAAAGTATGAGATTTTTTTTTGTAGTTATCCTCCCCATATCTCAGTTCTCTTCTCTATAAAATGGTGATAGCTCACAGTGCCACATTCACGAGGCAACTGAAAGGAGAAAATGAGTTATCGTATGTATGTGTTGACCACAGTGTATGCCACACAGCACATGTTCAGTTGGTGAACTATTATTAGTATTGAGGGAAAGGTAGGAAGAGTTCTCTGATAAGCAGGTCTCTTCTATCCTGCTTGATGATTTTCTCCATTCCCTGTCATAAATACCCTTTTCAGAGACAGCTAAAACCAGGGCAAGACTATTAGGCCAGGATAAAATTCATGGGTTTGTGCATTTGCTCATTTTTAAAAAAATTATTTTAACCCACTTTTATGAGTTTCAGATGCCCTTTTTGGAGCACATTATGCTTCTGGATACCCATAAAATTACAATCACTAAATACAGAACTTTCTTTTTTAAGGGTGGGATTTCTGTACCCCAAAGGCACAGCAAGTGCATCACACAATGACCAAGCAAGTTGTCAAATGCCTCATGCATAGTTGGGGATCAGGCTGGGATTCCAAAGTCTGTCTGCCTGGCTCTGAAGCCCATGGTTAGCCACCTCACTGTACACTCTTCATAAATGCTGCCATTGTGTGAATACTTATAATGCAGTATTTCTCTTAATCCTTACAGAAATCCTATGAGGTAATTATTACTGATCTCATTTTACAGATGAAAAAACTGAGGTTTAGAGAGCTAAATAACTGGTAAGAATTTGAAAGAACCATGATTCCAACTCAGTCTGATGGCTGAGTTGGCGTTTTAATTTTTAGTCTGTGCTCTCCCCATTGTAGAAAGGAAAGAGTGAGTAATCTAAATGGAGAAAAAAAAAAAAAAACAGTTTAAGCAGAGATGAGGCACAACTTTATCTTATGTAATCTACTTCTAAGTATAATTAAGAACTCACAGTAATTTCCCTGAAGTCCTTTTTGAAAATATTTTATGGAGTTGAAAGGTAAAATTATGCTTTTAAGGGATCTTTTCTACATGAAAAACTGTGCATTAAAAAAAAAAAATCTTGGCTCTGGTAGATGTCTGGACCATATCCCAACCGCATCTCTTGAGGTGAATTTCTTTTGCCTCTGTCAAAAGTAGATTCAGAGGAAAAGGCAGCACAATAAAAATCTTCAAGAATTCAGCCCACTTAAGGAAAAGCCCTTCAGTTGGGTAAAAGAATAAAAATTAAAAAGTGAATTAAAAGAAAGTCAATTTTATTATTGTCAAGTACTGTGGGAACTCTATGCTTAGTGTTTGAAAGCTCTGCTTTAATGAATAGGGTAAAATGATTTTAATTACCATATCCAAACTCATAAGCCTATAAAGAATCTATCTCTATGTGCTTTATAGCTGTATCTCTAAAAATATAAAATTGATGAATCTAAATGTGTAGGGCATTTAGTTCTTCTATCCGAATTTTATTCCCCTTATGAAGTTTCTTTCCTATTATTTGTTGAGTAATTCATATAAAGAAAGCAAAAGTGCAAAATATTTACATTATTAATTTAAATAAATGAAAATATATTTAAATATTAAGCTTAATATTCCAATCACTGTAAAGGTAAACTGGATTCATATGATGGGGGAAAAAAGGGAATCCAAAATTAAAATGTGGTTAAAGGTAGTCTTATCACAGTATCTTCTGTTAGGTGAACTTACTGGATTAAATACCTCTCAATATCATAACTGAAATATCTTCTTGAAACATTTTTCAAAATCATCTTTTTTCTTCGCTTGATATAGTTAAACTATTCATCTTTAGACCTACCTATTAGCTAACTTTTATTTAAAATAGTGAAAAAAGGAAGCTGATTTTATTTATGAATTTGGGATATTTTCTTTATTTTATGTACATTAATTTCACAAATGCACTGAGTTAAAAGGTAATACAATATATTGTACACAGAAGAGTTTTTATTCTAGTACTAACAAAAGGATATGTTCAATTTTAAAGATACCATTATCTTTAAAAGTAGAAAGCTCTTAACTAAAACTTTCTCAGATATAAAGTAAAACAAGAGAAAATATTTTTAGAAGTTTCTTGAAACTAAATATTTATTTGTGAATTTAAAAAGATTTAAACTAGACTTTACAGAAGAGAATAATACAAAGAGTATCTTGTATACGTTCATGTTCTTTGCCTAATTTAGTTCTATAGGGCATGTGTTTATACAGCTATATCATATCTGAAAGAATCTTGCATAGAAAATTAAGCTCTGGTGATAATCTCTAGTTCATGCTACCTAGCTGAGACGCAAGGGAGACAAAAAGGAAGACTAATCAAATTAGCATAAAACTCTGGAATACAGGTAGTGGGAATGCTAATAAGAGTACCAATAGTGCCCTCGGTTCTCATTTCACCATTGTCACATACGTATCTTTCCTTACAACTAAACAATGACATCACAAGAACATTATTTACTAAAAAGCTATAATATTTTGAGAACTTAACCATTCGGTTCTCTATTCTCATTTTACTTTGAAGTTCAGAACAATGAACTGGCAACATCTCGCAAGAATTGTTGCAAACCAGATGCTAAACCTAAGCCTTCTAAAAGTGTGTGTGTGCTGACATGAGGAAAAGAGAATGATGTTTTTTTAATAAATACCTGAAATACATTTTTGAAATAAAATATGTTTAAAATGTTGTTTCATTTGTAATTGTTTAATATTTTATTTTCTCCAGAGCTTCAAGAGTTATAATCTAAATTGCAACTGAAGGAAGCTTAAGCTAGCTGATATGCACCTAGCTATTTCCCTGCTTCAAAGCCTACAGAACCATCTGCTTGTTGGCAGGTGTAATTAATTAGCTAAGTGGAGAAGACGCTCCCTTTTAGAGTGAATAGGAGGAGAGGAGGGAGAACTCTGAAAGCCTAATCCTAGGCAGACCCATCAGCTGGGTGCCTCTGGGCAAATTTCCGATGCTGAAAACTCATTGAATTTAATGGTTCTTAATTTCACAAGATTTCTAATTACAGCTAGGATAATAAGATGCGATCCAAAAGTTGAAAAAAAGTTGGCACGTTTTCAAGGAAAATCCTTTCACACAATGTAGACATCCTAAAGTGTAGAAGTTCATTTATTTACACATTTTCCACTTATTCCCTCAACTTTGTTAATAAGCAATTTTGAATCTATTTGGCTGACAGGTGGCAAATGCCTATTAATAATAGTAAAATGTGTCATGTTAAATTTTGTATCTAATCCAACATTTCTTTTCAGAAGAGTCAAAGAAAAGTCCATCCAAGCTACATTATAATTCATTTTCAATAGATTTTGAAAGGACTACATTCTAAGAATAGAAATGGGGGAAATATAACACAAAGACCATAAAACTTCCTATAATCTTATCAGTATAGCTTATATTAGATTATCACCAAAGAGTCCAGAAGATAATAAACTCAACAACACTTTCTTCTTTTAAACACTCTGTCAGAAACAAAATTCCCTCTTAAACATCTCCTGGTATTTGGCTTTAATGGGTAAGGCGAGACAGGTCTAAGGGATAGAGCGAGTAGAACTATGGCAAACTAGAAAGCACCTGCCACAACTAAAAGAGCAGTGACTGCTCAGCCCCAGAAGAGCATTATCACGAGACAATGTGAACTCAGGGTTGCCAGAGGATGGTTTTATTCAGAGGGGCCAGAAATGCAGAATTTTTGGTAAATTTCCCCAATTTTTAAACACTCTTCTATGGAAAGCATGTCTGTAAATTAGTTATAGTCTTTGAGATAGTAGTTTACCACATCTTGTTTATTGAATAACCGTATCTGTGAACTCAATAATGAGCAAGCTCTTAGGACATCAATAACCGGATTGAGATAGGCTCTCATCTATTCTTCACAGCTTCTCTATCTACTGATAAAGAATGGAAAGGGAAAGGGAGGCAGTTATACAGTTCACCGGAGAGCAAAGAAAAGTGCAAAAGTCCCTACTGTTACATGAACAGTAGAGACCAGAAGGCACTGAATTCCGTAACACTTGTTCACACTTATTGCCATCATTTGTTGCAATGGAGGTAGAATAGGCGTCTGGTTATGTAATGATTCTTGGAAAGTGTGCTGCTGACTTGTCACCCCAGAATATCACATTCTACTGCTGAAGTCATGTGTGAATTTTAAATAGGAAAGGCTTACATGTCATCTGGAAGATAAAATCCAATAATCGGCTGTCATGTTAGCATGGACCTGTTTATAGGATTAACATAATAACATAAAAAAACTAAAGATTAGAAGGACTAGAAGGTTAAATTATAAATTAGAAAAAGGAAGCAAATGTAGAAAAAGCTTGCAGTCAGGGATATGGTCCCAGGTTTTGTTAGTTCTGCATTAATCACCCAGGTGAGACTATATACTTCTTTATCCTTGGGAGTAGAGGTGGCATAGGAGAAAGGAAAGTTTCAACCTGTATATTTCATAATGCTGAATGGTCTTCTACTTGTTCTTTGGAAACAAATGAATTCAGTGACTTTCAGCTCCCCTACCACTGAATCCAATAGGCCAATACAATTCCAAAAAAAAGTCATTCTAATAGTCAGAATTTCAAAAGACAAATTATCTCAAGAATTGACATCAGTCAACTAGTATGCTGTCAGCCAGGATTTGGGTGCAGGGAAAATTATAGTTGCCCATTGTGGTTTTTTTTTTTTTTTTTTTTTTTTTTTTCCTGCTCTATAAACATGCCAGGTAATACCAAAAGACTTATGGGAATCAAACTGGAGTCTAAGGTTGATTTCTTTTCTGTATTCAGTACACAGGAATTTAAAGAGACCCGGGTTCTTTCCCTTAGCTCCATCTCTCAGGATTTCTAGCAGTGTAGGCTTCCTTCTTTAACTGTTCATTTTAGAGGAACGTGGTTAGAGTGAATCCTTCTAAATGAGCTCTTCATCCCTAATAGTGAGTGTTTTATCTACTTCTGAGCAGAGGTTACAGCTCCTTAAAATATATATATATATATATATATATATATATATATATATATATTTGTTCACACGTATAGTCTTTGAGATAGCAGTTTACCACATCTTGTTTATTGAATAACCGTACCTGTGAACTCAATAATGAGCGAGTTCTTATGACATCAATAACCGTATTGAGATAGGCTCTCATCTATTCACAGCTCCTCTACCTACTGATAAAGAATGGAAAGGGAAAGGAGATATATATATATATATATATATATAATTTTTGGTTTTGAGATGGTGTTTTGCTCTGTCACCCAGGCTGGAGTGCAATGGCATGATCTTAGCTCACTGCAAACTCTACCTCCCAGGTTCAAGTGATTCTTCTGCCTCAGCTTCTCCAATAACTGGGATTACAGGCACCCACCACCACGCCCAGCTAAATTTGTATTTTTAGTACAGACAGGGTTTCACCATATTGGCTAGGCGGGTCTCAAACTCCTGACTTCAAGTGACCCATCTGCCTCTTCCTCCCAAAGTGCTAAAGTGCTGAGATTACAGGTGTGAGCCACTGTGCCTGGCCCCTTTAAAAAGATTCTATTCGACTCCTCCATGCCATAGGCTGGAAGTTGGTCTGTGATCCTTAAATCCTTTTTTTGTTTTCTTTGAGTACAGAGAAGAGTTGGGTAAGGACAAGAATCTGTCTGATCAAATATCTGAGGGTAACGATAGTTTCTGGACAGGAAATCAGTGGAGAAAAATAATATAAAAGGGTATTAAAGGTCAAAGAAAGAAAACACAGAGTATGAGCATAGAACAATCTAAATAGAGTAAGGAGAGATGTATTTCTTTAAAATATTTTACCTATGTATTACTTCCACTGATTTTTTCTAAGTCTTTCAAGAGATGGGTGGCTTCTTCACCAAACCATGTCATCTCTTGCCAGATAACGACACTGTGTCTCTTTGCTTATTCTCTTGCCTCTAAACAATTGATTTACCACATTCAGTCAATGTGGTCTTTTCAAAACCAAAATTAAATTGTTATAAGATGAAAGGGTGGAACCAACACTAAAAATATATAATTCAGAAGCTAGTATCTATGTCAAGATATATCTAGTTCATATTCACAGATAATTTGAGGAAAAAATACAAAAATTTAAAAAAATTTCTAGTCTACATGAAGTAATAATCAATGAAGAAACAAATGCTCTTGAAAATTGCAAATGTCATATCTGATAAAATATTTAATAAAAACAATATTTAACAAAATTGAGGAAGTCTCCTAGAAAGTAGAGAAAAAAGAAACATATAAAGAAAAGAAAAAAATAAAAGAAATAAAGGATACATCCAGGAAGTCAAGAATTACAACTTATAGAGAGAACAAAGAACATATAGAAGAATAAACTATCCATAAATTGAGGCAAATAATTTCCCTTAAGCTTAATTGAGGCTAATAATTTCCCATAATTATCCAGAAAAAGATTTTAAAACAAAATGTAATACATGCCTAGATGTATATATTTAAAATTTCAGAATCTTAAAAAATAATGTAAAATCCTACATAAGAATAGGAGAAGGGTATAAGAAAGGCAGAGAGAGCTAGAATGAGAATCAGAGAGCCAAGGAAAGAGAGACAGCAGGGATCAAAATCACATCACACTTCTCAACAGGGACACCGTGTGAAAACTAGTAACTTCAAATACTGAGTGAAATTCTTTTTAGCTTGGAATTCTAAACCCAGTCACCATTAACCATCACTAAATTCTGAGTACAGAAGGAGACATTTTTGGATATTCAAGAACCCAGTAAACTTACCCCTCACTATTTTTTTTTTTAAGGATCATTTTAAAGATACCCTTCAAGAAAATAAGGGAGCATAGCAAGATAGTGAAAGATAGATGATGCAGGATCCAGCCCAGGAAGTCAGTAAAGAGAAGTATCACAATGCAACAGACATAGAGAGAAAATAATACAGATTGGTGACATAAAACTCAGAGGCCAAAGAATGTAGTCTTGAGGGAAAAAGGGGACTGATATAATGTATCATAGGAAATCATTGAACTATAACAATTATAGTCCAATAATTGGACTATAACAAAAACAAATAGTGTGAGAAAATGAAAGCCAAGTGGAGACCTCAAGAAAAAACAAGCAAAAAACCTGCACAAGGAAATAAATATAAACATAGTACCTTCTGTCCTCTGCTATGATTTTCTAAAAGTTACATGAATGTAAAAATCACAATAATGTAAGTATAATGTATATTGATTTTCAACTTTTAGACAAAATAGTATATTTTATAATTAAAGAATAAAAATGTCAAGATTGATAATATATTCTGTTCAATAGATGCCTTAAATGATAAATCAAGAAATAATTAATTATATTTAAGATATATTCAGAAATATGTTAATAATAATCAGAAACAGCTTAATGAGCTAGAGAGTAGGCAAAATAGGAGATTGTTGTTTTTATTTTAATTATACTTTAAGTTCTAGGGTACATGTGCACAACGTGCAGGTTTGTTACATAGGTATACATGTGCCATGTTGGTTTGCTGCACCCATTAACTCGTCATTTATATTAGGTATTCCTCCTAATGCTATCTATCCCCTTGCCCCCGACTCCATGACAGGCCCTTGGGTGTGATGTTCCCTGTCACTGTGTCCAAGTGTTCTCATTGTTCAATTCCCACCTATGAGTGAGAACATGTGGCGTTCGGTTTTCTGTCCTTGTGATAATTTGCTCAGGAGGATGGTTTCCAGCTTCATCCATGTCCCTACAAAGGACATGACCTTAACCTCTTCTATGGCTGCATAGTATTCCATGGTGTATATGTGCCACATTTTTTTAATCCAGTCTATCATTGATGGACATTTGGGTTGGTTCCAATTCTTTGCTATTGTGAATAGTGCCACAATAAACACACATGTGCATGTGTCTTTACAGTACCATGATGTATAATCCTTTGGGTATATACCCAGTAACGGGATCACTGGGTCAAATGGTATTTCTAGTTGTAGATCCTCGAGGAACAATGGTTGAACTAGTTTACACTCCCACCAACAGTGTAAAAGTGTTCCTATTTCTCCACATCCTCTTCAGCACCTGTTGTTTCCTAACTTTTTAATGATCACCATTCTAACTGGTGTGAGATGGTATCTTATTGTGGTTTTGATTTGCATTTCTCTGATGACCAGTGATGATGAGCATTTTTTTATGTGTCTGTTGGCTGCATAAATGTCTTCTTTTGAGAAGTGTCTGTTCATATCCTTTGCCCACTTTTTGATGGGGCCGTTTGTTTTTTTCTTGTACATTTTTTTAAGTTCTTTGTAGATTCCGGATATTAGCCCTTTGTTAGATAAGTAGATTGCAAAAATTTTCTCCCATTCTGTAGGTTGTGTGTTCACCTTGATGGTAGTTTCTTTTGCTGTGCAGAAGCTCTTTAGTTTAATTAGACCCATTTGTCAACTTTGGTTTTTGTTGCCATTGCTTTTGGTGTTTTAGTCATGAAGTCCTTGTCCATGCCTATGTCCTGAATGGTATTGCCTAGGTTTTCTTCTAGGGTTTTTATGGTTTTAGGTCTAACATTTAAGTCTTTAGTCCATCTTGAATTCATTTTTGTATAAGGTGTAAAGAAGGGACCCAGTTTCAGCTTTCTACATATGGCTAGCCAGTTTTCCCAGCACCATTTATTAAATAAGGAATCCTTTCCTCATTTCTTGTTTTTGTCAGGTTTGTCAAAGATCAGATGGTTGTAGATGTGTGGTGTTATTTCTGAGGCCTCTGTTCTGTTGCATTGGTCTATATGTCTGTTTTGGTACCAGTACCATGCTGTTTTGGTTACTGTGGCCTTATAAATATAGTTTGAAGTCAGGTAGCGTGATGCCTTCAGCTTTGTTCTTTTTGTTTAGGATTGTCTTGGCAATGCAGGCTCTTTTTTGGTTCCTTATGAACTTTAAAGTAGTTTTTTCCAGTTCTGTGAAGAAAGTCATTGGTAGCTTGATGGGGATGGCACTGAATCTATAAATTACCTTAGGCAGTATGGCCATTTTCACGATATTGATTCTTCCTATCCATGAGCATGGATTGTTCTTCCATTTGTTTGTGTCCTCTTTTATTTCGTTGAGCAGTGGTTTGTTCTCTTTGAAGAGGTCCTTCATATCCCTTGTAAGTTGAATTCTTAGGTATTTTATTCTCTTTGTAGCAATTGTGAATGGGAGTTCACTCATGATTTGGATCTCTGTTTGTCTGTTATTGGTGTATAAGAATGCTTGTGATTTTTGCACATTGATTTTGTATCCTGAGACTTCGCTGAAGTTGCTTATCAGCTTAAGGAGATTTTGGACTGAGACAATGGAGTTTTCTAAATATACAATCATGTCATCTGTAAACAGGGACAATTTGACTTCCTCTTCTCCTAATTGAATACCCTTTCTTTCTTTCTCCTGCCTAATTGCCCTAGCCAGAACTTCCAACACTCTGTTGAATAGGAGGGGTGAGAGAAGGCATCCCTGTCTTGTGCCAGTTTTCAAAGGGAATGCTTCCAGTTTTTTTCCCCATTCAGTGTGATATTGGCTGTGGATTTGTCATAAATAGCTCTTATTATTTTGAGATATGTTCCATCAATACCTAGTTTATTGGGAGTTTTTAGCATCAAGGGCTGTTGAATTTTGTCGCAGGCTTTTTCTGCATCTATTGAGATAATCATGTGGTTTTTGTCCTTGATTCTGTTTATGTTTTGATTTGCGTATGTTGAACCAGCCTTGCATCCCAGGAATGAAGCCAACTTGATAGTGGTGGATAAGCTTTTTGATGTGCTGCTGGATTCAGTTTGCCAGTATTTTATTGAGGATTCTTGCATTGATGTTCATCAAGGATACTGGTCTAAAATTCTCTTTTTTGTGTGTGTCTCTGCCAAGCTTTGTTATCAGGGTGATGCTGGCCTCATAAAATGAGTTAGGGAGGATTCCCTCTTTTTCTATTGATTGGAATAGTTTCAGTAGGAATGGTACCAGCTCCTCTTTGTACCTCTGGTGGAAGTTGGCAGTGGATCCATCTGGTCCTGGACTTTTTTTTGTTGGTAGGCTAATAATTATTGCCTTAATTTCAGAGCCTGTTATGGTCTATTCAGAGATTCAACTTCTTCCTGGTTTAGTCTTGGGAGAGTGTATGTGTCCAGGAATTCATTCATTTCTTCTAGATTTTTCAGTTTATTTGCATAGAGGTGTTTATAGTATTCTCTGATAGTAGTTTGTATTTCTGTGGGATCGCTGGTGATAACCACTTTATCATTTTTTATTGTGTCTATTTGATTCTCCTCTCTTTTCTTATTTATTAGTCTTGCTAGTGGTCTGTCAATTTTGTTGAGCTTTTCAAAAAACTAGTTCCTGGATTCATTGATTTTTTTTTTTTTTTGAAGGGTTTTTTGTGTCTCCATCTCCTTCAGTTCTGCTCTGATCTTAGTTATTTGCCTTCTGCTAGCTTTTGAATTTGTTTGCATTTGCCTCTCTAGTTCTTTTAATTATGATGTTAGGGTGTCGATTTTAGATCTTTCCTGCTTTCTCCTGTGGGCATTTAGTGTTGTAAATTTCCCTCTACACACTGCTTTAAATGTGTCCCAGAGATTCTGGTACATTGTGTCTTTGTTCTCATTGGTTTCAAAGAACATCTTTATTTCTGCCTTCATTTCATTATTTACCCAGTAGTCATTCAGGAGCAGGTTGTTCAGTTTCCATGAAGTTGTGCCATTTTGAGTGAGTTTCTTAATCCTACGTTCTAATTTGATTGCACTGTGGTCTGAGAGACAGTTTGTGGTGATTTCTATTCTTTTACATTTACTGAGAAGTGCTTTACTTCCAACTCTGTGGTCAATTTTGGAATAAGTGTGATGTGGTGCTGAGAAGAATGTATATTCTGTTGATTTGGGGCAGAGAGTTCTGTAGATGTCTATTAGGTCTGCTTGGTGCAGAGCTGAATTCAAGTCCTGGATATCCTTGTTAACCTTCTGTCTTCTTCATCTGTCTTATATCGACAGTAGGATGGCAAAGTCTCCCATTATTATTGTGTGGGAGTCTAAGTCTCTTTGTAGGTCTCTAAGGATTTGCTTTATGAATCTGGGTACTCCTGTATCAGGTGCATATATATTTAGGATAATTAGATCTTCTTGTTGAATTGATCCCTTTACCATTATGTAATGGCTTTCTTTGTCTCTTTTGATCTTTGTTGGTTTAAAGTCTGTTTTTTCAGAGACTAGGATTGCAACCCCTGTTTGTTGTTGTTGTTGTTGTTGTTTGCTTTCCATTTGTTTGGTAGATCTTCTTCCATCCCTTTATTTTGATCCTATGTGTGTCTTTGCACATGAGATGGGTCTCCTGAATACAGCACACTGATGGGTCTTGATTCTTTATCCAATTTTCCAGGCTGTGTCTTTTAATTGGAGCAGTTAGCCCATTTACATTTAAGGTTAATATTGTTATGTGTGAATTTGAGCCTGTCATTATGATAGCTGGTTATTTTGCCCATTACTTGATGCAGTTTCTTCCTAGCATCGATGGTCTTTACAATTTGGCATGTTTTTGCAGTGGCTGGTACCGGTTGTTCCTTTCCATGTTTAGTGCTACCTTCAGGAGCTCTTGTAAGGCAGGCCTGGTGGTGACAAAATCTCTAAGCATTTGCTTGTCTGTAAAGGATTTTATTTCTCCTTCACTTATGAAGCTTAGTTTGACTGGATATGAAATTCTGGGTTAAACATTCTTTTGCTTAAGAATGTTAAATATTGGTCCTCACTCTCTTCTGGCTTGTAGGGTTTCTCCTGAGAGATACGCTGTTAGCCTGTTGGGATTCCCTTTGTGGGTAACTCGAGCTTTCTCTCTGGTTGACCTTAACATTTTTTGTTTCATTTCAACCGTGGTGAATCTGACAATTACGTGTCTTGGGGTTGCTCTTCTTGAGGAATATCTTTGTGTGGTTGTCTGTATTTCCTGAATTTGAATGTTGGCCTACCTTGCTAGGTTGGGGAAGTTCTCCTGGATAACATCCTGAAGAGTGTTTTCCAACTTGGTTCCATTCTCCTCATCACTTTCAGGTACACCAATCAAATGTAGATTTGGTCTTTTCACATAGTCCCAAATTTCTTAGAGGCTTTACTCATTTCTTTTTATCCTTTTTTCCCCTAATCTTCTCTTCTCACTTTATTTCATTAATTTGATCTTCAAACACTGATACCCTTTTTTCCATTTGATCAAATCAGCTATTGAAGCTTGTGCATGCAACGCATTGTTCTCGTGCCATGGTTTTCAGTTCCATCAGGTCATTTAAGGTATTCTCTACACTGTTTATTCTAGTTAGCCATTCATCTAACCTTTTTTCAAGGTTTACAAGATTTTTAGCTTCCTTGCGATGGGTTCAAGCATCCTCCTTTAGCTCGGAGAAGTTTGTTATTACCGACCTTCTGAAGCCTACTTCTGTCAGCTCATCAAAGTTATTCTCCATCCAGCTTTGTTCTGTTGTTGGCAAGGAGCTGCGATCCTCTGGAGGAGAAGAGGCACTCTGGTTTTTAGAATTTTCAGCTTTTCCGGTCTGCTTTCTCCCCATCTTTGTGGTTTTATCTACCTTTGGTCTTTGATGTTGGTGACCTATAGATGGGGTTTTGCTGTGCTTGTCCTTTTTGTTGATGTCAATGCTATTCCTTTCTGTTAGTTAGTTTTCCTTCTAATGGGTCCCTCAGTTGCAGGTCTGTTGAAGTTTGCTAGAGGTCCACTCCAGACCCTGTTTGCCTGGGTATCACCAGCAGAGGCTATAGAACAGCAAATATTGCAGAACAGAAAATATTGCTGCCTGATCCTTCCTCTGGAAGCCTCATCCCAGAGGGGCACCTGCCTGTATGAGGTGTCAGTCATCCCCTACTGGGAGATGTCTCCCAGTTAGGCTACACAGGGGTCAGAGACCCACTCGAGGAGGCAGTCTGTCCATTCTCTGAGCTCAAACACTGTGCTGGAAGAAGCATTGTTCTCTTCAGAGCTGTTAGGCACAGACATTTAAGCCTGCAGAAGTTTCTGCTGCTTTTTGTTCAGCTCTGCCCTGCCCCCAGAGGTGGAGTCTATAGAGGCAGCAGGCCTTGCTGAGCTGCAGTGAGCTCCACTCCACCCTGTTTGAGCTTCCCCAGTTGCTTTGTTTACCTACTCAAGCCACAGCAATGGCAGATGCCCCTCCCCCTGCCAGACTGTGGTCTCGCAGTTTGATCTCAGACTGCTGTGCTAGCAGTGAGCAAGGCTCCATGGGCGTGGGGCCCACTGAGCCAGGTGCGGAATATTATCTCCTGGTGTGCCATTTGCTAAGACCATTGGAAAAGCAGAGTATTTGTGTGGGAGTGTGCCATTTTTCCAGGTACCATCTGTTATGGCTTCCCTTGGCTAGGAAAGGGAAATTCCCCCGACCCCTTACACTTCTCGAGTGAGGCAATGCCCTGCCCTGCTTCAGCTTGCCCTCTGTGGGCTACACCCACTGTCCAAATAGTCCCATTGAGATGAACCAGGTACCTCTGTTGGAAATGCAGAAATCACCAGTCTTCTGTATCGATCACACTGGGAGCTGCAGACCAGAGCTGTTCCTATTAGGACTTCTTGGAATGGAAATTGAGATTGTTGATTTTAACCATGTGAATGCAATACATGTTTTAAACTACAAGGAGAAAAAAAAGAAGCTGAAATAATTCAGCAATAGTCATGTATAGTGGAATTCTCTGAGATTAGGATAACATGCTGCCTAGTGTTATAATGGCAGGTAAATCAAGTTGCAATGCTGTGTGGTTTTGAGACCTCTACAACAATGAACCTTGAAAGATAAAAAATTATAAAGAAATGAATTCCACAGGGACTAGTTCTATGGCACATTCTGTACTTACCTTCAGTTTGCTACATGAAGAATCCAATTTCCTTCTATTTCATATATTGCCTTTCTTCAAAGAAATTCCAGGTGCTTCCCTACATTTTCTATCCTGTTTATCTTTGCATGCATTGAAGGTTTTTAATCATGTCATTATTTTAAATAACACTTTTTTTTTCTGGGATTTTTTTTCACTTTGACTCTGTATTACTGTTCCTATCCTAAAAGTGTGAAATTCAAGATATGAAGAAATTAATTGACTTACTTCAAGAAAGATAGGACAGTAAACTAGGTCTCACATCCTTTCAGAAACCTTGCTACTTTAGTATCTAATTTTTTAAAATCTGACATACTTGAATATCCTAATGTTAAAAATACCTTTAAACCACTATCAAAATTAATTCATTAAAAACATCAAGAACCTTAAATGAATCATTCTCTTTTAATTATAGAATTGGACAGAAAATAATATAAATCATGTAAATGAATATTTGTGGGAGTATTACATATAAAATGCCAAATATTGAAAATTGCAAAATATCTAGCAAAAGTACATCAATTAATTAAACATTATATATACATATGCTAAAAACTATACAGCTGTTATAAACACATTACTAAGTTTTAAAATATGGGAATAATTTCATGAATACATGAGTAAAAAATTGAGACTACAGAAATCTAAATATAAATATAAATGCAATTTGTCTAAAATACACCTTAGACATATATATTCATAATGCATAGATGTCATACTGGGACAAAATAACATACTTAATACCTGTATAACATTAGTAAAATTCTGAACTTCACTTTCTTCATCAGAAAAATGCATTAACTTTATTTCATAGTAGGATAAAATGAGATGATGTATACGAAAACTAATCACAATTTCTGCCAAATAGTGAGAAGTGACTGTGTATTTACTATAAGCATAAGGCATGTAATATATAACTTATAATTAAATTATATTGTAATGTATTCAGAATAATTAAGTGAAGACATTAAACTTCAAAATTATAGCAAATTGCACAGAAAATAGTTAGAATAGTATAGAGGTACTAAGATGAAAAACTGAAATCAACAATATTTAAATTACAGATACATCCAGGGCCCAAATTACAGTCTTATTAAGGAATCTATTTAAACTGATAGAAAGCAAAGCAGGCATTTTAGTGAGTCAGATAAAAGCCACTACCAAAAAAAAGTAAAATTACAAAGAAAATGGTCCTTTGGTCCTTCTTGAAGAAGTCTCAAAACAGGTAGAAACTCACTTATCTGGTAAATCATAGGCTTTGAGTCAGAAATTTATATTATGTAACAAATAATAAAATTCATCTGAAAGTTTCTCGATGTTTCCCAGCATTATTGTGAGTGTCATAGCACAATGATAGGAAGTAAGTTCCAGAGCCTGTGCTTACAGTCACTATGGCACAGGACCTTAATTACATATGCCACATTTATACACATGAATACACCATTGCAAACTGATGGAAACACCACAGGTGTTGTGACTACAGCTCTGACTTCCAGGGACAGGCTCAGTTGATACATGTTTTTCCAGAGTAATTATAAATAATACCTCTTTTTCCTCTCAAAAGGCTTCTCGCATGGGGACCCTATTTATTTAAAAACCGTAAGGACTTATAACATTTCTATAAGAACAGTCTTCACAAAGGAAAAAATCAAGGTCGAAGCGTAAATACTTGCTACATTTCAACGCAAGGTAAATATATGATAAAGAAAGTAACTTTTACAGGGTTATCATGACAATCTAACAGAATAATAGCAACTATGGACTTGATTAGACATATAGTAAATTATAAAAACACAAAGTGTTATAGTTATTCAAAATAATATTTTAAAAATAAATCCAAATATGCATTTCATAGGAATAATTTTATAATAGAAGTGTTTGACTTTCCTCAGGTGTTATGTTCTCTTGTTTTGCCAAAAAATTCAGCAGTTCACCTTTTCCCAAAAGAGTAAGTCAAAAAGCAATCTATCAAATTTTTAGAGATTGTCAAAAAAGTTAATAATAACAAAATAAAAAGGAGATTTTTTTCCCCATAGGAATTTCAACCCCTCAAATATTCCACTTTTAAGACTCCATTATTGTGACAAAGTCTACCAAAAATATTTAACTCATTGCAAACAGCACACAGTTAAATTTTTGTTTATGGTGTATGTGACAGTTAATATTAGATGTCAACTAGACTAGATCGAGGGATGCCTAGATGGCCAATGAAGCATTGTTCTTGGATATGGCTGTGAGGATGTTGCCAGAGGAGACGGGCATTTGAGTCAGTGGACTGGGAGAGGTAGACCCACCCTCAGTGTGGTGGCACCATATAATCATCTGCCAGTACAGCTAGAACAAAGCAGAAAAAGGGGGACAAACAGCTTGCAGAATCCCCTTGCTCTCTCTTCCTTTACTGGATGCTTTCTTCCTCTCTGGCCCTTGGACATCAGACTCCAGGTTCTTTGAACTTGTACCAGCTCCCTCCCTGGGGGGGTTTGGGGATGAGGGATTCTTGGGGTTTTGGCCTCAGGCTGAGGCTGAGGGTCTCACTGTCAGCTTCCCTGGTTTGGAGGCTTTCTGACTTGGACTGAGCCACCCTACCAGCTTCTCTCTTTCCCCAGCTTGCAAATGGCCTGTTGTGAGACTTGCCTTGTAATTGTGAGCCAATTCTCCCTAATAAACTCCCTTTTATATATCCTGCTGGTTCTATTCCTTTGAAGAACCCTAATACAGTGTACAACGCTGATTAAATGTAAAAGTATATTTAGCTGTTAATAAAAATATCAGTTATTATATAAAGATAACTTGGCCAGGCATGGTGGCTCATGCCTGCAATCCCAGGGCTTTGAGAGGCTGAGGTGGGCAGATCACTTGAGGTCAGGAGTTTGAGACCAGCCTGGCCAACATGATGAAACCCGTCTCTACTAAAATTACAAAAATTAGTTGGGTGTGGTGTCACATGTCTGTAGTCCCAGTGACTCGGGAGGCTGAGTCACGAGAATCACTCGAATCCAGGAGGCGGAGGCTGAAGTGACCCGAGATCATACCACTGCACTCCAGCCTGGGTGACAGAGCAAGACCTCGTCTCAAAAAAAAAAAAAAAAAATATCTTAATGTGTATTATTTATGAATAAGCATTGATAAACATTTCTAAAAATAAAAACAATATTTTGAAAAACTTATTGGCCATGTTGGTGATACAGAAACACATATCTCAACTAATTTTAAATAAAATAGTTATATCACATAAACGGACCACCACCACTACCACTGACCATCACTACCACCAATAAAACACAGAACTCTCCCGAACAAATAATCAAGAAGTGAATCTATAAGAAAAGTCTTTGTGATTCAGTACTTAGCATTCACTTCCCTGTGTGTAGAAATGTCAGTAGTTAGCAAGCAATGGAGGTGGAAGCACTGTATTCCCATAGGTACTATTTTCTAGGTGACACGTAAAACTCTAGGCTTGACCATAAGCGGCCATTAAAAAAATCCCAAGGCACCTTTCAGGGAAATAGCAGTGTTTGCCTCAACATCTTGGCTTAGTTCCAACTCACTAATTACATTCAGCCTGCCTGGATAATTTTAGATAGTTTTAATGTGAAAGTGCATTGCCTTTGTTTGATTATAGTCCCTTGCTCTTCCTTTGAAAAGTCCATCCTCAAACACTTACAGGGGAGATTTTTAAGGCTGATTATTTCTCTTAAACAAAAATGAAGACCTGGGCCTGCCCAGCATCTTCCTCAAAGATAAATGATTAGTGCCCCCAAATTGAATTAATACTGAAATTTTAGATATACTTATAGATTTAGGCAAGTCCTCAGAGAAGGGATAGGAAACCTTTCCATTTGGAACCTCAATAGAGCAGAGTACATTCTTGTTAAAGGGGTTGTCTTAGACAGTGCTAGGCAATTCTAATGACTTTACTGAACCTCTCTCTTTGGTATAGTTGCAAAAATCTGATTATTTCTCTACTCAACATCAAATAGCAAACATATACATGTATATCAACCCTGTAAAAATAGATGGCTTTACTTTCCAGGACAATACTTTGAACAGGTACCATAAATTTACTTTTCACCTTTTGAAGCTGTGGTAGGGATTGCTATCAGTCCCCCTAAATCTTGTCTCTCCCTTACTTCTATATTAATGGAATTTTCGCTGGGCATATGTTCACCAAACCAAGGCAGTATTTCCCAGTATTTCCTCCTTGCAGCTGAATATGGACACATGACTAAGTCCTGATCAATGTAAAGTGAACAGAAGTGAGATGTGCCACTTCTGAATTTTGCCTTTAAAGGTGAGAGGTGAGCCCTTATCTTTTTCATTTCCTATTCCTCAAGGTCACATGACTGAAAGTCATCTTCAATTGTACACATGACAGCAACATTCAAAGTGATGGAAAGAATTTCCACAAGATGGAAAGAATTTGGGCCTCCAACACTGCAGAACTATCGAATCGGCTACATACGCTCTTGCAGGCTGGATGTCTTTAAGCTGCTATAGAAGAGAGATAAGAACTTATATCTTGTTAAAGCTACTACAAAGTATATAAAGTGGTTCATTATTAGTTGACTCTGTATCTTAATACAGATGACATTACACATTGTTTTCTATCTCTTCCCATCTCTTCCATTAAAATTGACAAATTGAAGATCACATTCCTCATCTGAAACTAGAAGTTGCTTCACAGGTCCAGCCACCTTTGCAGGAATATAAACATAGGGTTGAATAATCCTCAGGATTTTTATTTCAAGAGATTCTGAAAATCCCTATGTTTAAGTATTAGAAAAAAAATGTCTAAATATTTAGGGGACACCATGCTGAACAAAGCACTTCTAGGGTTTATTGGTGCAGAAGTTATAGTGCATTGGTGATATAACGAACACAGTCTCCACCATCTGTCTAATGACAGATCAGATACAATATGGCAACAAGTAAATTCTTTCTCAGGATACTCTGAGAACATACAGGAGGGCCAATTTTAAGGAGATGCCTCTGCTGGGTTTTGAATTACCAGTATATGCTAGTTAGATAAGTGTGGGGGGTTGGGTCAGAAGGATATTCCAAGTAAAGACATCATCAATTAACAATGGTCTCCAAATAACAGATATCCTATGTACTCATGCTTAACTACTTTAAAGGCAGTACAAAATAAGGCAGTTTTTCACTTAACAAAGGTCAATATCTGTGACTTTTGAAAAGATAATAATTCAGGCATTAGCTCTTGGAATAAATACACTAAAACTCAACTATGTATTTCCATTAACTTGAAACTATTTTTTAAACAAAAACATTGAATATGTTTTTAAAAATATATTCCACAGGTCCATAATGAAGACAGATTCTGTGAGAAATGGCATATTCAGTTCTCTTATAGGTGGACGGGGATGTATGATCACTAAGAAGAGAACAAAGAAGTAAGGAATGTAGTTCTTGTCTCCAACTGAAACATTTTTCAAATGTATTTATAAAATTTCTGCTCTAAAAGAAACAAGTGACAGTTTTAAATTTCTAAAAGCAATATTTTAAATTATTTTTTTCCTGATTGTCCATCAAATTTGAAAATGAAGAATAATATTAGCTTATGGTAGCCTAATTTTCAGTATTATTTATTTCCAGATGCCACAAGATAAAACCCAAATAATACGATTTGAACCTTGCCTAAAATCTTCTCTCACTATTATTTTCCTGTGGCGGAGAATATATCCATGATTATTTAGATAAAATCTTTTTTTTTCATTCATGTATTCAATTTTTGTTCACTTATTTGTTAATTTGGAAAACATTTTATGATTACACATTCTGAGACAGACATGGTGCTAAGATCTAGAGATATAAAAAATGAAATGACATGGTCTCTGATCACATGGAAAATACTAACCAAATTAAGAGGAAGATACAAAAATAAATTATCACAAGAAAAGACACATGTTAAAACGGAGATACATACAAAGTACAAAGGGAGAACCAACAGAATACTGGAATCTGCCAAGGGGAATTAGAAAAAGCTTTAGTCTGAAACTTATAGAATGAGCAGGCATTTGGCACAATGACTAGAAAGAGCATTCTAGGAAGATGCCCAGAATTTGCAGAAAATAGAAATGTCAGAAAATGCTTATAAACTAACTATTAAGAATATTTCTGCATCTTTAGAGTACACATAACATACATTAAGCAAGGGAGGATGAACTTAAAAACAGAGCAGAGAGGTAGGGGCACTTTCACAAAGGTCTCAAAATTTTTTAGGTGTAATGGGAAATTATCAAGTAATTCTGAGATGGTAAGTGGTATGTTTTAATTGTTAGGATAATACAAGATTTCTGGAAGCAATGCTAAGAATGGGTGGGGCAAACTAGAGGTGAAAAAACAGTAAGGAGGGTATTGCAATAGTCTGAGGAGAGTGTCTGACCTGAGTTAGTGGCAACAGGGATAAAAAGAGTAGGAAATAGATTTTGTTTAAGTTGTGATAGTTTTTAGATGTGGGTGATAAAGGACATTGTATAATCAGTTCCATGTGTTGTACTTAAATAAAAGAATAAATGGCAAATTTTAGAATAGATGAGACCCACCAGATTGGGAAAAGCAAAATGACACATTGACCATTAGATGGAATTAAGTTTAAGGTGCTGTGGGAAATATTTTACATTCATATCATTAACCATTATTCTAATAGTTAATTGAGTAAGAGACAGAAACAGATAATTCAAAAGCAGATATCTACAACTCACAAATACATATAAAAAGTGTATAACTTTTAAATAACCAATGGAATATCTAATGAAAAAGAAGTACTAATTTATGCTTGCTTAACAGCAGCAATAACTGAGAATTAGGGACTGCTCATGCTGGTGCAAGTTGAATGAATAATGTCTCTTCTTCTGTGAACAACTATATGCCAATAAATTTGAAAACCTAGAGGAAAAGAATACATTTCTAGACACATACAACTTACCAAGATTGAGCCAAGAAGAAACAAAAATCCTGAACACACCAATAGCAAGTAATAGGTTTGAATCCCAACAAAGAAAAGTCTAAGACCAAGGGCCTCATCATTAAATTCTACCAGATCTTTATTTAAAGAAAAATTAATACCAATTCTTTTCTAACTATTCAAAAAACTGAAGAGGAGGAAATTTATTCCTCATTTTACTAGGCCAGTATAATCCTGATACTAAAACTAGACAAGGACACAGTAAAAAAAGAAAACTTCAGGCCAATATCTCTGATGAGATAGACACACCGCCAAAAAATCACAACAAAATATGAGGAAACCAAATCTAACAACACACTAAAAAGATAATACACCATGATCAAGCGCAGTTTATTCCAGAATTGTAAGGATAGGTAAACATACAAAAATGAATAAACATGAAACATCACCTCAACAAAATGAAAGAAAAAAACTATGTGATCATCTTAATGGATGCAGAAAAGCAGGCTAAAATTCAACATTTCTTCATGATAAGAACTCTCAGTAAATAAGGTATAGAAGGAAAGTACTTCAACACACTAAAAACATTATATGACAAACTCACATGTAACATCAAAAGTTTCCAGCTTTTCCCCTAAGAACTGAAACAAAACAAGGATGCCCAACATCACCACTCATATTCAACATAGTAATAGAAGTCTTAGCCAGAGTAATTTGCAAAGAGACATAAATAAAGGGCATCCAAATTGGAAAAGAGGAAATCAAATTGTCCCTGTTTGTTGATGACACAATCTTATATACAGATAATCTTACATAGAGATCTAAAGACTCTACCAAAAAACTTAGAAGTGACAAACTCAATAAACTTGCAGATTGCAAAAATCAACATACAAACAATAAACTAGCTAAAAAGGAAATTTAGAAGACAATCTCATTTACAATAGCTACTAGAAAAATAAAATAAAATACCTAGAAATAAATTTAACCAAGTAGGTAAGATAATTGTACAAGGAGAGCTACAAAACACTGATGAAATAAATTGAGGAGGATACAAACAAAAGAAAAAGTATCCCATACTCATGAATCAGAAGAATTAATATTGTTAAAATGACCATACTATCTAAAGCAATATACAGATTCAATGCACTCCCTATAGAAAATATCAATGATGTTTTTCACAGAAATACAAAATATCCTAAAATTTTTATGAAACCACAAAAGACCCTAAGTAGACAAAACAACCCGAATCAAAAAGAAGCATAATATAACCAGACTTCAAAATATACCACAAAGCTCTAGTAACCAAAACAGCGTGGTACCGACATAAAAACAGACACACAGATCAATGCAAGACAATGGAGAACCCAGAAAGTAATCCATGTATCTACAGCTAGCTGACTTTTGACAAAGCTGCTGAGAAAACACATTGCAGAAAGGGCAGTTTCTTTAACAAATGGCACTAAGAAAACTGGAAATCTATATGCAGAATATTAAACTAGATCCCTAACTCTCATGCTATATATAGTCAATTCAAAATGGATCAAAGACCTAAATTCAAGACCAGAAAGTATACAACTACTAGAAGAAAAGATAGGAGAAATGCTTCAGGACATTGATTTGGGAAAATATTTTATGAATAAGACCCTAATAGCACAGGCAACAACACAAAAATAAACAAATGGGAAGAAATTGGAGGATATCAGGTTAAATGAAATAAGCCAGAAACAGAAAGTTAAACTCTGCATGATCTCACTCATGTGGAAGCTAAAAAAAAATCTGATGTCATAGAAGTAAAAAATAGAAAAGAGGATATTAGAGGTTGGGAAGGGTAAGAGGAAGAGAGGGATGAGGAGAGATTTGTTAAAGAACACACAATTACAGCTAGATAGCAGGGATAAATTCTACTGTTCTACAGCACTGTAGGGTAACTATGGTTAATAATAATACATAGTATAAAACAGCTAAAAGGAGAATATTGAATGCTACCTACACAAAGAAATGTTTGAGATAATGGATATGCTAATGAGTCTCATCTGTTCACTATATATTATGTATATCACAACATCACTATGTACCCCATAAAAATGTATAGATATAATATGTCCATTTAAATTTTTAAACTGAAAAATAAATTTAAAAAGAAATAATGTATCACTAGTAGCTGATGGAGTTGCAAGATCTTTTAAAAGTCAGAAATCTATCTATGCACTTTGGCCAAATAATCCATCTTCAGGGAAGCTATCCCAATGAAAGAATACTCCATAGAAAGAAAATTATATGCACAGGGATGTACATTGTTGTATTACATAAGTAATGCAACAAACCAAAATCCACATAAATGTTTCAGAAGTTGGGAAGAGTTATATAAAACACGGCATAAATATTTGATAGAATATTGTATAACTATTTATTATATAATGATGCATCAATATAACTGTGGTAAATCGAATCATTATCCCCAACACTCCTTTTCTCTGATATCCACACACTTGTCATGGCTTCTCTGTAGCAAAAGCATGCTTCCCTATCACTTGGTTTTAGGCTTGGCCTCATCATTTTCTTTGGCCAGTGGAGTGGCAGAAATGACACTAGAATGTGACATTTCTAAATCTAGAGCTTAACAGGCATCATGGGTTTCTGCTCCTTTTCATGGACTGTACCATCATCATGGGAAGAACTCCCAATGCTGTTACAGCTCTTAGTCCTTCACCTGGGCCACAGAATAGATCACATGGAACAAAACTGCCTCAGTCCAACCTACATGAACTTGTGGTTGGAGCAGAGCTTTTCCAGTCAAGCCCTGTATAAATCACCAGATCAGACCTTAGCCAACAACAGATTCATAAGAATACATCATTGTTGTTCCAAGTCATTGAGTTTTATTAGGATGTTTTTTGATGAATCATCTTGGGGCAATAGGTAGCTGAAACAATAGCTACGTGAGGACATTCATATGAAAAACGACCAAAGATGTTCAAAAATTACAATTGCTAGTGGATTTGGGTTTTGCGATTGTGAGATGCCAGACCTAAGCCTAATCTAATATTTTCATGTATTTGAGCTGCAACCAACATAAGGGGTAAGAATCTCTAAGAGATAGAATTTTTTAGTGAAAATATGTTTATCTTCATTTGAAAATAAAAATACTTTGCTTTAGGTTATTTTTGTTTCTTTAAAAAAAATCCCACTAAAGCTCATTGCTAGGAGAATTCACTTTATTACTCTCAGACCCAAATGAAGAATCTATAGAACCTTATGTAATCTTATCTTACTAAAAATATCTTCCTTATGCTATTGTGGTAAATTCAGTGTTAATACAAATTCATATTTCTAATGCACTATCAAAGTATATTAACTCAAATAGTGTAACAGCTTGAAAATGTCATTAATCAATGATAAGGCTTCTATAATCTGTGTAATTTTTGTCCTCTGATAAGTTCAGGTTATTTAAACGACTGGCACGTGCTAAACATTTCACCATTTCTTTCGTTTAGTTTTTGAGGGCCCAACTGGCCAATTCACAGTTAATTACTCAATGTTTACATTCAAAGAGAAGTAGAAATGGGAGATGTAATAAACAATACGTAAAATTGTGTACAGAAGAAAATGTTTGCAACAGCATGGACAACATGAATAAAAATTATTATGACCAAGACCAGCTTTGTGCAGAATGGTGATTTAGGCTTCCCGACTCTGTTCAGGCTTGGATTTGGAGTATTCTAACCCAATCTGTGTACTTTTCCTTAAACAGCAAGTGCTTTCCTGTTGCCCTCTAGCTGCCAATAACTCTCCACTGAAGCATTTTACAAGTACTGCTTGAAAATATTTCCTACTTCCTTTCATCCTTCCCCTTAAAGTTTAAACTGCCCAGATTCTCACTCCTTCTCAGCTAATTGCTTTAGAAAAACAGTTTCTTGTAAACTAAGTCCCCTTAAAGGACTGATTAAGGTGATACCTGGTTTAGGAATAGTTATTATTTAGCAAATGGTACCTGCGTATGTCTCATCGCTAATGTATGCAGTTCTGTTGTGTGATATATCTGGCATTATGGAAGGCAAGGATAGGAAATAATTCAGGCAAGTAAAGTTCCAGAGCACGCTTCAAATCATACCATTTAGACAACCATCTATTTTATTTATAATGCGATCTGCCCTGTAACCAAATTACTTCTTTTTAAGTTAAATTCAACCCATAAAACTAATTTATATTCCTGAGAAAAATGAAATGCTACTTCAAAAATTTTATGAAAGTTTATATTTTTACAAGTTTTACCTAAGTAGAATAGATAAATTATTTACATGTATTATAATAGAAGTAATATATATTTACAATAGAAAAGAAATGGACTTGACAATGATGATTTAATTGTCATTTAATTAATTAGATAAGACCTAATAATTAAAAAGACAGAAAATAATTAAATAGAAAACTCACTTCAAATTATAATTTTATGTTATTTTTCCTACTTTCAATGTTTTCTGAAAAAAAATGTTTGTTTTTACACAAAATTTGCAGTGGCACCAACTTATTTAAAATGTTAATTACCAAACTGTAATGAAGAATTTTTTAGCAAGACACAATTTGACTTCATCTTTGTTAACATCTCTATATTCTCCACTAGGGTACAGTAAAACTTCTGTATTTTACCTGCCATCTAGTAATACTGTTGGAAAGATTATTAGGATTGTATTATGAATGACTGATTTAAATAAAGTTAATAAATCAAAAGAGAGGAACAAAGCCTTTGCAGATATAAATTTTTCCATAAAAGAAGAAAAGGACAGATTATTCTTTTATATCATAAATCATTCTCTTTTTTTTCAGTAGAATAAGTCTGTTTTAAGATGTTACATTTACTTAATAGTTTGGATAAAATTAAAACGTGTGGATTTATTATCATCATCATAATGATAATAAGTAGTTAACAGTAATGAACATATACTTATTTCCAAAGCTTTTATGAGACTACACATTGAGAATACATACTTATAGGCCTTTATTATTTCCTTAATACAGCAACTCTGAAAAGGCTCATTGAAAAGAGCAAAAGATGACACTGCATAAATAGCAAAATGAATTCAAGCTTTTATTATTTTTTGTCTCTTGTGGTTTCTATAATTTAGCAACAACAAATTAAATCCTGTTTCAGTGTAACACTATTATGAAATTCTCTATTTAACAAAATGTCTTCTAGACCCCAGCTGATTATCTGTTTTGTGCATTTAGCAATTCAATCACTTTTATTAAATATCCACTACGTGCTAGGTGCTTTGAAGGATAGAGAGATAAATGTGAGTCAGTCCTTGACATCCAGGAGCTTATAATCTGGTGGGTAAAGTAGACTTTTAGAAACATTTTATAAAACAAAGCTGAATTAAATATGATGTTTAAAACAGTCCTGGTAGAAATGTGATATATTTGTCTTTATATAGATAATATTATATATCAATAATAAATTGTATTAATTATATATTTATATAATAATTACATAAGGTATTAATATATTTATCAATATACTATATTTTATTATTATATTAATTTATGATATAGATTAATTATATTATATAATATATATAGGATAATCCTGTTAATTTGAGTGCTTTGGCTTAGAGAAAAATCTCTGAGATTTTTCTAGAGCAGCACTTCCAATTTATACTAATATTATGGATATTAATGGTCCACATATAGCTTCACTAGAATCAACCTAATCCCAAGAAGACATGTAGATCAATTTACAATCAGCTTTTGGGCTTCCATACAGAACTAAGAAAGACTGAAATATAATCAACACAAACACTGAAAGTTAACATTTCAATGTATTTCAAAAACATTTTGAAGTGAAGTAGTGTGGTATAAGGAGAATTGCACAAAATTAGTAAGAATCATAGAGTGCATAATCCTTCATTGCTTTTTTAAAAAAAATCCAGCATATATTGATTGAATGTCTGCTATATTTCAGGCACTGTGTTATGGATTAGGGATAAAATCATAATCAAATACATATATTGCTCCTGCCTTTATGGAGCCTTCTATCTCAAGTAGTAAATGTTCAAAAATTTTGTTAAATAATAAGTTATGAATCATAGAGAGAATATTTCAACACCAGTCCCTATTGTGTTTTTATGTATAGCCCTTATCATCTTCTCTTATACTATATTATTTATTTATTAATTGTGTTTATTGCAGACTATCTCCCCAAACGAAAATAACAGCTCACAAGAGAGATCTCTGTCTATTTCCTCCTGCCTCCCAAGGACCTAGAACAATGTCTGGTGTCAATAAATATTTGTTAAATGAATGGATAGGGCCTGACTTTGCTTAACACCAATTATGCAGAACGGGAACTGGAAACTAAATTTAGCAAACAGGCACTACCTTGATAGACACAAAAGGATAAACCAATAGAAAATAAAGGAAGCTGATTAATTCTCTAACACCACATACGAGACATATGCATATGCTATATGTGTATTTCTGCATTTATCAAAACATTTTAATGATATATTTTACTTAAGGCGATCCTTAGCGTTTAAAGAATGAATTAAACTTCTTGCCCAACTGTTATTTGCAGAGATGGCTTTTGTAAAGTACTTGTTCTTCCCTTTTGCATGTATGTATATATTTAAACACATGCAGGTACAAGGCTTTCAGTTATGTTTGTGTTGGAATAAACACACAGCATGAATCCTGGGGGCTATGAAATACAACTGTGTATATATAATCCAAAATTTATTATGGAAACACAAGAAAATTCTTCTCTTTTAAGTATGGTTGGATTGAGGATTCAGAATAAAATATAGAATGTTAGACTCTCACCCTACCCCTGCTCTATCCAAAAATCACTTTCTACCCATGATGAGTGTACCCTCTTCTCATTATCTCAAACTCTGATTTACTCATTCATTCATTCACATGATAATTTATGAGTGCTGTTCTAAGTCCTTGGAGTTACCTAAAAGCCCTTCTAAGCACTGTTGGGACAGGGTTATTTCCTTCTGCAAGACACAACAGTAAGGTTTTTGTTTGTTTTGTTTTGTTTTGTTTTATATCTTTTCAAATTGCCATTCCACATTATTGACAATCCACATACCACTTAGTTTGTGAATATGTTTGTGTATTTAGTTTGACATTTTGGGTGGAAATAAAAGGCTTCTGTTTGTAGTTAATTAAAAATGAAAGTATTCATGTTGGGGTTTTATTTTTTAAAATTGATCTGGTAGGACAAAGTGGTGCTTTTTTTTTTTCTTTTTTAATCTTGCAGATACACAGTTTTTTTAATGAAAAAATGACCAAAAAAACCTTTAAATAAATTAAATTTCACTGTCTGCTGTATTTGTTCAATTCAGTTGGAAAGTTTAAAAATACCTTCAATCCATCTACATTTGCTGAAGAATAAATCTAGACTCTCCAATTTTCTTCATTTGCACTTAATATTTACAACATATGCAATTATTTATATTATAAAAAATAAAAGGGGGGCTATTTTCATTTTGTAAAAGTCTCCTCTGAATTACACATTGATAGCTATAAGACACCTTCATGATCATTCTAGGCCAGCCCCCTCATTTTACAGGTGAGGAAACAGAGGCAAAAAAGCAAGTCTTGCCTTAGCAGAGCTATGCTAGAATTCACATCTTTTGACATTTAATCTGTATTGTGTTCATTCCAGGACTCCAGATTGACATTAATCTGTAGGATAACATATGAACTTAAGATTAGAAGAATCTTAGGAAATGTGAACAATATCAGTGTGACTGAAACAGAGTCTTAGTCATATTAATTAAAGTGGATTGACTTTTATATGTTCAATTGGATAGAAATCAGTGTTCTATCAGTATTTCCTTAATACTGTATTCATGGCAGAACATTCTTTTAGAATTTTTGAAACACATTTTGCTCCTATGAATTGTGTAGTTTAGTATTAACTAGGATAGTTGTGTGGTTATCATTTTCTCATCAGAAGGAAAAAAAAAAAAAAAAAAAAAACCCACAATACACAATCCTGAAATAAGGAAAGTAGAACAAGCTCTTCTACTATCAAATTTTCTTCCGGAGCATGTGGCAAACCTCCACATCTGTGATCTGTGTCTGGGCCCTAGAATTCTTCTAGGGTCATCACAATGCTGCAGAGATGGACTCAAATCAGAAGTACATTTAATCGGGTGAACAAGAGACTCAGAACACATTAAGGTGATCATTTTTACATTTTTTGTCACTGTTGCTACTGTTAAGCAGTGGACTAAAACACAACCTCGCTCAGAAACCAATATATACAGAAAGCTTCCCTAGATGAAACTGAAATGTCTGGTTTAGTCTCACCACTTTACAAGGTTTGAAAAGGAAGCCAGATTGGGATTCCCTCCCACGGTCTACATGTAGAGTCTGGACTCATTTCTCGCCACTCTTGCACACACTGGCTCTTCCCAGGTCTCACTCCACCTTTTCCTCCCTGCCAAGCATGCTCCAGCATCACTTGCTGCCTCCTCTGCTGGGAGCACTGTTGGCACAGAGTCTTAATACAGCTCCTTTGTGTTGAGGTTTCAGCTCAATGCTTCCTACTCAGGAAATTTGTTTGTACCAACCACTCTCTTTCCTTCTTTATTGAGAGAAACTCAGGTGCGTAAAATTGAACTAATCTTAATCTTTGGTTCATGAAGCATTCTCATATTGGAGCCATGCGTGGTTTCCTTTATTTTCATTAGTTATTTAGTTAGTTATTTTAAATGATGTACTAATTACCTGTCAGCTTAGAGCAGACACAAAAAGCTAGGCTCTTGATAATGACTTACATGTACAACTTCCATTAACCCGTCCCTATGCCTTCCCCAATCTGAACTCTGTGGTGATCATTATTTTCAGTTATATGTAATTTCACTGTGTCCATATATTATACGCACACACAAACAAACGCACACATTATTTTAGTTGCTTTAAACTTTAGTAAATAGTTATCAGTCTGCATGCAATTTTTAGGACTTACAGTTTTTATATAATATTTGATTGTTGAGCTTGATTGATATATTCATATGCTACTTAAGTTCACTTATTTTGGTTACCATTGAGTATCTCATTGTGTGGTTTATTCACCCATCAATTACTTTCTACATCATCACTCTGTCTTATTTGCTTCATAAAACATAGCAGTATTCATAGAACATACCAACTTTATTAATTTATTTACTTTTTTATTATCTGCTTCTCACAACTAGGACATACTTTTTAAAGGACAGGGACATATCTTATTTATCATGCTATGTCCAATTATTCATGTAACATATATTGCATAAAAAATGAAAAAAGTATTCACCCTAGACAAACTGAACACGTTGAGTTTCCCTAATATGTCAGGTGGTTTCTTATCTATTGTCCTTCCTGCATTGCCTTTAAAGCTCTGCCACTTCGCTTTATTATTTAAAGCAGCCTAACATACGCATGCTTCTTTTTACTTATTGTCTATATCTACAAATTTAAAATGGATAAACATATCATAAAAATTATAAATGACATAAAATATACAAAATGCCTGGCACATTCTGAACAGTCAGTAAATAGTAACAAGTATGACTGCGACTCCAATCACATTACTTGGAGTGAATATCACCTCCATCCCCCTGGGTAGTTTTCTCACCCATCAAGGCCTAGCAAAACTTTCACCCACTTCAGGAAAGCTCTGACGTACTTCTCTATCCCCCGTACCTGTCCTAACACTAGCATACTGCTCTGAATTTGTTAGTCTACTTATCCACCCCCATATCTCACAAGTCCTTATTAGGGACTATGTCTTATTTGTTTACTGATTGACTAGTCCTCTTTCCTCTAATGCCATGTTAAACAAGCACCCTTTGAGTGGCTCCTTCAAAGGCTTCAAAGGCTTCCAGCTTCCAGTTATTGTAAATCACACTGGATTTTATTAACTAGAGGGTAACATCAGTATTTGCTTCCCTGATATCTATGCTAACAACCAATTTAGAAATAAGGGGCTTAATCAAGGTGCTAAATTTGAGGAGCCTACTCTTCTTGGCCAAATAACTAACGGGCTCTTTCCTTTGATACCCTTTCTTTATAATGATTCCCTTTTTATTTCATACCACTTCTATTTTACTCTTTTAACTTAAGGATACATTTAATTATCAACCTTTATTGTTTTCATTTCTATATTTGATCTTTTACATTTCCTACTGTTAACAATATATTTTTAGTTAACTTTATAGTAGCTTCTAAAATTAGCATAACTAAAATAAATTAACGTTGAATACTAGAAAAGCAATAAACGTCATTCCAAATGAAACTAGTTAAATATCAAAATTTGTATAATTTTCATATTTATATCAATGCAATAAAAATATAAAAATGGTTGTATGTTTAAGTATGTCACATTAAAAAATACAATACAACTCAGGTAGCAGAAATGTTTATAACAATGAAGTGAAATGAGATTTCATTTCACCAACATGATATTTTAATTATATTTTTATTAATCTTGCACCATTAATTAATAGGGTTATAAGACAGTACATTTAACAATGACTGAATTTGAGCACTTTTATATGGCCACATAAGGCATGAGAATCTTAACATTGATGGTCATATATTCTATAAGACTTAACATATACCAGGATGAAAATAGAGTGGAATACATTAAAATGTAGGTTAAAAAAATAATTAAAAAGGCCGGGCGCGGTGGCTCAAGCCTGTAATCCCAGCACTTTGGGAGGCCGAGACGGGCGGATCACGAGGTCAGGAGATCGAGACCATCCTGGCTAACCCGGTGAAACCCCGTCTCTATTAAGAAATACAAAAAATTAGCTGGGCGCGGTGGCGGGCGCCTGTAGTCCCAGCTACTCGGGAGGCTGAGGCCGGAGAATGGCGTGAACCCGGGAGGTGGAGCTTGCAGTGAGCTGAGATCGGGCCACTGCACTCCAGCCTGGGCGACAGAGAGAGACTCCGTCTCAAAAAAAAAAAAAAATAATAATAATAATTAAAAAAAAAACCCAAGTCATGAAAGTTCATGCTAAATTAAATACAGAGAGACAGAAAGAAAACCAGCAAACATTATTTGCTAATGAAAAAGTACTTAGCTTGGAGGTGAATGAATAAAAATCATAATTAAAGAATCTCTAATTAGGCCCATTCTAATGTTTCAGTTCTTATAAGATAGTTCCAACTGTGCTTTCAAAAGGTTTTTCAAAATTTCAGAGTTAAGTGGCTACTGGGGCAACAAAGGCAACCCTCATGTCCACTTCAAACAAGTCCAGTCTAATACTGAAAAAGATGTTTTACTCATGAAGGGTCATGTTATATGTGCGATTCACTGTGCTCTCTATATGAATTGAATAATGGGAGAGCTTTTCAGGGTCTTGTTAAAAACTTTAGCCAGATGTCACCTCAAATCATCACCCCTAATTTCCATACTACAAAACAGGCTGTGAACTAATGAGTAGTCATACATTCCAGCTATGGATTTTTCTTAGTGTTTCTACAAACATGACTGTTATCTAAGAAAAAAGTCTAAGATAAATCATTGGAATGTTATGTTTCCTAACAAACTATTAAGTATGACTTGGTTACTTAAAATAATACTAATATTGACAGTCATGGTGGCTCATGCCTCTAATCCCAGCACTTTGGGAGGCTGAGGTGGGTGCATCACCTGATGTCAGGAGTTCAAGACCAGTCTGGCCAATATGGTGAAAACCCATATCTACTAAAAATATTTAAAAAATAGCCAGGCGTGGTGGCGGGTGCCTATAATCCCAGCTACTTGGGGGGCTGAGGCAGGAGAATCGCTTGAACTTGGGAGGTGGAGGTTGCAGTGAGCTGAGGTCGCGCCATTGCACTCCAACCTGGGCAACAACAGCGAGACTCTGTCTCAAAAAAAAAAAAAAAAAAAGTAATGTCCTCACTATACTTTTTAAAAATAAATCATCCATTTGTATTTCTTTTAACTATAAACTAGACCAGAAGTTCTGCAATAACAGAACAAATGTGGCTTCAAGCCAAGGTGACACATTCATTTTTGTACTTCCCAAGAACATCTTCAGTTGTCTGTACTTGAAAGTAAAAGGTGAATAAATACTTGAATATAAAAATTCATATAGCTCCTATAGCTTTTATACCTATCATGTCACAGCATTCAAATTAGTTTTCAGGAAATATTAACTATTATGTCATACTCTACTGATAGCATCTCCACAGACTTGAAATATAAGTTGTGGATCTGAAAAAATGGTTGATTATTATGAGTGATGCATACGCCTGAGTATTCTGTCGTTACTGAGAATAATTTTTTATATCTTACAAATTAATAAGATATGTTTAGAGCATAGCACTCTTAACAAAAACACATTATTAAAACCAAAAATACATTTTCCTCTTTAGGAAATGTCACAAATAAAATGCTTCTATTTTTGTATTAGCCTTTAGTCTCTGATAATCGGATTTATCTCTTAAAATATTTTAGACACAATTCATTAAAGATAAAAACTCTCTTTATCAAATTCAGAAATATTTCTTGAAATAATAATTAAATAAATATATGTATATATGTCTGTGTATTTGTATATATGTGTCTTTGTATGCGTATGTATGTGTATTTGTGTATATATATGTGTATTTGTATATATATGTGTGTATTTGTGTGTGTATATATATATGCAACCAGCATCCTTGTGTATCAGAAGGGGTTAGATTCTAGTGACTGCAATTTCAACATGGGGCTGGCATGTAAAATAAATATGTGAACCATCCTGGATAGAACAGGGAGTGAGGGGTCAGAGGACAGCTGAAGAGCACATTCCCTGTCTACACGCATTGACATTAAAATAGTTTTATGCACTGAATTGAATAAACTATATATATGTTTACAGGTGATATGTTGACTTATAAATTAGAATTCTTGTGTTCAAATTTCGGTTTGGCAGCTATGAAATCTCTAGAAACTGATCAAATATTTTCTAGGTTCAGATATTCCGTCTGTGAAGTGAGGATAACACTTCCTTCACAAATAGAGCAAAAATAATATATAAGAGTAGATATAAAAACTGCCTGGAACAGTGCCTGACAAACAGCAGATACCCAGCATATTCTAGAATACTTTCCCCACCCCCTTGTAATCACAATCTATCAGGATGACCTTGAGTGCAAGTGCAGTGAAGTATCATATGGTTTTTCAAGTAAGGAGATGATCATTGCACATAAGTACTCTAGAAATAAGGCAGCTCCCTGGTTGGTTAATTCAATGACTCAAGGATGTCTTAAGTCTAAGGATGTCTTAGTTTTCTGGTTCTCTCCATTTTTCTGCTCTGCCATTCTCAGTGTTCCACTGAAAAGACACTCCTTTACACTGATTTCTTCATCCAGGAGAGGAAACCTTTCCCAGGAGCTTCTCAGCAGAGTTCACTTTGCAAATATAAGGCAGAATTAAAAAGATTCCCATACTCTAATCAAGACCTGGCAAGGAGAATGGTCTATAATGATTTGTTTAGACTCAGATTTAGCTCTGCGCTATAGATAGATATGATCATCTTCCCTGAGGCATGGATAGAAAAAATAGGAATTTTTCTGTTAAGCAGGAAGAAAAGGTACGAATTTGGGTTAGCAACCAAATGAGGATACTCATGTTGGATTCTGTAAATATATCAATTTTCACTTCCATTAATTTTACGATTAGCATAATTGTTCAAGCAGAAGCAGAATTCTTGGCTAATATGGTTCAAGTTTCCACCGAGTCATTCTAATATCAAGCTAAATAAATATCAGATTAGACTAGACCTGGTCATTTTAAAACTATAAGTATCATTTTTAAAATGAAACTTTCTAGAAGAGTCCCAATTTATTTAGGAAATAAAAAACAGATCTGCTTGGTTGAACTGAAGCATGGTGTGTGAGTGTGCCCTGGTTCATTGGATGTCACCCCTAGGCATATATTCAGAGCATTTACTATGAAAACGAGTGTAGTAGATCTTTACAGTCCCTTCTGGCCCTTTAATTTTATGTCTATGAAATTGTCAATATGTCATCTTGCAGCAATTTGCTAGCATGTCAGTTTGCTTCAAGATGTCTTTGATGGGCTGCATATTTTTATGATAGGACAAAGGAGTAATATAAAGATATCAGAGAAATTACCCTATAACACAATTGAAAGAGGCTAGTTGAAAGGAACATACAAAAGCAAAAACAAAACAAAGCAAAGTCACTGTAAATTTACCCTGAAGCAAAACTGGAGGCAGTGCAGAAGAATTCCAGTCCCCTGGAAAGGCAGGTGGCAAAGTCACCACCACCGCTCAACAACTTACAGACTCTTAACAGCAGATCGCAAAGGAGTGATGATAAAAACAGCTGCAGCTACTAACCAGAGAGCAGGGGCAGAAACCATATGGATAGCTTGAACTGTAAGATCTTCCATGTAAATTTTTGTTTTATCAACAAGTGAGTTACTTAAGAAAAAAAAAAAATAAAGGCGGCGGGTAGGGGCAACTGACTTTAAGGAAAGAAGACATTTTTTAATTAGATCATATTAGAAGAGTTAATTTTTTTTACTTTGTTCAAAATAAAATAGGTAGAAATCAAGATGACTAATAAAAAATTCCTGAAAGACTAAATAAATATCTAATTTGATGTCATAAATATGAAAATGGCCAGTACAAGGCCTGGGAAATAGTAAATCTCAGCAAATATCAATAGAAGTTGTTGCAGTATCTGAATCTCACAAAAAGTGAAATTTAGGGCCAATTGTTGAGTAGCAGGGTCAAATTTAAAGGTGGAGTAATAGCAATTTGCCTATTTGAAGCAGTATTTGGGTAATTTGTGAAAGATAAGTAAGGAATTACTTATCTAATTCCTGTAAGGAGAATCTAAAGTCTCCCACGGGGGACCAAATTTCAAATTGTAAAGTCATATAGATTTTAAAAACCTATTCATACATTTTACAACTTTTTTCCTAAGCTGATGTAGGCCAAAGCTTTACATTCAGTCATAATGCATAAGCATGTCAACCATAATCCTTTATTGAGAGATCCTACAATCTCCTCATAGGGAATATCTTTCCTTAATATTTTTAGGGAAAGATCTTTGTTTAAGCCCATTAAAGTTGCAAAGGCTAATGAAATGTTAAATAATGGGGGGATCTTACTGGATTTAATCATCACCCCAGCTCTGCTTCGTTAACCATCTCTGCTTAGACTTCCACAACCTCAGCTCTTCAAAAGTTATGCAAAGTAACAAAAATGCATCTTTTGAAGGCTGATGGAGTAAATTATCCAGATGAATATTTAGAAATGCCTGGCTCCATTGTGATTTCCTGGGTCTACCAGGCCTCTACAGGCCATTTTTCTACCCCCAGTATGAGTTAGCCACAAGGACTCTCTACCTAAAACCACTCTGACACTTGAAGTTTTATGTGTTCAGGAAAGGGTGAAAACACCATGCAAGGGATATTTAAATGTGGTTTAAAATTTCTGTTGATTAGAAAAAATAGGGCATGTGAGATTTTTGATTAATTTTCTTTTTATTTTGAATGGTCCTAAAATTTCATCTTATGATGTATAATCAATATGAAGTCACATTCAGTAAATACAGTCATGGCTAATTTGAAGCAGATCCTAAAACATTTAATGGAAAACATCATTTCCACTCACCTTCATTCTTTCAAAGAATTCAGTCTTTGAATTCCTATCTCATTTTATTTTTTGGTAGGTTCTGATGAAGACAAATCATTTGCTTATGGATACTTTGGCTGAGATGCATTTAATGAAAGATTCAGTACCATGAAATAGGTCATGATCATATTAAATGAGAATACAAGCAAATATTGATACAAGTGAAGCAACAATAAAGTTGCAGAACCAAAGGGAACCTGACCTACAAGAAATGTGGGAGTGTGTGTTTGAGGAACAGTTGAGTACCTTGGGGTTGCAGGGTTGAATAAAGGAGCTTCCTAGAATTAGAACTGGGAAGAGTACTCAAGATACATAAGGGAAAACCTAACCGTATTGCCAATGTTTATTGCTACTTAAAAGGGCAAAGAAATGCTAAGTATAAATAAAAATAAGCCAGCAAAATCATGTCAGGTCTTTATCTAAAAATATGTTGTATAATATATATCTTGCCTTCTTGATGGGAATTTCTCAAGAAGTTAAGCGAGATGAAGTGAGTTAATGATGGAAAAATATTTTGTAAATGATGGCTGCTCTGGGAGTCTCCAACATTAGCCTTCATTCAGATATGTAGACACACGGGTCTCAGTATACAGTTTTACTCATGGATAAAATTGATTACAGCAACGAAAATAAGAATACACTTTCAGATCATAAGGTAAAAAGTCACAGGCAGAGTGTACAAAAATTCACATGCAAACTTCCTTATACCCACTTCCTCCCATGAAGAGTTACAGAGAGAGCATTCTTCCCCCAGCAATAAACATGCAGCAACATGTGTGTGACATTTCTACGATGGAAATCCGTTAGAGACTTAGCATGCAAAATTTTTATTAGAAGGCAGTCACATATATTGGTACTCTCTGCTTAGTACGTACCAAACTTCCAGAGTCCCAGAAGGAAAGCAGATGTTCAGCATAAACCACATTGCTTGCATAACAATCGAGGGACAATAAACCATGCATATCAGTTGAAGAATGGTGAGAACACTACAAATATCCAACTTCCCCAACACCAGACAAGGGCCAATCTTGCAAGCAGGCCTTTCTATGAATAGCAGTTTCAGGTCTGCTGTGTTAACTCTTTTCTGCACAATGACAGTTGCAAAATAGCTTGCTATATATTATTATATAATATTTTAGTAATATTATAAATTAGTAAAGAGTATATGAAATAAGGTTATTAAAATATAAGGAAGCTTTAGTTTTAATAAGAAATAATGTGTAACACACAAAGACACAATGGGAGTCAAATAGTTAAGTACAGTAGAAGTAAGAGAAAGATTTTTTAAAATATTGTTCCATCTCTAAAAAAGGAAACCAGTGTTAGGCAATAGAAGAAAAATGCCATAAGTAACTTTGAAAACTTCTATTACGGTTCCAAAAGCATTTGATTATGAAATACATCTAAATAAATTTTGGTGGTTAAACCTCAAACTGGCAAGATTGTATATAAAATAGATCTTAAAATTCTATAATTCCATATCACAAGATATTGTGCACGATAAATTGTTGACAGGTTAATCCTAATCCAAATATATGTGATACTGAATCTGTTCGATTCACAGCTAAATATGCCTTGAAGAGTTTCCGCCAAAGTGCTCCAAAGTGCTTATAGAATTCAGAGATCAATTCTAAAGGGAAAGGTTAAAAGTACTTGGGTTATTGAACCAGTAGTCAAGTGAATGACTGAAAAACTCCTTTTAAGTACATAAAGGGCTCTTAAATAGATTCTCTGCACCAAAGAAAGCACCAGAGGCTTAATCTAAAGCATGGAGGATTAAGGTTAGATAAAAGGAAGACTTTATGGGCAGGGAGAGGTTTTTAACACAGACATGTATCGTAGATTCTCCTCAGGAAATATTAAGACTTAAAGGCTTATGTAGCAAAGGGTTTGAAATCATAGACTCTCAATCCAAGCTGCCTAGGTTTGAATCTCTTTCTCACTAACTAACTGGGTAGCCTTGGGCAAGTTATTTAACTTCTCTGTAACTCAGTCTCCACATCTGTAAAAGTGAAATAGTAATCACGTTTATGTGATTAAAAAATACACATAAAAGCCCTAGAATAGGTCCTGTCCTCTCTCTAGCCATTAGGTTACCATTTACTGGGCCGGGCGCGGTGGCTCAAGCCTGTAATCCCAGCACTTTGGGAGGCCGAGACGGGCGGATCACGAGGTCAGGAGATCGAGACCATCCTGGCTAACCCGGTGAAACCCCGTCTCTACTAAAAAAATACAAAAAACTAGCCAGGCGAGGTGGTGGGCGCCTGTAGTCCCAGCTACTCGGGAGGCTGAGGCAGGAGAATGGCGTAAACGCGGGAGGCGGAGCTTGCAGTGAGCTGAGATCCGGCCACTGCACTCCAGCCTGGGCGACAGAGCGAGACTCCGTCTCAAAAAAAAAAACAAACAAAAAAAAAAAAAAAAAAACAAAAAAACCATTTACTAATATTGTCATTTTCTGTAGATGATATATTATGTTCCAGGTATTACACAGGGTAGCAAATAAAGACAGATGGTGAGACAATGCAGTTGTAGAGGTGAATCAGAAATGACTCATATTCTTGAAGAAACTTCTAATCTAGTGGGGAAGGTGGTCATAAACATATCTACAAAGCACATGGGAGGAGCTCTGTGGGCCAGTGCTGAGGGTTAGCCGAATGCCAAAGTGGACTTACTTGGGTGCCATCATTCAGATGGTGAATTACACAGTGCTATTTCATGGGTAATGACTGTGAAATCAGAGTGAAAAAGTAGGAATACCAGAGTGCAGAGAATCACAGCAGAGCTGGTGTCACCCTCACTTATGTTCACTTTCCACATATTGCAACTTGCTGTAGTTTACAATGGTCCACTTGAGTGAGTTTATGAAAATTTGGTTATTTGAGTAATTTCTGCGTGTGTGTGTTCGAAAGGAGGGCAGGGATGGTGGTGGTATTTGATCCTATCTGAAAGTTATCCAAGCTCTTGACTTTCAATAATCAGTAACAGCCATCATCTCTACACAGCCTCTGCTTCAGTCATCCCCTCTCAGTGTTTAACTTGAGATAATTTTAAAACAAGAGTTAAATATCACATATGATATAGCTTTACCTTTAAAATGCAGAATATTTTCCACTTATTATTTAATTTATAATTACTATGGACAGCATATTCTCGAAAACAGCTGTTATAAAACTCAAGATATTAAAAGTGAAGATTTTTAACCATTCTTTTCCCATTGTCTTCATTTCAACCTTCAAAAACAAATACAATTCATACCCTTATTGCAGTTTCAGGCATTTTCTGCTTATGTGGGTATATCTAAAAATGTCAGTATAAAATTGGCATTACATTGTATGTAAACAAAATTCAATAATATTAAACCCTTCTTAATGATAAACATTTTATGGTTTAAAAATATATTTGAAATAGACAAATAATTCCAGAAACACACTAATGGGTCTGTGATTGGGACTAATGGGTCTGTATTGGAGGTCACAGCTCCTATTTTAAGGTACGGTGCAAACTGGATCACCTTCCAACATGTTGGCTAGAACTGAAGCTAGTGGACTCTGATTTTTCACCCAAGGAAAAGCTATTTTCTAAGCATTCTACTGTGAAATTTGCTTACAGAAAGAAAAAGGAAAAGCAGAAATGATTTACCAACTGAATAAGCGTAGGTAATTTTACTGCATGTGCATTCTTAAATGTTTAACACAACAATGGACCACCGGTTTGCATGGAGTTAAAGATGGCTTTTTACATAATGTGTCCCAATAAACAAAGATGCAAAATATTGAAAGAAAGAAAGAAACAGAGGGAGAGAGAGGGGGAGAGAGAGAAAGAGAGAGAGAGAGAGAGAGAGAGAGAGAGAGAGAGAGAGGAGAAGAGAAGAAAAGAAAAGAAAAGAAAACCTAATTGTCACCCTTCACACTCATATTTCTGTGCCTTGAGTTCTAGTTCACTTAAAAAGTAGCTCTTCATGGATAACAAATATACAAGATATAATAAAACAATAAAACTCGACCTGTACAGGCTACATAACACTCATGTGATGCGTATAGAGAAAACTGTATTATAAGCATCAAGGTGAAAAAGATTAAAAGTATATTCTGACTGGTCCCCAAAACAATTCTCAACTAGGTTTTTTTTTCCAGATGCATGTAACTATTTTCCACAGTATAGTAGATCCATACCACAAGAAGACAGTCATGGGCTGTCATTCAAAATAATAATAATAATAATAGCATATCTCTTATTCTGCAGCAAATTCATTGACATAAAGTTTCTATAATCCAGATCTTTTTGTAAATATATGGTACTGGTACTAAAAGATAAAATGCTTAAAACACTGGTGTAAATTAAAAAAATGTCTTGCTTTCTTTCTCAAGGTCATTAAACACTACAGTTTTACATTCATATTCTGTGTAGTTCTGTATGCCAATGGTCTCCAAGATGGGTGAGTGTGCACTCCTAGGCACAAAAAGATCTACTGGGTTAAAAAAATAAAATGTTAAAAGTTCTACTTCTATTCATTGTTTTAGTTTAAAAATAAGAAGGAATGAAACTAAGCTTTGCTAATAGGTAACGTGTGGACTGTCACTGTGACCTTGCTTAGTGGGTATTATCCAGTCCTGTTACAGGATGGAGGAACCCTGAGGGAAAAACTGAAGCTGCAACAGAAGAGGATGACAGTGAAGCTCTGTGATACGGTTTGGGTGTGTACCCACCCAAATCTCATCTTGAATTGTAACTCCCATAATTCCCACGTGTTGTGGCAGGAACCTGGTGGGAGGTAATAGAATCATGGGGTGGGTCTTTCCTGTGCTGTTCTCGTGATGGTGACGAAGTCTCACGAGATCTGATGGTTTTCTGAAGGGAAGTTCCCCTGCACACTCTCTTTGCCTGCCACCAAGTAAGACGTGACTTTGCTCCCCCTTTGCCTTCCGCCATGATTGTGAGGCCTCTACAGTAATGTAGAACCGTGAATCAACGAAACCTATTTCCTTTATAAATTACCCAGTTTTCAGTATGTCTTTATTAGCAGCGTGAGAACAGACAAATACACTCTGCCTTACTCTCACTTGTAATGTTCGCTCTCAGCATATCACAACTTGCTGCAGTTTCCATGGATGATCCTGCTTAAGTGAGTTGAGAGATTTATGATCCAGTTTTAATTAAACTAAACCTCTCAAAACACAAAAAGTGGCTTTAAAAAAAGGTTCTTCAGAACTATTGAGGAAAACATAAATTTTTCCTCAAAAACAGCACAAGAATGGCTAAGCTGGTTCTTCTAATAGTGCAAGTTCTTCATGGACATTATGCAGTAGACGTTGTGATAATCTAATCCAATCAGACAAGAAGTTGACAGAAATTCAAAAATATATGGATGTATGTCCATTATCTTTAATGATAAACCTTGATTCAGCAAGGTTTTGTGCTTGAAATATATCTAATAATAGCAATGCATTTATGTAATTTATAAACAAACACATAATTTGTTCTTAACAATGGGAGTGCAATTTAAACTTTGGAGATCAAGTGGGACACTCCCCAAATGCTTTAGACTAAGTAAAACATTTTACTAATGTCAAATAATAAAATATATTTTTTCTATATTTCCTAAACTAATGGCATATACCAATATGTGCTTAGATTAATCAGGTCCGTTATAGTGAAGAATATAATTCAAATGCGGTGGGCCAAATTTTATGCTAATTTGAACATTGAAAATTTGAAATCATATATTAATTTACTTTATGAAGAAAATTTTAGATAATTCCCTCCACAAAAAATAAAAAAATCAGGAGTCCTATAATTTCAAGGCTGAAAAACTGAAGTTGCCACTATAGTTAGATAAATGTGCCCTTATTAGTTTCCAATGTGCTACACTTGTGTTTACGGAGGAAGGATTTCTCTGAGTAATTGTGGTGATTATTGGGCTATTTTAATATTAACAGCTATTGAAGTCAAAATTAACTTTTACAAGTATAACAATGTCAACCAAAGTTCAGCAAGTAATGATTCTAATTATGGTTCTGAAACATTGTGCCTGACAATAACATTAACTATCATGAAATGCTTTGAAGAAAGCAAAATGATACCATGACACATTGTATTGTTACTTTAGGCCACACCTTTTGAAATATTAAAGTTAGTGTGGAGAAAATAAAATGTGGCATTAAGGTAAGGTATACCACAAGGATTATACATTTGGATATTTTGAAAATGTGTTCTCCTAATTTTCATTTATCTTCTGATACCTTTCATATATTATTTTTTAATTTTAAATTTATCTTCATGTTTTTATTCCACCAATTAAGGAACAGTTAGAATATTTAATTATGAGGCCTTCACAAATGTTTTCCCTAAGTGAAATATGGCTTCCCTGGAATTCTCAAATGTTTACAATACATTCACATGTGATTTTAAAGCAGAATTACCAATTGTATTTGACCTGATTGGAATTAAAATTTGTTCGCACCTGCTAGGTATTCATCAGTTGCACAGTGGGAACTTATACCCTAGTGAATCTAGACAAATATTTAAAAGTTGGAAATGGATAATTCAGCAGTTAAAATTATATATGGCCACTTTTGCCTGACAATTTATGTTTCAATAATTTTTTTCAAATATGTCCCAGAATTACCACCCTCAAGGAAGCATGTATTATTTACAATTCTGTCCCAAATTTCTAAACATATCTCTGTCTATTAAGCCAAAAGTGATGGAAAAACAGCAATTTACCAATTCTTAAATTAAGTTGCTGATTATAGATTACTCTTAAAGTTAGTAATTAAAACAAGGTGATTTGAATTTTTTTGAATATGTTGCTTGCTGAACTAATAATATTTCTGAATTTCTGACATGTTGTACATATCACAAAAAGGAATAAGGCTGTTTGGGTTTTTTTTTTGGTGGCAATTTCTGGTAGGAAATAAAGGGGTTGATATCAGCAAACATTTTTCCTTGTTAATACAATGTATTTGAGATTTCAAATAAGTTTCCATTTTTTTCTGACATAAATCTGTAAACACATAAGGTAACAATTCATTCAAAGCTTGAGATAAATGTAGTCAATATCTTTTCTAACGTATTTTCAAGAAATAGATTATTTTTGTATGTGATTACAGGGAGTCTCAAATAACACAATTCAATGTACCTGTATTGCAAACATAATGTGTACAACATAGAATATCTCCTGTCTTTTTCAGTGCCACACTGTGATATTTAAAGTCAAAGAAACTGTCATTAAACCCTGTCTAAACATTTTATTTTGTTAAGTTATTTGGGGATAGTCTTTTAAATTAGAAATATCACCTCACCTCCCCCCACTGACACCAACACTGAGTTTATTTATATTCAAGATTTAATTCTTTATTTTGAATAATTTAAATTTAAAAGATATTTGAACCAAAGAAAATAAATTTGAATCCCTTCAACACAGGGGTCGTATCTGTCTTTTTCAATTGTTACATTCCAAATGACTACCACAGTGCTTGGCTGGTGGTTGGCATGTCATAACTATTTGTGGACTAAATAAACACATTATTCTTATAAACAAATCTGATAGCTACATGATCTTGGACAACTCCACTTCTTCTGGTCCACTTATCTTTAAGGTTATGAAATAGTTAAAATCATTCAATGGTATATTTGATGTTTACAATAGAGACTCATACAGGCAAAAGCACTAATAGCTATTGAAGGCAAAGTTAACTTTTGACTAACATAAGTTCTATGTTAGTTTGAGACATGAAAACACTAATTAAAGAACATGGAGTAGATAACACTATTCTTATTATGTTGTTTTGAATATATATTTTTAATGACTTGCCTCTACTGATCTTTCCTGACTTTCACTATTTATCTTCTCCTAGAAATTTTAGATGTATCCTTAAATCAACTTTTTTAAAAGTCAGTTTTCCTATTGGGTGAAGAAAAATAATGTTCCAAAAAAGCCTGTCTAAATAAAAAGATGCATCCTAGAGCTTTGCTTTTTTAGCTGTCGGTACTGGCAGACCAACACACACACACACACACACACACACACACACACACACACACAGCATCAAAGCAGGATAGTTTTGCATAATGGCTCTAGAAGTCATTGTATACCACAGACTGAGAAAGATTGGTATTTTAAAAATCCTCTTGCCTTATAGAACTTTGAAGAGAAAAATTTAAAAGATAGCTATGCTTCTAAACAAGTCATTGGATGGCAGCAAAGAAGATTTTAAAAATGTTTTTCTAGACATCCTTAAGCTTGTTTTATGTTTATATTAGTTTCGTTCTGTGTTCCCTTTTAATGATATGTGAAGTCTGAACTCGCAAAAAAAACTTTTAATGAGTTTTGATTTTTTTAACTACAAAGAAAAGGCTATTTGTTCTGTATAAACATAGTAAATGATCATGCTTACTCCATAATTAGTGCATATCGCTAGTACTTGATAAACGTATTACATGTAAAATTTTCAGCTGGTTTGACAGCATTTATAGGAAAACGTGACTTTCTTGATAATATTTAAAGATTATGCCTTCACAAATGAAGAATATGAGTTTCAGAGGGGTCAAATGAATTGCCAACTTTTCACAGAGAGCAAGAAGTTGAAGTGGATTTTGAAGTAGCTTATTACCAATGCTGATGTTTTGTTTATTCAAACTATACTGCCTCACACATAGTGATAGATTTTGTCAAATAAAATCCCTGAAAATACACATCCCTGGCTATTTCAAATTCTATGTTAGTTTGATACATGAAAACACTAATTTTTTGACTCACTAGATGAACGAACACATATGTAAAGTATCATTAATCACAATAGTTATTTTATCTAAATGTCATACTAAGGGCAAAAACATTTTTAAAAGTAAGTTGATTTTTCTGAAAGGTTTTTGAAAACTTTGATCACTTATTAACAGCTTGACATTTTATTTGGATAATAGCACTAGACATTTTTCACTTATCTTCATAACCATGTAGATATAGTGTTATGCTCATTTAAAATAATGATAAATGAATAAACTAATTTTCAGAATGATAAAGCAATTTGTCAACTATCTCAACTCTGATAAATATCTGACCTGTGTCTCTTGATCAAAAGCTTTATTTCTCTCCATGGAATTATTGATTGTTAACCTAGTAGTCTGAGAACCTCTGAAATTATATGTACAACTCTGTGTGAACTGTTGAGGGAGAAGCTTCATAACTTTCTACAAAATCTTTTTGTAGAAAAAGATTTTATTTAAATAAGATTTAAATTCATTTTAAGAATTTAAAATTCTTAAGACCCACTGGTGACTCTTTTGTAAGCATTATATATAGTAGGTTTATATATTTTCAACTGTTGTTTGTTTAGTTTGGCTACATTCACAATAATGGATGATATGTGACTAGTATTTCTTCAGTGTTCCACAGTGACACTGAATTTTAAATGCAATCTATTGAAATCTAAAGACTACATTAGGCACCATTTAACTGTGGTATTCAATGCCTGAAATTACTCAGTGTTGGATAACCCACACATCTTTTATAGACTGTGTGTGTGTATAACTCTGTGTGGACTGTTGAGGGAGAAGCTTCATAACTTGCTACAAAATCTTAACAGACTTCATCATTCAAAATTCTGAAGAACCACAGATGACACTTTTATAAACATTATACATAATAGATTTACATATTTTCAACTGTTTTTTGTTTAGTTTGGCTACATTCACAATAATAGATGATACGTGACTGTAGTATTTCTTCAATATTCCAGAGTGACACTGAATTTTAAATACAATCTATTGAAATCTAACAACTACATTAAGCACCATTTAACTGTGGCTATTCAATGCCTGAGATTACTCAGTGATGGACAACCCACACATCTTTTATGGACTGATTTATTCTTAGTGTCCTCCAGCAAAGCCATCAGGCATGCTTGGGACAGCTGAAGGGCACTGCACTGAGAGAAAGAAGGGGTGGCATTCCACGGAAGTCATGATGGTGTTCTTCACCAATTCTTGTAGTGGCATTGGGAGGCACTCTGCTCTGAATTCAAGGAAGCATGGTCAGTATTGTCCTCAAAGAGAGTGAGCTCTGTTTTGTTTTCAGCCCATTCCCTTTTCATGAGTAACAGGTGGAAGGTTTCCCCAAAGCTTCTGCTGCATGCCAGCTCCTGAGTAGACTGAGCAATTGTCCACAAAAATACCAATACCCTGGACAAATCAAATCAGAAACCACACTCCATCCCTACCCCCACCACCAAGAAAAGTGCCACATCAGAACTGGTAAAAGCTGTTCCCTGGGTTATTTTAATAGGTAGCCAAGGTTAAGAACTTCTTTGTTCAGGAAGGCCATCCTAGGCAGGCAAAATCTCAAGAGACGTTATTAACACCTATAGAGGACTGGCTAAGTATCATTCCCAGATAGGAATGTTAAAAGTCTTTGTTTCTTCATTGCTGTTTTTGGTACCAGCAGCTGGCTAACACAGTTAGCAGTGGCTTCAGACCCCTCAGGGGATCTATAAATCTCTCCCAAGTTCACCAGATTGCCTTCATCACAGGTTGCTGGGCCTGTGTGGACCGTGATTACAAAGTTAGGAAACATATATAATTTTTAGCCCTTTGTGAATGGGAATCTCAATTTGACTTTAGTACATTCAACTTTTGTAATGGTTTTAGAAACAATTTTCTGGGAAAAAAAGAAGACTCTGTATTTTATGTTTGGCTATTTGTTTAAAAGTTGAATATTGTGCAAAACATACTCATCTATTACAAGTTGTTCAACTTTATCTATTTTTTGTCAGAGTGACATAAGCCTCTCCTCCTACAAGGTAAAATATCTATGCTAATTTGTTAGCCCTTTTGTTGTCTGGTTATCAAAAGCCATGAGTGACACTTAGGATTTCAGAGCATGCAAATTATTTCTTAATCTTTATGTATTCCCTGAATTGTCAATTACACTTAAGAGATGAAAAGACAGAGAAAGCATTATTTCCAACAAATAAGCATAACTGACAATTGTTTTTTCAACTACAATACTGTTTAGTTGTTTTTTTTCGTTTATAGTGACTATCATTCATGTTGTCCACTCTGGGAAAAAAAAATTATCCCTAGGGCATTTCCCTCTAGCTATTCTAGTTTTAGCCATATCACTCACTGTAACAGATGAGATTAATGCAGCTTTTCAACCATCTTTAGGAAGAATATTCAGATGCTTTAGCAGCTGCCCAGCTTCTTAAAAACTCACTAATCCTTTAATCTCCAGACACTTTTTTTTTCATAAAAGATTCACAAGCAAAACAAATGCAATATGGATCAAAAAATTTAATCAGAATGCTTAAAATGCAATTACATTCATCAGGGTGTTCTGTTAGGCTGAGTATTAAATCTGGGCTTTATTCAATATCCTCCTTTTATTATAAAGCAATATTTTTCCACTCTGTAAACCATCTGATCCCTAGGCTAATGTCCTCTCAGCTTAAATATTAAAAAGGGAGAGCACTATAAAAAATGAGCCGGAGAAATATTCCTCTTATTTCAGTGGAAAAAGTTCAAATCAGACTCTTCCTGAAATCTTGTCTTATAAATGACCAGATAATTTGACCACCTGGAATTCTAAAGTTACACTTTAAAACAGTAGCTGCAGGATCATTATCCTACTTTAAATGTCAAGTGTATATCCTCCTACACACCTCCTCCATCGAGTAAAAAATGTCAACAATTTGAATTTGAAAATAATAGTCTATTGTTCCCTAATTCGGCATTTGCAAAGTCTGAATGCAATGCTGATTTCTTCATGCAAGCACAGTAGCCTGAAAAGTTAAAAAAATCCATCTTAGTTATATTTCTCCAGTTCTCTATTTCACATCTAATAGCATTCAACTGTAACAATAGCTTTGAAGTAAAGAGCTGCGCAGCACAGCATGATTTGAAACAGTTGAGTGCTTCTTTTTAGTCTATACCCTAGCTATAACATGGTGGTTGGAGTTTTGTAAGACATATGGAAGTTAAGTGAAGCAGTGTAGGAAGTTCACGGATTTCCTCTGACAAATGCCCTCCTCGGAGTAAGAGAAACTTACTCCAAAAATGCAGACACACTAACATGTTAAGCTTTGCTTAATATTTAATGGATCCTTTGTAAAATTAGTAAGTGGCCCAATTATGCAGTGAGTCAGTTTGCCCTATGTTTCCTCCTAAAATGAGTTTGTGCAAATAAAAAATAATTAAATTTAACTTTTCAATTCCAATGTTTCTACATTAGATTAAAACAGAAACAACTGAGCAATGAGTGATCATCGTCCTATATTCAGTCAACAAGTGGTTACTACAATAACCAATAAGTGGTTACTATGATAATGTTAAAATCTATCATACATAATTAATTCAGTTGCCACTCCTTGTGCTGCCAACTGAGCCCACATGAAGTTACAGTAAGGACCTGCAAGAAGATTTCAGGTTTCAAATGGCTCAATGCACAACTGAAGTTATCTATGAAAGGTTAGACAATGACCCACAGGCAAAGATACTATACAGCAAGCTTGTCCAACCCGCAGCCCACATGCTGCATGTGGCCCAGAACAGCTTTGAATGTGGCCCAAAACAAATTTGAAAACTTTCTTAAAACATTATATATATACACACACACACACACACACACATATATATATATATATATATATTTTTTTTTTTTTTGCAATTTTTTTGGCTCATCAGCTATGGTTAGTGTTAGTGTATTTCATGTATGGCCAAGATAATTCTTCTAATGTGACCCTGGGAAGCCAAAAGATTGGACACCCCTGCTACAGCCATCACTTCTATTACTGGTAGTGCAATTATGGAGGCTTTCCTTTGTGCCAGGTTTAATATGCACTAACTGATTAAATTTTCATAATAGCATGATGCCATCGTGTGTATTATACAATTTCTCATCTAGGCCTTTTTGGTCTAACTTTGATATATGTGGTTATAGTAATTACTCTTGTTTCAGATAAGAAAACTAAGAAGTAGAAAAGTTATATACCTTGATCAAGGCCATGCTAAAAGTAAGAGAGACAGAGCTGGGCTTCAAACCCAGGCCATCTGGCTTAAGACCCTATGTTGCTAATTCTCCAAACTAATTCTACCTTCCAAATTCATCCTGTATCCTCTATTCAATTTCCTATCTAGGCCTGTTGGTGACAAGTTATTTTGAAGCATACAGTTTAAAATATTATCTACCTGATACTGGCTCAACAAGTAGATTATTTAGAAAACACAGCCCCTAGCTAAAATGGGTCCATTTCTGGGTATAGAGGTTGTACCACCTTGTGTCATCTGTGGGACAGGCCACAACCAGACACAGCATAGCCTGTACGACACAGGAAGAAATTAAAACAAAACAAAACAAAAACTTGCAAGTAATATGGTGTGACAAGACTTCTTCATTATATGGAAATTGCGATTGAACCTGGAATCATGGTCTCTCTTCTAGTCTAGCCTAATGTAGTAAAATGACACAAGTCCATTGCTTTCTGGGTTTATAAGTTTCTCAGGTCTCTCAAGACTGCATTGACCACCTGACTTAGGGACTGCCTCTTTAGGAACTGGGAAGCAACATCTATTAATGTGTATCCTCATGTATCATTGTTCTGTTTATAGATAAACTGAAGGGAGAACAATCTTGAACCTATTCAAAGATGTCAGTCTTATAATACTACAAAACTGTATTGGTCTTTGTGGTCAATCCTGCCACAAAAAGATACTATGCAGGGAAGAATGCAACAGACTGGAGATTAGACACCTGGAAGTCACCCAACACAATATAGCATATTCTTGGAATTCTTCCTAGAGATTTCAAATATGAGGGGTGGTAGAGAGTAATGCATAAATAACAAATAGAATATATCAAAATAAAACAGTTGTTTATCAGCTGGTATGCAGATGCTCAGCTGAGCTTGACATTTGTCACTTCTTATTCTTTATAGTACATAAATTTATCTCCAAAGTGATTGGTATGTCATTGAGCAAACTACATACAAAATGACTTTTCTCAGCAGGTAATGGTTCAAATTTTATGCAAAACCTAATGATTTTCACATTCATCTATTTTTTAAATCCCTGCTAATTCTTAGACTGTAGAAAACTATGAATGGTGTGTATGTAACCAATAAACCAATAAGTACAGTGTTTTTCTCCTATACAGAAATATGGAAGACATATTTTCCTGATAGATATCAACATGAAAAAATATTATGACTAGATGGTTCTGCTTTATAAATAGTATGCACATATTATTTATCATCCAATCTGAGACAATTTTGATGGTGAAAATATACATTAATAACTAATACTAGAAAAATAGATGGGAGTATTCTAAGCAAGCTTGTGCATGGTTACCATGTTTATAAAGTACTACAGAATAATTTGTACTTTTATTATATATGATTCAAAGTTTGAAATATAATTCCTACTTCTTCATTACAATGAATTAAAGCAATTTCAATGAAAAAATAGTACTGAATTATTATAGTAATAACATAATTTTTTTCTGTGCAATGTTTAATTATTAAAATTGATAATCTATCTTGAGCAAGATTCCTTTAAAATAGGCATATAATGCTAGCTCTTAGATTTCCAACTATGCCTAGATCCTTTATAGACATATTTAAACTTACTTATTATTGTTTGAGGATGTAGAGAAACCTACTCATTATTTCGTTTCTTTTAACACAAGATTTGATTTTTCTTTTTACTAATAATATGAAAAATTACTAAAATCTCATTTATAAAGATAAAAGCATATATAGCCACTGAATGGCATTTTTATTAAGATAATCTTTCTATATTGGCATTCCAATGAGTAAAACCAAAAATACAATATCTTATTGCACAACAAAATGCAAATATAAATAAAATGGAGAATAGCACATTTTATGCACTAATAGCATGTTTGGTTTTAATAAAGACTGCAGGATAAAACCACAAATTACTCAAATAAGGGTTTCTCCATGGATCTCTGCTTATTAATCTCTTGCTAGGCTGTTTAAAAATATATACAGAACTGACCAAACTGTTTTCAAGACCTTGCCTGCAACTGTGACATGGATGCTTTTAACATTTCTATCTTCCATCCAACCTTCTATGCTTCCATCACAGTTTGCATACAACCATATATTTATTCACTGAAAGTTACCAGTTTTTAATTACTGTTTGTTTCCATTTAAGCTGTCGTGGTAAGCAGTGTATTGTAATATTAGCAATAATCCAATGAGAATTCCCCAAAATACAATGCTTTGTCTATATTGGTGCTTAAATTGTATCATATGTTGAGGTTAGTCTTTGAGTTCTTCCACTTTAAGTTATTGTTCTCTTATTCTCTAAGAAGCAATAGAAAGTTATTCTCTCTCTATATATACACACACACACACACATATGTATGTGTATATACATATATAAGTTGAATAATTTTTCAACTTGTGTTGAATATATATATATATATGTAGGGTTTACTCTCTCAGAAAACGTACAGTCAAGCAGAAAACAAAGGTATTTAGACATGACCTCAGGTATTTAGAAGTATATTAAACAACATGGTATAACTTTCTACAGGCATTCAGAAGCCAGAACAGATGTCTAGTTGGGATAATTAGAGATGATATTGATGAGTTAACAATTGATAGAGATGGTAGAAATATTCATTTCAGCTGGGGCAGCTGTCATGTATGAAGATTAGAAGGAGCAAGGTGTTTGGAGAACAGCATTAATTCATATGGCTGAGAGGTATTTGACGTGTAGGGTCAGAGTGGCAGATTAGGCTGTTAGGGGCCAGATCATGGCTTAGTCATCAATAATTCAATATTATCTACAGACAAGTAAGACAGCACTATCTAGAATTATTTTTCTTTTTATTAGAACTGCAAGGTATCTAAAACTAAGTAATAATATCCATTATATTAAGATACGGAAGAGTTTAGATTCTGATGTGTACACAATTATATGTAGCAGGTTTAAGGTAGCACATTTGAACCTTGCAACTTGACTCAAAGGTTGTTTTGATCCTGTTCTGCCTGATAGTCAATACAATTGATAATCTGCAGCTGATCTTAAATTGTCTCAGATACTCATATTCAAAATAAACTATTACCTTTAGAACTTAGCAGCCTGCAATAAAACTAACAACAGATAAAGTAGCATACAACATTTTTTGTTTTGAATAAAAATTGAAAATGATGTACAAAATTTGACTGAACACATGGAACTCCATAGAAAAAACTGTAAAAGAAAATTCACAAGTGAAATAATCCATTAGGTAATATGAACTAATGATTCAATTCATGGTGTTAAGGTCTGCAAGAAATATAATTTATCTAATGAAACTAAATTTGAAAGAAAAAATCAAAATGGAAAAATTATATGTCAAAGTAGGTCAAGAAATTAAATTGGCTTAATCGAATTCAATCCAGAAAATAATTTTAAAATCATCAGTAGGTCAAAATATCAGAAGCAAAGCATCTCTGGGTCAAAATGATGCAGCCCAATTATCTTTAATACATTAGAGTTTTCCTCTTTGCTAAACTAGAAGCCCTGGCTTCTTGTTCATGTTTCGGTTATGGGCATATAGCCCAAGTTCTAAAATATGGTAACAAATACATGTAAGTTGAAGAGCATAGTTGCTATAAAAGAGAACCTCGTGCATCATCAAAAAATAATCATTTTTGTAAGGCTCACATGGTATATATTGGGATAAAAGAGTAAATAAAATAGCCCTTGTCTTCAAAAAGTGTTTGATCCTATTGTGATAAGAGAATAGTGAAAAAGCAAATAAGAGATATATGCACTGAATCCTTAGAATACAGAAATTTCAAGATAAATTTCTTGAGAATAGTTTCTCAAGAATTTTTTTTTTAATCAAAAGCTAAAGAGATATGAGCAAAGGCTAAGTATTTTACATTTTACTTTTATTAAACAGTCTGAATAATATCTACCTTGATGAGTGCTTTTATTAAGCCCAATAAGATCTTTACTGATATTTTCTTCTATAGGGACATCTTGTTAAATAGTCACAGAAAACAATAAAAATATTAACAAGCTTCAACACGAATTTATATCACTATTGTCATTTTCTGTAACTTTCATTCAGTTTACAATTCTTCCACTCTAGTCCAGGCTCTTATCATTCTATGTCAGTCTCTTTCAGGCTTTGAATGCTTCCAATATCTTCAAATTTTAATTCATTTATTACTTGCAGATTAATCATCCACAAACACTATTTTCCATACATTTCCCCATGCTGAAGCCATGGAAAAGCTCTCTGACTTCAGTAAAATGATAAAAAAAAAAATGAGGAAAACATTTAAATCTTTTAAAAAAATGACTCGAGGCCAGTATTGGTACATTTTAATATAGAAAGAGACAATTGATAGTATGCTGAATCGGCACTGACACTGGCCTTAAGCTAAAAAACACTACCCCATATAAAATGTTGGACATCATTTTATTTGGGAGAAAGGTTTGGCAAGTATTATTTTAGTCTACTGCAGTAGACCCTTATGCAATATCATCAGTTGGCTCTTGGAAACTGTGACTTTTAAGTGAAATAACATACAGCAGGTCCTCAAATAACATTGTTTAGTTCAACATCATTTCCCTATAATGTTGATGAGAACAAAAAAATACATTAAGTGAGGATTTACTGTACATGGTACAATGGCCAACTTTTATTTTTGCCATTGCCATCACTAAGTTGTTTACTCTTCAATAGATACACAAAACTTCTTCCCCCCCCCCCCAATGGCCTACATTTATTTAGTTTGTCTACATATATGGAAAAAAAAGATGTTTCATGTTTGTCCTTTGGGCTCCTACTACTTGCTGCAAAAGATTCGGCTTTTCTCAGCTCAATACTACCTAAACAAGAAGTGAGTTGCATGATCCTTTCTCTGGAGCTATTACTGGCAGCTAGAATTTACAGGTATGCTCTATTAGAAAATAAATAATAGATACTATCACCTCTGGCATACTGTCTTAACTTCCTAAATTTTTCATGTGACTGTTGTTGGTCTAATAGTCTTGTCATCACAGCCTACTACTGGATCTTGTACTGTCGATTTGTGCTTCCCTTTTACTGTCATCCCTTTCTCTGCTTGGGGAAACGCAGGTCTTGCTTCTGAAGGTGACATAAAGAATAATTTGTTTTTTTCTTGTTTTTTTTTTGAGACAGAGTCTTGCTCTGTTGCCCAGGTTTGAGAGCAGTGGCACTATCTCGGCTCACTGCAAGCTCCGCCTCCCGGGTTTACGCCATTCTCCTGCCTCAACCTCCCGAGTAGCTGGAACTACAGGTGCCCACCACCACGCCCGGCTAATTTTTTTGTACTTTTAGTAGAGACGGGGTTTCACCATGTTAGCCAGGATGGTCTCGATCTCCTGACCTTGTGATCTGCCCACCTTGGCCTCCCAAAGTGCTGGGATTACAGGCGTGAGTCACTGCACCCGGCCAAAGAATAATATTAAGTAGACCAGTCTCTGAGATTTCACAGAGCTTCCCAATGCTTCTATGGTTTCAGGCTGGAAATAGAGATCAGATTCTCGCATAATTGTGTGAAAGAGACTGAATCATCAACAGATCTTGCCCTTTTTTTTTCTTCACTTACCTGTAGTACATCAATGAGTGGATAGGTCCAGAGTAAGCAGCCTATGTTGCCTTTCTTTTAACTGGGAATCCATTCTTTATGCATTTTAAGTCAAAACGTTTATTCCAAGGTGACAACTTCAGTCATATGGTTCTGAAAACCTCTTTGGTCTACTTGTATGACTTGCATTAAAAATTATTACTCCTATCGCTGTTCAAACTCTGTTGATAACCTCTGGCAGATTCAGACCATTACTCTGTTAGGCATACTCATTAGTTCTTGATGACCCAGTCCTGGAGATCATTAGCCTCTTTCTTTTCAAAAAGAACTACACAATCTTCAGTTATACGGAGGCAGCGGTCTGAGGTACTGCCTTTATACAAAATTAGTTATTCACCGCTAAGCAGAAACAAGCGTTCCCAAATTATTCCAAAGCATACACAACAAAAACTCTCCTGCAATTATCAGAAATATGGCTTTTTCTATTTAGTACTTTATATTATTATGAATATGATAGACAATAATTTGATTAGTTATATTTTACCACAATTTGTCAACATGTATAAAGGAGGACAACAATGACTCGATAAAAAGCAATACATTAGTTATAATGACTTAAAAAGGAGCCATCACCAGATGCCACTGTGAGATTGGTTATGTGTGTTCAGAAAAGGGGCTTTCTCTGTTCAAACAACAGATATTTTCTCATTCTTTTTTGTTTATTTGTTTGTTGAGATGGAGTCTCGCTCTGTCGCCCAGGCTGGAATGCAGTGGTGCAATCTCTGCTCACTGTAACTTCCACCTCCCGGGTTCAAGCGATTCTCCTGCCTCAGCCCCCCGAGTAGCTGGGACCACAGGCGCCGGCCACCATGCCCGGCTAATTTTTGTGTATTTTTGGTAGAGACCGGGTTTCACTGTGTTAGCCAGGATAGTCTCGATCTCCTGACCTCATGATCCACCGCCTTGGCCTCTCAAAGTGCTGGGATTACACCTGTGAGCCATCGCACCTGGCCATTTTCTCATTCTTAACAATATGAACCCATTTGGACCATTTGAACATTTACCACTAAGGAAAATAGTAGATCTTATCCACCCAAAGGAACAATGTTATGGTGTTTGAATTTTCTCAAATTGTTGCTTGAGAATGTAAATTGTGGAACAACAGTAAAAATTAGACCTAGATCTAGATTTTATGAGACTACAAATCTCATTGAGAAAATAGAGATGATTAACAGAATAGTTTTATCATCTACAAAATCAAGGAGTCCATAGTTAGAAGGCCTGATTATTTGAGCAGGAAAAATAACCTTTGTGTTAATTCTCATATTGTCATATGTGTAGTTTGGATATTTGTTAAATATTATATCCGAATATGCCATACATGGAAAAATGATGAAATCAGAAATATGTTTGTCAATCAATTTTCACATCTTCTTAAAAAGGGCAAAACACTCATGTAGTCACCATCCTGTTCAAGATGTAAAACACGGTCAGTGCTGAGTCCCTTTTGTGTCCCTTTGCAATCACTACATCCTCACCTTTCAAAAGGCAATGCCATCATGACTTCTTGAAGCACATGTTAGTTTGACCTAATTATAAATAATTATATAAATAAAATGATAGGGTTGGTATGCTTTCATGTCTGTTCTCTCACTCAACATTATCTTTGTAAGATTCAACCTGTGCTGTACATAAAACAGTATTCCATCCACTTTCACCACTGTATAGTATTCTATGTGTGCCTATAACAAAATTGATCATCTCAGCCTACTACTGATTGAAACTTAGGTTGTTAGCACCAATAATGCTACCATGGATATTCTTAAGCTTGTCCTTTGAAGTGTGTGTGTGTGTGCATTTGTGTGTGTGTGTATGTGTAAATTTCTTTTGAAAATGAACATAAAAGTGAATTCTAAGATTCTAGATCATATGGTAGGCTTATTATACCTTTAGCAGCTATTGCTACACAATTTCCCAAAGTGGATGTACCAATTTAAACTCCCACCTATCGTGTATATGAGTTCCCATTCCTCCATGTACTCAACAACATTTGTTACTTTAAGCCAGTTTGGTGGGTACATGGGGTATGACACTCTTACTTTAATTTGCTTTTTTATGATTATTAATTATGTTGGGAAGCTTTTCATGTATATAGTGGTTCTTCAGATAGCTTCTGTTGAAGAGTACTTCTTCAAGATTTTGCACATTTTGTATTGAGTCACTTGTCTTTGCCTTAAGGAAATGTAGAATTCCTTTATATATTTTGGATATAAGCCTTTGCCAGTTATATACATTTGAAAAGTTTCTCTGGGGGGGCAGAGCAAGATGGCCAAATAGGAACAGCTCCAGTCTCCAACTCCCAGCACGAGCGACACAGAAGACCGGTGATTTCTGCATTTTCAACTGAGGTACTGGGTTCATCTCACTAGGGAGTGCCAGACAATCAGTGCTGGTCAGCTGCTGCAGCCCGACCAGCGAGAGTTGAAGCAGGGCGAGGCATCGCCTCACCTGGGAAGTGCAAGGGGAAAGGGAATCCCTTTTCCTAGCCAGGGGAACTGAGACACACAACACCTGGAAAATCGGGTAACTCTCACCCCAATACTGCGCTTTAAGCAAACAGGCACACCAGGAGATTATATCCCACACCTGGCCGTGAGAGGGTCCCACGCCCAGGGAGCCTCCCTCATTGCTAGAACAGCAGTCTGCAATATCATGGCAAGGCAGCAGCGAGGCTGGGGGAGGGGCACCCGCCATTGCTGAGGCTTAAGTAGGTAAACAAAGCTGCTGGGAAGTTCGAACTGGGTGGAGCTCACAGCAGCTCAAGGAAACCTGCCTGTCTCTGTAGACTCCACTTCTGGGGACAGGGCACAGTAAACAACAAAAGCAGCAGAAACCTCTGCAGACGCAAAGGACTCTGTCTGACAGCTTTGAAGAGTGCAGTGGATCTCCCAACACGGAGGTTGAGATCTGAGAAGGGACAGACTGCCTGTTCAAGTGGGTCCCTGACCCCTGAGTAGCCTAACTAGGAGACATCCCCTACTAGGGGCAGTCTGACACCCCACACCTCACAGGGTGGAGTACACCCCTGAGAGGAAGCCTTCAAAGCAAGAATCAGACAGGTACACTCGCTGTTCAGCAATATTCTATCTTCTGCAGCCTCTGCTGCTGACACCCAGGCAAAAGGGTCTGGAGTGGACCTCAAGCAATCTCCAACAGACCTACAGCTGAGGGTCCTGACTGTTAGAAGGAAAACTATCAAACAGGAAGGACACCTACACCAAAACCGCATCAGTACGTCACCATCATCATCAAAGACCAGCGGCAGATAAAACCACAAAGATGGGGAAAAAGCAGGGCAGAAAAACTGGAAATTCAAAAAACAAGAGCGCATCTCCCCCGGCAAAGGAGCGCAGCTCATCGCCAGCAACGGATCAAAGCTTGACGGAGAATGACTTTGACGAGATGAGAGAAGAAGGCTTCAGTCCATCAAACTTCTCAGAGCTAAAGGAGGAATTACGTACCCAGCGCAAAGAAACTAAAAATCTTGAAAAAAAAGTGGAAGAATTGATGGCTAGAGTAATTCATGCAGAGAAGGTCATAAACGAAATGAAAGAGATGAAAACCATGACACGAGAAATATGTGACAAATGCACAAGCTTCAGTAACCAACTCGATCAACTGGAAGAAAGAGTATCAGCGATTGAGGATCAAATGAACGAAATGAAGCGAGAAGAGAAACCAAAGGAAAAAGAAGAAAAAGAAATGAACAAAGCCTGCAAGAAGTATGGGATTATGTAAAAAGACCAAATCTACATCTGATTGGGGTGCCTGAAAGTGAGGGGGAAAATGGAACCAAGTTGGAAAACACTCTTCAGGATATCATCCAGGAGAACTTCCCCAACCTAGTAGGGCAGGCCAACATTCAAATCCAGGAAATACAGAGAACCCCACAAAGATACTCCTCAAGAAGAGCAACTCCAAGACACATAATTGCCTGATTCACCAAAGTTGAAATGAAGGAAAAAATCTTAAGGGCAGCCAGAGAGAAAGGTCGGATTACCCACAAAGGGAAGCCTGTCAGACTAACAGCAGATCTCTCGGCAGAAACTCTACAAGCCAGAAGAGAGTGGGGGCCAATATTCAACATTCTTAAAGAAAAGAATTTTCAACCCAGAATTTCATATCCAGCCAAACTAAGTTTCATAAGTGAAGGAGAAATAAAATCCTTTACAGATAAGCAAATGCTTAGAGATTTTGTCACCACTAGGCCTGCCTTACAAGAGACCCTGAAGGAAGCACTCAACATGGAAAGGAACAACCAGTACCAGCCATTGCAAAAACATGCCAAAATGTAAAGACCATTTAGGCTAGGAAGAAACTGCAGCAACTAACGAGCAAAATAACCAGTTAATATCATAATGGCAGGATCAAGTTCACACATAACAATATTAACCTTAAATGTAAATGGACTAAATGCTCCAATGAAAAGACACAGACTGGCAAACTGGATAAAGAGTCAAGACCCATCAGTCTGCTGTATTCAGGAGACCCATCTCACACGCAGAGATATACATAGGCTCAAAATAAAGGGATGGAGGAAGATTTGCCAAGCAAATGCAGAACAAAAAAAAGCAGAGGTTGCAATACTAGTCTCTGATAAAACAGACTTTAAACCATCAAAGATCAAAAGAGACAAAGAAGGCCATTACATAATGGTAAAAGGATCAATTCAACAGGAAGAGTTAACTATCCTAAATATATATGCACCCAATACAGGAGCACCCAGATTCATAAAGCAAGTCCTTAGAGACTTACAAAGAGACTTAGACTCCCATACAATAATAATGGGAGACTTCAACACTCCACTGTCAACATTAGACAGATCAACGAGACAGAAAGTTAACAAGGATATCCAGGAATTGAACTCAACTCTGCAGCAAGCAGACCTAATAGACATCTATAGAACTCTCCACCTCAAATCAACAGAATATACATTCTTCTCAGCAGCACATAGCATTTATTCCAAAATTGACCACATAATTGGAAGTAAAGCACTCCTCAGCAAATGTACAAGAACAGAAATTATAACAAACTGTCTCTCAGACCACAGTGCAATCAAACTAGAACTCAGGACTAAGAAACTCAATCAAAACCGCTCAACTACATGGAAACTGAACAACCTGCTCCTGAATGACTACTGGGTACATAACGAAATGAAGGCAGAAATAAAGATGTTCTTTGAAACCAATGAGAACAAAGATACAACATACCAGAATCTCTGGGACACATTGAAAGCAGTGTGTAGAGGGAAATTTATAGCACTAAATGCCCACAAGAGAAAGCAGGAAAGATCTAAAATTGACACTCTAACATCACAATTAAAAGAACTAGAGAAGCAAGAGCAAACACATTCAAAAGCTAGCAGAAGGCAAGAAATAACTAAGATCAGAGCAGAACTGAAGGAGACAGAGACACAAAAAACCCTCCAAAAAATCAATGAATCCAGGAGTTGGTTTTTTGAAAAGATCAACAAAATTGACAGACTGCTAGCAAGACTAATAAAGAAGAAAAGAGAGAAGAATCAAATAGACGCAATAAAAAATGATAAAGGGGATATCACCACGGACCCCACAGAAATACAAACTACCATCAGAGAATACTATAAACACCTCTACGCAAATAAACTAGAAAATCTAGAAGAAATGGATAATTTCCTGGACACTTACACTCTTCCAAGACTAAACCAGGAAGAAGTTGAATCCCTGAATAGACCAATAGCAGGCTCTGAAATTGAGGCAATAATTAATAGCCTACCAATCAAAAAAAGTCCAGGACCAGATGGATTCACAGCTGAATTCTACCAGAGGTACAAGGAGGAGCTGGTACCATTCCTTCTGAAACTATTCCAATCAATAGAAAAAGAGGGAATCCTCCCTAACTCATTTTATGAGGCCAACATCATCCTGATACCAAAGTCTGGCAGAGACACAACAAAAAAAGAGAATTTTAGACCAATATCCATGATGAACATCGATGCAAAAATCCTCAATAAAATACTGGCAAACCGGATTCAGCAGCACATCAAAAAGCTTATCCACCATGATCAAGTGGGCTTCATCCCTGGGATGCAAGTCTGGTTCAACATTCGCAAATCAATAAACATAATCCAGCATATAAACAGAACCAAAGACAAGAACCACATTATAATCTCAATAGATGTAGAAAAGGCTTTTGACAAAATTCAACAGCCCTTCATGCTAAAAATGCTCAATAAATTCGGTATTGATGGAACGTACCTCAAAATAATAAGAGCTATTTATGACAAACCCACAGCCAGTATCATACTGAATGGGCAAAAACTGGAAGCATTCCCTTTGAAAACTGGCACAAGACAGGGATGCCCTCTCTCACCACTTCTATTCAACATAGTGTTGGAAGTTCTGGCTAGGGCAATCAGGCAAGAGAAAGAAATCAAGGGTATTCAGTTAGGAAAAGAAGAAGTCAAATTGTCCCTGTTTGCAGATGACATGATTGTATATTTAGAAAATCCCATTGGCTCAGCCCAAAATCTCCTTAAGCTGATAAGCAACTTCAGCAAAGTCTCAGGATACAAAATTAATGTGCAAAAATCACAAGCATTCGTATACACCAGTAACAGACAAACAGAGAGCCAAATCATGAATGAACTTCCATTCACAATTGCTTCAAAGAGAATAAAATACCTAGGAATCCAACTTACAAGGGATGTAAAGGACCTCTTCAAGGAGAACTACAAAACACTGCTCAGTGAAATAAAAGAGGACACAAACAAATTGAAGAACATACCATGCTCATGGATAGGAAGAATCAATATTGTGAAAATGGCCATACTGCCCAAGGTTATTTATAGATTCAATGCCATCCCCATTAAGCTACCAATGACTTTCTTCACAATATTGGAAAAAAATGCTTTAAAGTTCATATGGAACCAAAAAAGACCCCACAGCTCCAAGACAATCCTAAGTCAAAAGAACAAAGCTGGAGGCATCACGCTACCTGACTTCAAACTATACTACAAGGCTACAGTAACCAAAACAGCATGGTACTGGTACCAAAACAGAGATATAGACCAATGGAACAGAACAGAGTCCTCAGAAATAATACCACACATCTACAGCCATCTGATCTTTGACAAACCTGAGAGAAACAAGAAATGGGGAAAGGATTCCCTATTTAATAAATGGTGCTGGGAAAATTGGCTAGCCATCAGTAGAAAGCTGAAACTGGATCCTTTCCTTACTCCTTATATGAAAATTAATTCAAGATGGATTAGAGGCTTAAATGTTAGACCTAATACCATAAAAACCCTAGAGGAAAACCTAGGTAGTACCATTCAGGACATAGGCATGGGCAAAGACTTCATGTCTAAAACACCAAAAGCAATGGCAGCAAAAGCCAAAATTGACAAATGGGATCTAATTAAACTAAAGAGCTTCTGCACAGCAAAAGAAACTACCATCAGAGTGAACAGGCAACCTACAGAATGGGAGAAAATTTTTGCAATCTACTCATCTGACAAAGGGCTAATATCCAGAACCTACAAAGAACTCAAACAAATTTACAAGAAAAAATCAGACAGCCCCATCAAAAAGTGGGCAAAGGATATGAACAGACATTTCTCAAAAGAAGACATTCATACAGCCAACAGACACATGAAAAAATGCTCATCATCACTGGCCATCAGAGAAATGCAAATCAAAACCACAATGAGATACCATCTCACACCAGTTAGAATGGCGATCATTAAAAAGTCAGGAAACAACAGGTGCTGGAAAGGATGTGGAGAAATAGGAACACTTTTACACTGTTGGTGGGACTGTAAACTAGTTCAACCATTATGGAAAACAGTATGGCGATTCCTCAAGGATCTAGAACTAGATGTACCATATGACCCAGCCATCCTATTCCTTTGTATATACCCAAAGGATTATAAATCATGCTGCTATAAAGACACATGCACACGTATGTTTATTGCGGCACTATTCACAATAGCAAAGACTTGGAATCAACCCAAATGTCCATCAGTGACAGACTGGATTAAGAAAATGTGGCACATATACACCATGGAATACTATGCAGCCATAAAAAAGGATGAGTTTGTGTCCTTTGTAGGGACATGGATGCAGCTGGAAACCATCATTCTTAGCAAACTATCACAAGAACAGAAAACCAAACACCGCATGTTCTCACTCATAGGTGGGAACTGAACAATGAGATCACTTGGACTCGGGAAGGGGAACATCACACACCGGGGCCTATCATGGGGAGGGGGTAGGGGGGAGGGGGGAGGGACTGCATTGGGAGTTATACCTGATGTAAATGACGAGTTGATGGGTGCTGATGAGTTGATGGGTGCAGCACAGCAACATGGCACAAGTATACATATGTAACAAACCTGCACGTTATGCACATGTACCCTAGAACTTAAAGTATAATAATAATTAAAAAAAAAAAAAAAAGAAAGAAAAGTTTCCCACTAAATGACTTTTCTTGTCAGTCTTGAAATTATGGCCTTTGATGAATTAAGTTCTAATTTTAGTATAAGATTTATCAATCTTTTGCTTCATCGTTAGTGGATTGGTGTGTGTACGTGTGTGTGTGTGTATGTCCTCAAGGTAATAAAGATATTCTCTTGTTTTTCTCTAAAAGTTTTTTACCTTCAACATTTACATCCACAATCTACCGGTAATTGATTTTTGTCTATGGTGTGAGATTTGAATCAAGACAATTTCTACATAGGTATCTCATTATTTCAATAACGTTTATTAAAAACACCAGCCTTCATCCACTGTTCTCCTCCAATACCAACTCTTTCATAAATAAAGACTCCATCTATGTTAGAATTATATTACTTTGTCTATTTCTCTGCCCTTTTACCAATAATAGCATACTCTGTACTGTAGCTTTATGATGAGTCTTAATATCCAGTAGTTTTAGTCCCCCAAATTTGACCTTTTTCTTCAAGAATATTCTGTTTGTTCTTGGGCCTTTGCAATCTTATGTTTATTTTGGAGTAAGTCTTTCAGCTTTGTAAAATTAGAAAAGGTAAACCATAAATGGATTTTGATTGGGATTGTATTTATCATATAAAATTAATTTTGCAAAAATTGATCTTATACCTTTATAGTCTTCTAGTCCTTGAAAAAGCATTATTTCTCATGTATTTACACCTCCTTTTTTATTATTTTTAAGGATTTTTTTTTAGTTTTTCTATGTAGAATATTTTTATGTAAGAACAGAATTTATTACAATTTCAAAATAAGTCGTTAACTCAGAGAACTGACAAAGTTGAAAGTGTATTGTTTGAAAGAATTAATAAGATTAATAAATCCCTACCAAGAGTGATCAAGGACAAAAATTACCATTATATGAAATGAAGATGAGACCAACACTACAGATCTCAGACACATTTAACAAAAAAGATATTATACACAGCTCTATGCCAATAAATTTTAAATGAAATCAACAAATTACTAGAAAAATCAACCTATTTCTTCTGGACATAAGGAAAAATATAACCAATTTATCCTATATCTATTAAATAGATTGAATCCACAATTTAAAACATTTCTATAAAGAAAACTACAGGTCCTGGTGGCCTTGGCATTGTTCATTCAAACATCTACAGAAGATGTAACAGCAATCTTACATGAAATATAGAGAAAAAGGTAAATTTTTCTACTCATTTTATGATACAAAATCTTGATAATAAAACTTGGTAAAAACATTGTAAGGAAGAAAATTTACAAGCTAATTACGCTCATAAACATTAATTTAAAAATATTAGGGTATTTACGTAGCAAACTAAAGTCAGGGATGATATATCATGACCAAGTTAGATTTATTCCAGGAATGCAAGGTTAATTTAGCATTCAAAAATCAATCAATGTAACTGCCATATTAACAGAATGAATAAGGAAAACTATGTGGGCACCTAACAAGTGTAAAACAAGCATTTGATAAAATACAACATCTATTTCTGGTTAGACAAAACAAACCATCAAACTCTTGGCAAACTAACAATGGAAGGAACATCCATAAATCTGATGACAATTGTTAACAAAAGGCTTGCAGCAAATATAATGCTCAATGGTAAAATATTAAAAGCATTTTTCCACTTGAAAAGGACACAACAATGCCTATTATTATCACTTTTCTTCAACACTTTACTCAAGGTCCTAGCCAGGAAAATTGGGAAAGGGAAAGAAATAAAGGGTGTAAAGATAAAAAAGGAAGAAGTAAAACTATTATAATTTGCAGATAAGATACTTACGTAGGTAGGAAAAAAGATTCTACAGATGAATGATTAAAATTAATAGGTGAATTTAGAAAATCTCAGGATACAAAGTCAGAATGAAAAACTACTTCATGGGTACAATGTACCTTATTTGGGTGATGGGTACACGAAAAGCTAAGAATTAACCACTACACAGTGTACCCATGTAACAAAATCACATTTATACTTTTTAAATATTATACTACAAATTGCCTACCTAAGAACAATATAATGAAAAATATTTCAGTTTTAACCTTGGTTTAAAAAGTACTATGGAAACATAATTCCCAGTGACTGGAAGTCTGGTGTCAGTATAGGAAGTCTTCATAGGTTACTTAATCTTTAGATAATGCCCTTTCGGATTTCAATTAGGCAATTACAGCCCAGAGCTGTGAATTTTGGGGAATGTTCTTTATTAAGTCACTTTCCTCAGCGCTAGCTAGTCTTGTAATTTCTTTCTAGTCCAAAGGAAGGAAAGCAGATTCCTGGAGACAGTAAGGCTATATTTCCATGGTTTATCTCATTTCTTCCAGAATATTTAAATTTGATATAACTATTATTAATATATCTGTTTCAATTTTTATGAAAATAGGAAACTAGATTTTCAACAATATGATACAAAACAAAGTAGAAGAAATAATGTAAGAGTACCACTTGGTGTTGTACAATCAGCAAATTTAGATCTTTAGTAAATCTCAGATTTACTATCTCAAATTTAGATCTTTAGACAAAATTGTTTAAAAAGTTATATGTAATATAATTGTATGTTATAACATTTCAGCTTTCATGTTGTTAAAATGCATATCTTGAAAATATTCTGGCAGATGGTTGTTAGGTAACATTTCTAGGAAGTCCTATATTTTATTCTGAGTTTTTGTTCCTCTGACTCTGTGTGTGTGTGTGTGTGTGTGTGTGTGTGTGTCTGTGTGTCTTAGGTATTCTTTCTTTAATAAAAGAATAACGATAGTTTTTGCAACTGATATTTTAAATGTCCTTCCTTGGCAAAATAAAGACTTGTCTGTCATACTTTAGTTCCTCCAATTAAAAGAAAAAAATTCTAGTTCATAAAATCTGTAAGTCCAATAAGTGTTGCTATAAGACACCCTTTTAACCTACGTATATATACTGAAATTCTGCTCCTAAAAGTCCCTTCATCCTAAAAAATCCTCACAGCAAACCGGAAGAGCAACTGAACTACAATACATTTTAAACAGCATTGCCTCTTGCTCAAATAACTTGAAAATTACTTTTTTTTGGTCTCCTCTAGCTTTTCTTCAGCATGGTTTCTGAATTTTAATCAAAACATAAAAACAGAAAAGAATAAAAGGAATAACAGGAAATCCAATTTGGAATAAAAACAAATGACAATTGGATAAGCCTCAGCATATTCTGGGAAATGTTAAAAGCATCCTTTCAAATAAATTATTTGCCAAATTTGAATACAATTTACCTACCTGAAACTGTTTCATTCAGGTAAAGTCTATTACTAAGGTATACATGAGATTATAGGTTAATGTTTTACACATTATGACAAGTAGCTCAAGAGGCAAGATGATTGCCTGAGAAAAGGTAATTGGAAACTACTGAATTCCCCACTATTGGGAAATGCATGTATTTATTACAGTAAGAGTGAGACACATGGGTAAGAATCTCACAACAATACATCCTCTGTCATCTGTATGAGGGAATTGGTGAGTACCTCCAGGATCTGAGAAGTTATCATTAATAGATGGCATGATGAATGTAAGCATGCTTCTGATTCTGTAATTGAAAGCACGCATGTTTCTCAATGTAACACACACATTTATTCATTCATAGACAAAGCTGCAGTTATGTTCACACACATAACGTCTTGGGGAAATAAGACTGAAGGAGGTGAGAAGAAAGAGAGAGAGTGTGGAAGAGATGAAGAAAGAGATGGAGAAAAGGAGAGAGAGTGCACAGTGATATTGAGACCAAGAGATGGAGGAAAAGGCCTGCATAACAATGACTTGGCTGATGCGCATAGTGAGAAAAAGCAATGAGCTGATTTGAAGACTGCACAGTACCCTTATAGTCCCGTAGACAGTTCCATAACCAAAGTTAATTGACTTGGTTCTCTAATGTTTTTAACATATAAAAGGGTATTCAGTACATTAACTTCCCTAAATCTGAAATTTAAAGGTTTATGAAATTAAAAGTCAAAACAAATGTTTGAAGACTAATCAAAATAAAGTCCTCAGCATGGTTTGATTTAGACCATTTTGTACTAGCTTACCAAGATCCTCTATTGAGTTAAATAAGGAATGTAACTAACTAAAACTGAGAACAGAGTTAATAAAATCATGGCTCACAAAAAGCCATTTTTTTTTTGCCAGCAATAAAATCCTTGGCTAGCATTTCTCTGTTAGCTATAACAAAAACCTAGTTGTAAATAAGAAATAAAATTTTGAGATAGATGTTAGCTATAACATAGAAATATACTTTCCATTACAATCTGGGTATGTTGTATGGTTTTTCTACTCCAAAAGGCAATGTATCTTTTTAATTTTTTTCGAGATGGAGTCTTGCTCTGTCGCCTGGGCTGGAGTGCAGTGGTGTGATCTCCGCTCATTGCAACTTCTGCCTTCCTGTTCAAGCGATTCTCCTGCCTTAGCCTCCCGAGTAGCTGGGATTACAGGCGTGCACCACCACACCAGACTAATTTTTGTATTTTTAATAGAGACACAGTTTCACCATGTTGGCCAGACTGGTCTTGAACTCCTGACCTCAGGTGATCCACCTGCCTCAGCCTCCCAAAGTGCTGGGATTACGGGCATGAGCCACTGTGCTTCGCCGGCAATGTATCTTTTAATGCAATATGATAATGTTATCCGCTGCCTCTGCAGCCTTCCCAGACGTATTGCTAAAATTAATTCAATTTTAGCAATCAAAATGGTAAATGAATTTAGTTATTCAGCAATCAATGAAATCTAAATGAAGAGTCACTGTTATCCAATTCCTCATGCATTCCCTTAAAATCTCTTTCTCTAGAAAAAGTCTTTAGATAAAGGCAGTTCACAAATATATGGCAACCCTAACTTATAACTTGATTATCATGTTATCACGTCACTATCTGGTTCACATAAATTATCTAACCTTTGTCAAATTAGAAAAATATTTGGATTCACATTTTTTAGGCTGAATTTCATGAATACTGTAATATAACTATTTTGTATTTTATAAGCTTAGATAGTAAAATTATTCAGGTAAATGGCTATTCTTTAAAAGACATGCTCTGTTTAATGAAGTTTAATATTAAAATTCCTAAAAGTTAATTTTAAGTTCACTCCAGAGTTATGGAGCTATGTCTTCCTCTGCAAGAAATAATACACAATGAATCCTGACTTTCTAGTGAAACAATTCCTTGGTTTTATTGTAGAAATATTTTGGGGGTGGTGACTCTGTGATTGCGTTGGAATTAAAGCAATCTGCTCATGATCTCACATTGAATATGAAAGCTGAAGGCAAGAATAATGCAAAGCACACATATAATTACAGGTTATATACCCAGAAGTAATCAGTTCTGTAAGACACACTTCTTCAATGTCCAATAAGCAGAAATGGTTAGCAGCAATGAAAAAGAAATGTAAACATTTTCCATTAACTTCTTTTCATATTTCTGATAGCAAAATCACAAATAAGTAATTCATTTCAAACATATTGGAAATGGTAAAGCAAAGTAAAATTGTTAATGCAATCATCAAATTTATCCTATAAGTTCCTATAATTGTGTAAAAACATAAATGGGTGGTTGTTATACACCAAAATATCTCTTGTTGTTCATCTTAAATATTTGTCAAAATCAATTTAATTCTGGAAGTCTATGTGAGAAAAGTCACAAGCCAACTGCTATTGTAAGTCATAAACTTGTTAGAAGAGCTCTTTCATTAATAAGTAAATTATACCATGATTGTATGATACTGGACATAGAGAAACAAGATTTGCCTTTCACTCTATGTAATTTGACTTGTTTGTGCTTTTAAGTTACTTCAATTATTTTCTAATGTTCAACATTATTCTGATTAAATCCTAGCTACTGAGTCTTCAAAAGATTTTTATAAGCCTAACTCTGAAATTGCTGCTCTTTGTTTTAGCAAGCACCAAGGAACTAATAAAACAAGTTTACTCATGTCAAATTTTAGATTAAAAACAGATTGCTCCTTTTATGTGATAACAGAGTTGAAGCAGGATGAAGTCACCTCAATTATCATCGTCCCTGGGTTTTATTGTACACTACTCATTTAAGATAAATAATTACCTAGGCCTCTTAGCTTGCAAGTGATTCACACATAATAAGTCTGTAATGTTCCACATTTCTGCTCCCTTGCTAGTACAATTAAAGTTTAGTGACAGTAAATATAGTAAATTTTAATTTTTGCCATATAAATACTTAGTGCTATGTTACTGACAGAAAGATGATTTTCCAAACCTTAGGAAATAATTAGGCAATGTTTTATTTAAATATTAAAAATAGGAATATTCACTCCTACATTAACACTAGCATGTTATAATGCTACCGTGATGTTAGGATCTATAATAAATAACCATTAGAGAATAATTTGGCATGAAAATACATTATTAATTAATTTTACTTCTCTCTGAAATAAAAAGTGCAACTCAAAAAGAATTAGGGCAAAACAAAAAAGACAACATATTTTTTATATATATATATAGATTTTTTTCTTTTTTTCTTTTCTTTCTTTTTTTTTTTTGAGACAAAGTCTCACTCTGTCACCCAGGCTGGAGTGCAATGATGTGATTATGGCTCACTTCAGCCTCCACCTTCCACCTTCCGGGCTCATGAGCTCCACCTCAGCCTGATGAGTAGCTGGGACCACAAATTCATGCCATCGGTCCAGGAAATTTTTTTTTTTTTTTTTTTTTTTTTTTTTTTTTTACTTTTAGCAGAGAAGAGGTCTGGCTGTGTTGCCTAGGCTAGTCTCAAACTCCTGAGCTCAAGTCATCCGTCATCCTCCCATGTTGGCCTCTCAAAGACATGAGCCACTACACCCAGCCCAAAAACAATATTGATGGAACCCAAACACAATTTGAATATTGCCATTAACAATATAAAGAAAAACCTATAAATATTAGCTAAAGACTAACAATGAATTGTTTTTATAATTTTCTTCATCTCTCACAGGTGATACATGCACAATATGTTCACACACAAACACACACCAAGTCTTGGGTTATCTTTAAGAATTAAAAATACTCATTAAAAAGTTACAGAAAATGTATTACTCTAGAATGGGTGGGATTTGAGGCTTGGAACAACAAGGAGGCTACAACTAAACAAACAATTCAGTAGATGAAATGAATGTGTGTGGTCAGCAAACAGCAAGGAAACGAAAAAACTAAAACAGAGGATTTGGAATGCTAAGCAATGGGGTTATAAAATAAAATGCTCATTTTTTTTACTACCATTAAAGCCAACAAATGATCTTTAAAAAAAATTTAAAGCATAAATAGGTAAAGTCATGCGAAATAAAGGACAATTCCTTTTATTTTTCTATATTCAGTATTTTAAATTCTTTAAAGTTGTATCCAAATTAATATAAAACATATTTATCCAAAAATTTTATTTAACCTTGTTGTTACTAAAATATTTAAAGACACTGATAATAGGTAGTGCCATATCTCTCTTAAAAATCTCATTCAAGATTCTGATTGCATGATATGTAGAACAATCATTAGATCTAGCAAGTGTTTATTTTCAAGCTAGAACTCTGAACCTTTCCATGTTAATTTTTAACATATTTATCCGCTAAAGGGATAAAAACAATTACAACAATTATATGATGATAAAATCACAGCTAATAGTTTTTTAAAGTCAAATTAATACTATAAAGTCTGTTTCTTATCAGCAGAAAATAAGAATTTTTACACTATATTTTTAATTCAGTTGAAAATATATGCTTTGTTCACAATTTTTTTTCAAGCAGTGTCATCTTCATGTCTTTGATGAGAAAAGGCAATTTTCCAGAGATTCCTCTTCAAACATAACTTCTACAGAATATGTTCAGAAGTCAAAAGTCACTAGATTAATTCATGGAGACAACACTGCATAGTTGAAACTCTTGTCATTGCAATCACTGATTAAAACTATTTTCTTGGCTATATTTTTGTGAAATAAAAAAAGGAACTTTTAGAATAGATGAAGAAGACTTCTAAATATAAAGATACTTTGCTCAAAAATTTTAAAATAGAATGAACTGCATAAAACTGATATATCAGATCATTATTTTACTTAGAAAATAGGGAATTTAATATAGTTCTACCTAGAAATAGTGTAAGATAATACCATAAAAGGAATTGTGCTGAAGAAAAATAGTGAGAGGCAAAGCCAGGTGGACTTCCTGGGTCGAGTGGGGACTTGGAGAACTTTTCTGTCTAGCTAGAGGATTGTAAACGCACCAATCAGTGCTCTGTGTCTAGCTAAAGGATTGTAAACGCAACAATCAGCACTCTGTAAAAACGCACCAATCAGCACTCTGTGTCTAGCTAAAGGATTGTAAATGCACCAATCAGCACTCTGTGTCTAACTAAAAGTTTGTAAACACACCAATCAGCACTCTGTAAAATGGACCAATCAGCAGAACGTGGGTGGGGACAAATAAAGGAATACAAGCTGGCCACCCCAGCCAGCAGCAGCAACCTGCTCAGGTCCCTTTCCACGCTATGGAAGCTTTGTTCTTTTGCTATTCACAATAAAACTTGCTGCTGCTCATTCTTTGGGTCCACACTACCTTTATGAGCTGTAACACTCACCGTGAGGGTCTGTGGCTTCATTCCTGAAGTCAGCGAGACCACGAACCCACTGGGAGGAACAAACGACTCCAGAAGCGCTGCCTTTAAGAACTGTAACACTCACTGTGAAGGTCTGCGGCTTCACTCCGGAAGCCAGTGAGACCATGAACTCACCGGAAGGAAGAAACTCATCTGAGCATCTGAAGGAACGAACTCTGGACACACCATCTTTAAGAGCTATAACACTCACTGCGAAAGTCCGTGGCTTCATTCTTGAAGTCAGAGAGACCAAGAACCCACCAGAAGGAATAAATTCCGGACACAATAGTATGTGACATCCTAACTCAATATATGAACCTATGGGGGTTTAACATTCATAAGTTCTTGTGCATTCAGTGGAGAAATTGAGAAGATTCATCATTCAATTATCTTTTATTCCTCCTTCTTGACCCCCTGCTTCATTGAGAGGGCTTGGAGGTAAGATCCAGAGTGAGCCTCTGTTAGAAGCATTGAGAGAGAGGCCAGAAAGTCCAGTCTTGCTGGCAGTGGCAAGAGGCCAAGACCACTAGGCCTGCCTGTGTTCTCACAAGCCCCACTACCATCTCTAGATTTCCTCATCACCCAGCCTTGAAAAATCTGTGCCTGCCCCTCAGTAGCTTTGCCATTTCTTGATTCCTTTCCTCTGTGGGTATTCTGGCACTGGCCCTTTTTCTCACCTCTCCTTCTTTTCTGGGATGCTGCCGCTGTTGCTATCTCCTCTATCCTTCCATCCTTGGCATCTAGCCCTTAATCCTCAGACTGGATGGCAGCCCATTCCTTGTCTTTTGGGGTCTGCAAACTCCTACCCTGAACCCACATGAAAGTGACTGCTTTCCTGCTCCTGGGAATCTCTGGCAATTCCCAGGAACTCCTCCACCTGGAGCAGTAACTCCAGGCTGCTTCAGGCTGCGTACTTGCACAAAAGCTGGTGGTTCAGGTCCAGAAAGTCTGTACACTGCCATAGCAAAATGACACCAGGGTCTGAAAAGCTCAGGACGCCGACCTTGGCAGAAAATTGGGAAATTATTATTTCGAACATAAAATAGCCATCCTAAATGCTTGATATTTATGTATCAAGAGACTTAGAAATAATGATACATACAGAGAATCCTTTTCAATCTCTGCCTTTATGTAAGGTGATAAAGATTGATGAGAACTGGCCAGGTGCGGTGGCTCACGCTTGTAATATCAGCACTTTGGGAGTTCCAGGCAGGCAGATCACTTGAGGTCAGGAGTTCAAGACCAGCCTAGGTGACACGGTAAAACCCTGTTTCTACTAAAAATTCAAAAATTAGCTGAGTGTGGTGGTGGGTGTCTGTAATCCCAGCTACTTGGTAGGGTGAGGCAGGAGAATCACTTGAATCTGGGAGGCAGAGGTTGCAGTGAGCCAAGATTGAGTCACTGTACTCCAGCCTGGCCTAGAGAATGAAACTCTGTCTAAAAAATAAAAAGTACATAAAAGATTGACTATAATTTCCTAGAAGTGGTCCTTAATAAAAGGGGTTTAAAATTCTTTTTTAGGATGCTTCCTTGCAGACATCTACCAAAAAGTCACTAGACCTTCCAATGTTTTCACAAATAAACTTCACTAAAGTATACATCTATACCTATAAAGTATATATCTATCTAGATAGATATATCTAGATAGATAGATAGATAGATAGATAGATCATAAGGATTTATCTGTTATTGCTTAGGAGATTGGAAAAAACCTGTCCTGACCATAATATTAAATGACTCTGGAAAATGCATACCATATTTGGTTCTTTTTAACTTATCTTTGGATTGGCATCTCCTTAATTACCTCCCAACTTATTTCATGGAGTGGCTAGGCCTAAAAGGATGTAGTCTATTTAAAATAGTCATGTGATATTCTGTGATACTCCTCTGTTTAGGTAAAATAAGTTGATAATTATATCTACTCCATAAGAAAACATAGTTTTGCTTTGATATATCATAAGATAAGTGCAATGTTGGGAATGGAAAGCAATATATTAAAAGAGAATCTCCAAGAACAAAGAACATTCTTTTTTTTTTTTCTTTTTGAGATGGAGTTTCACTCCTGTTTCTCAGGCTGGAGTGCAATGGTGCAACCTTGGCTCACTGCAACCTCTGCCTCCTGGGTTCAAGTGATTCTCTCACCTTGGCCTCCTAAGTAGCTGGGATTTTCTGTCTACTTGAATGTCTGTTGGGAACAACTAACTGTCCCATCTCCCCAAACATACTTTTTCATCAGTTTTTCCCATAGTAATTAATAGCAAGATCAGCCATCCATTTGCTCAGACCAAAGAGTAAGAAGTCATTCCTATTTCTATCTCAATATAACCACAAGTTGTGCCAGTTCTATCTCCAAAATAGATTATGAAATAGACACATTATTTCCAAGACCATATTATACTCCCTAAGAAGAAAATGAGAGACTCTTAATTCTTTAAAGTGTAAAAATTTATTTTACACGCCCCTCTGCAGTCCTAAAATTATATCCTTTTGTAATTAGAATTAAATACACACTTATACTGTGATCTATAAAAACTATCACAAGAACGAGAACATCCTGGCTAACATGGTGAAACCCCGTCTCTACCAAAAATACAAAAAATTAGCCTGGCATGGTGGCATGAGCCTTTAGTCCCAGCTAATCGGGAGGCTGAGGCAGGAGAATCGCTTGAGCCCGGGAGGCGGGGCTTGCAGTGAGCCAAGATCGCGCCACTGCAGTCCATCCTGGGCAACAGAGTGAGGCTCCGTCTCAAAACTAAAATAAACTAAAATAAAAACTATCTTATGATCTTGTCTCTGGGCTCCCCTCTGAACTTTTGTCCTACCACCCTTTCTTTGATTTTTATTCTTTGGACATTTTTCTATTTTGTAATCATGACTAGTTATTCCTGCCTAGGAATACCTAGACAATGCCTGCCTTAAGAGTTTTATAGAATCTAGTGTCAAAAATCTAAGCTCTCCAATACTATATTATTGCACAAGTTTATGCATGGGCCTTCAAATGAATTGTTAGCAAGGAGAAATCGAAGCAAAGTTTCTTGATAATGCAACAATTGCTCTGCTCAGAATTTGAAACATGTAGACTGTGCATTCTTATTGTCTTATAATCAAATATAATTATATAAATGAAGATTTTAATAACCATTAAAAAACTTAACCAGTAAAACAGCATTAGTTGATTCTGTGACTAACATTAATCACACTGTTTATAAAAAGTATTATCTAAGCTTATTTTCCTATAAAAATCCTCAATTGTCTTCTGATAAAGGTGAATATAAATTTTAAAAGATGCCAAGAGAGCTATGATTACAAATACATTGACCTAAAATGACCTATGATTTTTATTTTGCTTTTTAAGTGAAAAAAAAAAGGACAAACACATAAACCAAAAAAGGGGGTCCTCCTCTTTTGGCTTTGGAGCACTCCCTCCCTCTGTCTCTATACGGGGGAGCTTCTTCCTTCTGTCTTCTGCCTTCCTTCTTGCCCCTTCTTGCCTATTAAACTCTCCATTCCTTAAAACCAAAAAAAAAAAAGAAAGAAAAAAGAAAAAAGATCAAGTGTTCTTTCCAAAACTTTCAGTGTGATCTGAGAAATATAAGTAATCTGAACTATCAAAAAGTATGAAGTGTATAAAATGGCAACTAATTCCATACATTTATTATGTATTTGTTTATTTCACTCAATGCAGGTGAAGGATAAGTCAATGTAGTTAATATTTTGTATCTGCTATTCACTTTACTCTTTTGGCTTTGATTCAGCTGTATAAAAACAATAAGCCAGGCAGAAAATTGGCAAATGGACCTGAAACTCACATTTTCTCCAGTGAAATCATCTTATAATCATTGCAAGAATTGAAAATTTCTGCAAATACATAGATCTGCACAAAGCAAAATTTACAATTATATAAACACACACAACATCCTGGATTTAATGATAAAATAAGAATAAAATAAATGCAGAAAATAAAATAGTAATTTTCAAATGTAAATTTAGAAACTTCAGTGGCATGACTATCAAAAATGGTAACACTTTACATATAATTGTAAAAATCACATAAAATATGTAGATATGTGAATGTATATACTCTTATACAGCTCTTCATTTCTTTATTTTGTTAAGAGATGGGGTCTTCCTATGCTGGCCTTTAACTCCTGGGTGATCACCCTGTCTCAACCTCCTGAGAAGCTGAGACTATAGTTGTGTATCTCCATGCCTGGCTTTGAATATTTTATTTTTATCAAATCAGCTATTAGACTAAATCTTTGTGGAACAACTTAAGCTGTATGTTTATTGTGATATATGTAACAAATTTTCATACTAGAATCATGTTTTTACAGCTTTTGTACTCTGTATGTTCAATACATCCACAGTAATTAATCTCTATGACTGAGGATTTTAACTGCTTTCCTCTGGGAATCACTAACATTCTTTGCTTTCCTTTTCAAAGAAAAGCATCTTTTACAATCATGGCATCCGCTCAAGAATGGAATAAGATCCATAGTACTTTTTGAAGTTCCAGATCCTACTATGATATCTAAGACTATATACTGGAATGTTTCCAGTACATAGAACTGCAGTTCTCTCTCTGAAAAGTGTCTATCTTTGCAGATTTTAAGGCAGATTTCTTAGATAGGAAAAAACCTGGTATGTATAGAGGAAAATTAAATATACCTATCTATAGAATGGTGAGTCATCTCTGGAATGCAATTGAAAGTTGATCTGGACAGGAAGATGTGCAGGATCTAGAGAATGGGAGGTTTTAACCTCACAGAAAATGTATATTTGAAGCAATAAGAATTAGGAAATTAATGAAGCTCTGCTATCCTTTAACAATGCTTTTCTCTTTAGGTTTTGTGAAATGAAATCATTCTTGTTCCCAAAAGTGGCTATTACCAAACCTGGTTTTATGGCTCGCTGCCAGGTTCTTCCTATATATCTGATCCCCTGAAGTGAAATAGAATGGTTCTTATAAACCTTTTAAACTCGATAGCACAGTGAAGATAAGCCATGTTAAGTATGATAACTGAATAATACAGAACTATCTTTGAAAACTAATAAATAACATTCATAAGTGATCATTTTTGTGTTCTTTTGTTTATTCTATGTGTCCTCTAGCTCAACTATTGGGTGGTTCTTCGATCAAAGGAACCCTTATTTTATTCCTTTTTGCATTTCCCAAGATTCTGATACACTATACCCTGCTGCTCTATGTTGCATTTTGTAAAATATACTGAAATGACTTAATACTTAAAAATATTATTTGGTGTCATGGATCTTGCCTTTTTCACTGGATCTCTCAATATTTTTCTGACTCAATTTTTCATCAATTTCTAAAATAATGCCTCAAATTCATTACTTTCACCATGTCTAAGTCCCAATTTTCCTTACCTCTCAATAAATGTATTGCAACAGCCTCCAAACCATGATGCCTGTCTTGATTTTTTTCTAAAATATAAACATCATTATGTTGCTCCCTACACAAAAATGTTTTATGACTTAACATTGTCTCTAAGTTAAATTCTAACTATGCCAGCACAGCCTATAAGCCCCTTTTGAATCTTGTCCCAACAATTTTTTCACTTGATTCCATGAACTCTATTGTCCAGTCACACCGAATGGCTTCAATCCTGCCAAGAACAAACTCTGTATTATCCTGATACACAGCACAGCATAATGCTTAAGAGCCCAGGCTCTGAAGCCAGATTGCCTTAAGTGAAACATACTTGTGTTTTTAACAGTCAGCAGACACAAGTAGGGCTAATATGATTGTTAGCCCTTTCTACAATTACTGTTGTCTCCCTGAGTCTCCTTAACCTGACTTCCTCCTGCTCTAGGACATGCCTGTACATCACTGTATGATTTAGCTTAAATGTAATCTCATCTAACATGATATTTCCAACCTTCCCAGTTGTTATCCTATAATAATAGTTATATAGCTGATAATAGCATTTTATCACCTAGCAGAATTATGGTCTGTTTATATTCTTTCTCTATCACTACAAAAGTGAGTTATTAGGCTGCATAGGCCAGCTTGTTATTTTAGTAACCCTGGCACCTAGCCTATTTCCTGGCATATGAGAAAGTTTTCAACAAATGTTTATTAAACTAAGTTAGGAAAAATAATGCAAAAATTAAATTACATTGCTTAAAATATAACATTGGACCCCCAAAATTATCGGGTCCATCATTTTCATATTCTGAGTGAAATTATGGCATCTTTTCTAATAGAGTAGTATATATACAAATTATATTGATATTTTTAACATATTCTTTTCTTCATGATTTTCAAAGTCTCAACAGAAGTTTCTTCTGAAAATAGCACCACAAAAACCTATTTGATTTTACTTTTAAATTTTCATGGATGCAAATGATTTACCTGGGTGGATTGCTGGTTATAATTATCTTGAGAGCTGCTCAAAGTCCTAAGAGTATTTGTGACCTAGACTGTCATATTTAGTAAGACTTCGCTGTCCTCCTTGTGATTCTCCCAGTATCCATCATCTTCCTTTTCCTTCTCCAATTGTTTCCTTCTTCCTTTATTGTCTACCACTCTTTTTATAGTTGCCCATACAACTCTAATAGGTTTTGTAAACTTTCAATTTAAAAATTGTTCCACTTAGCATTCCATAAATTTGGGAAGTAAAACTCAATATAGAATATTTTAATGCATGTCATTGTCCCTGCCAATTATCTATAAAATATATTTTTGAGTTCTCAAGTACAAGTGGCCCTAAAAAGCAATTCCTTCATAACAGTGACATCAAGCTTACAAAATGTCTTTACATTTTCTGTTTACCTTAGTTGTGGAATTGTATTGAAATATACTGTCCTAATCATTCATATTCTAAACACTTGTTATTAATAGGTTTTTATACTAAAATAATATTTCCATTGTTGTGTCCTATTATTTTGAAACTTAGTCATATGCCCTTTATTGGGATACCTATATTGAAATAAGATTATTATAAGATATCATGCTAAGTTACTGTAAGATCAAAATTCTAATCTTAAACAGTGATACGTTCTAATAGACCATAAATCACTAGCACCTTTTGTGGTAATATAACAACCTTGGCATAAATATAATGTTATAATATACGTGAAGCACACAAATGAGAGGACTAAAAGAAGGTTTTCCAGGTAAGAATACATTCTCAAAGGGTCTCCTCAAACTTGGTAATTTTTATTACGTATATGTATATATACTCTCAGTGTCTACTTGTATGAATTTCAGAGACATCAATGAGAATCCGCATCTGTGGACTTGTGAAATAAAGACTATTGGGTTTTGATCAAGAATGCCTGATTTCTCATTTTCAGTATAAGGGAATTCAATTTGTTCGTTCATTCAACAAGCAATTACTAAGTTTCTGTCATGCAGCAAACATGGCACAAGGCCCTGACATAAATTTAAATAAGACCTAGAAATTCTAAAAGTCATAGTTCAGTGTGGGAACACAATTGTAAGTGTCACATCATCATATGATTAGTGCTGTATTCAAAGTTGAATAATATTTTAGTGTCATCAGGCAACAAGTAAATATCTTCCATTAAGAAATTTAAACTGCGGAAAGGCAGATTATCAGGGAACATAAAACCAGAAAAGAGAATAAAACACTGCATACAGAGGTAGAAGATGTGAGTTTAAAAGTTTTTAAGCTTCCAAAAAATATTTGAGGGCGCCTATAGTCCCAACTACTTGGGAGGCCAAGGCCAGATGATAACCTGAGCCCAGGAGTTCCAGTCCACTCTGGGCAACATAGCAAAATCCATTTCTAAAATAAATAAATATATACAATTTTGTGTTAACTGCTATTTATTGGGGTCATTTTTTTTCTGGTAATCAAGTAATTTTCTCTATGCCAAAAAATTAATTGATTAGACTCCGTCTCTCTACCATGTGCCTTAAAAAGGGCCTTTTCCAAAAGCAGTGCTTTGGCATCAACATAAAATATAATATAATAAAAACTCTAATAATGTGGTAATTCAGACATTTTTAGAGCATGGAGGCACACCCATGTTCATGTACTACATCTATATAAAATAAAATGGTATTCCCTAGCAGTAAGCATAGGACAATATTTCAGATCTTATATCAAAAGTGAGTAAAGAAAATCTAATTAAGGCAAAAGCTCTCTCTCTAAGCTGTTTTCCATGATAAATCAAAAATACAGATTTCTAGTACAAATCACTTTTAAACTCTACCTAAAGAAGTTACATTATGGTGACAGTTATGGCTATTAGTTATTCATCTTACAATCAGCACTAAACCTAGTAAACACGGATTCAAGAGACTGTATGTGCTCACTGTGATAGAAATGTATGGAGAGAGAGGGAGGAGAAGCAGGAGGAGGAGGAAGGGGGGGAAACATCTAAAGGGGAGGAAGTTACTAAGAGATGCAGAGGGTACAAGAAGCATGTCTCTAAGTAAAAATCACCAGATTAAATAAGCACATATTTTCGTATTATGCTTTATGAAGTCAGACATACATTTCAATAATTGCATTTAATGATTATTCATGAATGAATTATTAATTAACTTTATAGACCAAAAATATCATTCTGTGCTTGCTAAATAACATTTACTCAAATGAAAAAATATATATATGAAAAGGCTAAAGCCTTTCACATCATTAGTACTGCTGTAGAGCCTCAGTATTTGATCTTCTTATAATTCATGCTCAGTTTGTTAAACATTTCCACATCACAAATTACAACATTCAGGTTCAAGGATGGATATAAAGTACACAGAGAAAATATTGTAAAACAATTATTTTGCAGTGAGCCTCATAATAGAATTATGTGTGTACCTATGTATGGTTTCGAGTGGAAGCCTATGCAAATGTCAGCAAAAGACAGGGTTTCTTCTCAATTTTTCTTGAGAACACCAATTTTTCTGACAGTCTTGCCCTTTTTGAGATTTACTGAGTTATATGTGTAAAATCCCCTCAGTTTACAGATAAAATAGATTTTCAAATTTTCACAAAATTTAATTTTTTCTGGTCTTAATTAGTGAAAAAAAAATCAGAGTCATGCTAGAATACGTTAAACATGGGGTCAGTGTATTCAAAGGTCAATATAGTATGATAATTGTCCCTTCAAAACATAATTATTTAAGTCAGATTAGAAATAATCGCTGTGTATTTATTTTCTAGTTTTCCTATTATAAATTTACCTTTATTGTAAGTGATACTATTTGATTGTGAGTAAAATTGTATTGTTTTATTGTAAGTAAAAAGTAAATTTATTTTTATTGTAAGTTATATGTGTGTTAGTTAATTCAGTAGGCTTTATTGGTTTTACTGACAAACTTCACAAGGTGGAGGGAAAACAAGATATACTTTAGTTATAAACATACAATAAACATAAACATAGTTATAAACATAAAATATTTTTGGACTAGATAACTATATGAAGCATACAATCTTTAAATTAAGAACTCAAATTCATCACACTGTTTCTAGTTGTGCTGTGAAACAGATTCATTAAAAAGTGAAATCTTTAGTGACTTCCTAATGGTATTCCTTAAAATATGATGGGACAGTGAGAATGATTTGGTCCAGGAAGGAGCAAGATAAGAAATTCTAGATTGTAGCTGGAGTACCACAGGTAAGCTAAGCCCTTCCATTTCAGCACAGCAGATTTCACATCTCTCCCATCTCTCAGCATCACAGTCTTAGAACTAAAAGGACCCCAGAGAATACCTGAACCTCCCATAGCTGATGCACAGGTGACCTCAAGAACATGTTAAACATATAGTCATCTACTTTTCTAGAAACCTGTGGCAAAGTCACTTGCCTGTTGCAATCTCAGAAAAGCCTTTTTAAATTTTAAAAATTATATTAATGAGATGACAATGCAAACTTCTCTGTAATTTCTCTCCATAATACAAAAATGTACAAATGTAGACTACATAAGATTACCAAAACTTCATTCTTAATATGTAGAATATGAAGATTACCCAAATTCCATGCCTAAGAGATGTTCACTATTTACATACACCTGCACATTTTTTTCCCCAAAAGTAGTGTTGTATGTGTCTTCCAACTGGCAATTTTCACTAACTGTATTCTGAAGAAAATCTTCCATTTTTATTAGAACTAGCTAATTCTATTGTGTAACTGTACAACACAAAATGTATAAATATATTTTTCTTTATTTAATCATTTATTTGGGGGTGAGATTTTGGTTGTTGCCAATTTTTCACCATGGACAATTATGCAAAATTCCTCATACATATATATATATATATATTTTGTCCAGGGTGTTAAGTCTTCTGTGGCATAAGTTTCTGGAAGTAAAATAATTGAGTAAAACAATGTGTTATTTAAAAAAAAAATAGTAGATATAGATACTCTGCTTTCAAAAATGTATTGATTATAACTCATGGTATACATAAAAAGGCTTCAAAATCTTCACTCTGATTCTCCAAAACAGTCATTAAGTTAGGATTTTTAACAATATATCAAGTTAATGTGTTAAAAGCTTTTTAAATATAGCCAGACATGGTGGTGTGTGCCTGCAGTCCCAGCTACTTGGGAGGCTTAGGTGAGAGAATCACTTGAGGTTGGGAGACTGAGTCTGTAATGAACCATGATCACACCACTGTACTCCAGTCCGAAAAACAAAAACAAAACAAAACAAAATCCATTGCTCTCATTTTTTTCCCTCATTTTCCTAGTTATATCTATTTACAATGATGAATAAAGACAAAATAGAATATTTTGATAGCAGTGTCTCATTCCTTTATACTGAGCCAATAAGAGAGCTCTAATAATCTGAATAGAGAATTGTAATCCACCTTTATTTTTCAGCTATCATCTAACTTTGTTCTTGTCTTACCCTATCTACTCTCGATCATCAGCTATTCTTATTTCCAGAGATTTTTGCTTACTTTTAAATTAAGTCTTCATATGTGCATGTGCAATTGCTTAATGTTAGGTCTTCAAATAATGAATTTTAAAGGACTGGGTGAAGGTAATATCTCCTTTGATAAATTAGGTAAAATTTAGGATCTGACCATGAGTCATCTCTGTATCTCTACTCTCAACACTCTGGATCTGTAAAATCCCTTCAGGTACCCATGCTCTCTCTACACTAGAGTGATACCTTATGGCAGGTGGAGTTCTTTCCTATTGTGAGTGTAAACCTGACTCTTCACTGCTCCATAATCTCATGTCATGCCATACAGCAACAGAAATTCCTCTCCAGCAGTTTAGCCATCTTTAATTCTGTAGATGAGGCATCTGTTTTTCATTCGAAGTGAAATAAATTCAGCTATTCCTTCTGGTTTCAGAATTATATTTGAATAAAAATATAAATCACATTTTTCCTGCACAAAACATTTTTGTTAATGCTAAAATATATCAAATTGCTAAAATAATGTTTTACACAAAACGTTTGTCAAAGACACACAATATGTGTGCTGTATTTCCTACCAAATGTCCACTCTTTAAGCTAAAGCATGTATTGTCATGATTCAAATACAAGTGCAAAAAAAAAAAAAAAAAAAAAAACCTCAAATAAAATGTTTTAAATCTAAGGAACATACAGATCACGTTTCTTTCTTTCTTTTTTTTTTTTTAAAGCAGACATATCTGCATTTCTTTGGTTGTTGGTTATTAATATTTCATTAATTTTCAAGCTACTGCAAATTCCCCTTGAGATATCATTAATAAAATACCATTCAAATCAGCAAGATTACAGTCAAAATAGCCAAACTACAGAGCCCATTTAATTACCTAGAAAATTTAAGAGTGCTGAGCACTTGCTTTAATTTAAAGAACTGAATAATCCGATGCTTTGATGATTACAAAGAGTCTTTAGCTTTCCCTGTTTTGTTGGTAATTTTAATTATTTCTCACACTTTCCCCACTTACACACATTCCTTTATTTGTCCTTTTAGAATAATAATGAGCAAATTTTGAAAAAGAAGAAACAAGTACCCAAATACAGTCATACACTACACAATGTAATTTCAGTCAATGACAGACTGCATATACGATGGTGGTTTTAATGGATCTGAAAAATGTTTAGTGTCTAGTGATGTCATAGCTGTAGCAATGTTGTAGCACAATTATTATATTTTTAAAATAAGTTTAGTGTAGCCTAAGTGCAGTGTTTATAAAGTATACAGTAGTGCAATGTCACAGTCCTTCACATTCACTCATCATTTACTCATTTTCTTACCCAGAGCAACCACCAGTCCAGTAAACCCCATTTATAGGAAGTGTCCTACCCAAGTGTAGCATTTTAAATATTTTATTTTATTTTTTATTTATTTATTTATTTTTTTTTTGAGACGGAGTCTCGCTGTGTCGCCCAGGCTGGAGTGCAGTGGCGCGATCTCGGCTCACTGCAAGCTCCGCCTCCCGGGTTCACGCCATTCTCCCGCCTCAGCCTCCGAGTAGCTGGGACTACAGGCGCCCGCCACCACGCCCGGCTAGTTTTTGTATTTTTAGTAGAGACGGGGTTTCACCGCGTTAGCCAGGATGGTCTCGATCTCCTGACCTCGTGATCCACCCGCCTCGGCCTCCCAAAGTGCTGGGATTACAGGCTTGAGCCACCGCGCCCGGCCTTAAATATTTTATACCATATTTTCTACTGTGTCTTTTCTACATTTAGATACACAAATACATTTTGTTACAACTGCTTACAGTATTCAGTATGGTAGCATGCTGTACAGGTTTGTAGCCTGGGAGCAACAGGCTACACCATATAGCCCAGATGTGTAGGAGGCAATACCATTTAGATTGTGTAAATACACACTATGATGTTCACAGGATAATGAAATCATGTAACAACACATTCCCCAGAACATGTCCTCGTCATTAAGCAACACATGACTGTTCTTCTGAAATAAATTTTAAAATAGACAAATACATAGGTACTTAGCAGTCATAAAAAGCCTTTCTCTCTTAACTTACCTCTGTGACACATACAATTTTTGATCAAGAAAAGTAGTCAACAAATTAATAGCATTACATTTTGCCAAAATATTGTATACACTTGGAGAATACCAATTTTGCTGATTCTGAATGTTTCCTTGCATACACCAGTAGGTATTTTGGATTTATGTGTCAAAGAGACTCTTAATTTTACTCTAACTCTATCTCACACATGGTTATGCACCTGATCACACCACATCCACTGAAAGAATGGCAAGGCAGAGGAAGGAGAAGAATTACACTTTCACCATTATCCAATGTGTATTCATACCGAGGCCTTGTTTATTTCAAAATTTTACCAGATTACATAGAGCAATTAAAGTTTATTATTTTTAGTTAATATTAATAGATACTTTTCCTTCATGAATGTGTTGTTTTCTGGATAAATCATAGAGACTGTGTGTTCAGTGAGAAAAACCAGTTATAAAAGTGTACATATAATGATTGGATTCATGTGAAGTTCAAGAATAGATCAAATGTGTCTATGTTGATAGAAATTAAATACTATAAATAATTTCTGGCTACTGAGGGGGCAGGTATTGACTGGTAAGAGGCATGAGGGAATCTTCTGCAGGCAATGGGAATACTTTAAATGTTTAAATGTCTATACATATATAAAAATTAAGCTTTACACTGAAGATCGATGCACATTCCTTCATATAAATTGTAATCAGTTTTTAAAATGTCTTTTATCATGCCAAAACGAATATTTTAAAAACCCAAATATTAAACAATATTAAGTGAAAAAAATTAACAAAGTTTTATATCTATTTCCTTCTTTCTGATTTCATTGTTCCCATTCACATACTGCTATTCCATATCTTAACTATTGAAAAACCTACTGAGGCAAAGGCTCATAACTTGGTCTTTCTTCCTTAATTACGGAACTTCTCCTTTCTATATTCATTAGCTTTCTTTAGCTAAATGTAGTCATAAGTGAATGATTTTGGACAATAAGACAAAGCGGAGGCAGTGCATACAACCTTTAGGACGAATACATTTAAGAAAAGGTATACGTGTTTTATCCCTTCTTGCTTCTTGTCAGCTGGCATTATGACATGGTGACTAGAACTCAAGTAGCCTTATTGGATTATGGTAGAATTTATGTGCTGAGGTTGGGGGAGCAACTTGACAGACCTGTGGGGTCATAACATTCAGGGAGCCATATCAGCTCTGAACTCACTACCTCCAGATTATTCTTTTTCACTTGAGAAAGAAATGTGTTTTTATTTAAGCCACAGTTAATGTGTTGCCTGTTTTGCCGTTAATAGCTAAGCCTAATATAAATTGTTATACTTTATATAAACACTGTTTTTCTAATTTTTCTATCAACTCTTTCTCACTATAATCTATCATTCAATCATACTTTTGGGGTTTTTCTAAGAACATATCTGATCATGCCGCCTTCCTCTTTAAAATGTCTTTTTTTAAAAAAAAAAAAATTTCAGGGATATTGCTATTAGTCCAGACATTAAAATGTGTTCACTACTATACAGTCATGTTACAAAAAATGCAAAATCTGATTCTGCATTTTTAAATGTGAAAACCAATTTGTATGGGAAATAAACACATGAATATACTCACCAAAATGTAACTACTCATTATTTGGGGTTTAAGAAATAATAGATAATATTTGTATTTACATTGTATATCTTCAAATTTACTAAATTTATGTCAGTAACAATGTATCAGGCCAGGCGAGGTGGCTCACACCTGTAATCCCAGCACTTTGGGAGGCAGAGGCGGGCGGATCACCTGGGGTCAGGCACTTGAGACCATCCTGGACAACATGGCAAAACCTCGTCTCCACTAATAATACAAAAATTAGTGTGGCGTGGTGGCAGGTGCCTGTAACCCCAGTTCTTTATGAGGCTGAGGCAAGCAGAATCTCTTGAACCTGGGAGGCAGAAGTTGCAGTGAGCCTAGATCACGCCACTGCACTCCAGCCTGAGCAACAGAGCGAGACGCCATCTCAAACAAACAAACAAAAAAGAATGTATCACCGTAGAAATTAAAACAACTTTTTCTAAACAAATTAAAATCTTCCATTGAAATGTATCTTATAATTTAAAACAGTTCTCATTGGAGTCAGGAATCAATAAAAAAGTTGCCACTCTCATTATAATCATTTTCCATTGTGCTTTAGGTCTAAATAACCAAAGAAAAAAAATTAAGTAACAAAATAACTTTTTGAAAGAAAGAGATAAGTTTGTCATTAGTTGTGGATGATATTTTGATATTATAGAAAATACAATAGTATCTGTTGAAAAAGTAATAAAAGGTTATTGATTTCAGCATAGTGATGAAATTCATAAAAATATGCTGAAAGCAAAAGCATTCTTTTATCACATCAAAAGTCTAATTGTTAAAATTCCATTAATAATACATGTAAGTATTTACAGTTTTCAGGATAAATATCAAAGTAATCGAGAAATAATAAATGTTTTAAATATGGCATGGAGAAAATTAGTTATGCACTTTAGGAAAAAAAATCTGTATGATGTTCCTGATTCATACAAAATTAACTAATACAAGATAACTTAAGTTTTTTTTTTTTTTTTTTTTAATCCCCTTGATATGGAGTTTCGCTCTTATTGCCCAGACTGGAGTGCAGTGGCACAATCTCAGCTTACTGCAACCTCTGCCTCCTGGGTTCAAGCGATTCTCCTGCCTCAGCCTCCCAAGTAGCTGGGATTACAGGCAAATTAAAATTTTAAGTAGTAAAAAACAAAAAACAAAAATTGCATTAGAGAAAAACACAGGATAATTCTATAATTTTTGACTAGAGAAAGTCTTTTAAAATTAGTACAAATGATAATAACAAGAAAAACTAACATTCACTGAGTTCTTAACACACACTCTCCTAGGTGCTTTTACATGTGTTGATTTATGTGTGTCCTCTAGCCCTCTAGGAGAAAGGAGCTAATACACGAAAGGCACACAGACATTAAGTCATGGTTGGTAAATGCTGGGGCTATCTTAATCCAAGCTATCTGGTTCAAGATGCTGCATTCTTATCTACATTCTTTTCCCCTAGAATCCACACAGAAAATCCTAGACAAAAATAACTGCTTAATATCACAAATGCCTATACAAAAAAAAGGACAACATAAAACAGGTAAGTGAAAACATGTTTTTCCCAAATCTAGAAAAACCTATTTGCAACATTAATGATAGCTAAGAGATTAATAAGATTATGAGCTTATAATTGCATAAGGAAAATTGATGAATACCATATAGAAAAACAGGCAAAATATATAAATAGGGAGTTCCCAATGAAAGCAATGAACAATAATTACCAAATAAAATGATGTTTAACCTCATTGATCATCAAATACAAATTTAAATAAATATATCCTGTTTTCATCTATTACACTAGCAAATGTTAAAATGGTTGTTATTGCCATTTTGGCCAGGGTGAGGCAACACAGGCACTCTCATGTACTGTGTTAGGAGGACAAATTAACAAAACTTTTCGAAAGACAATATAGGATCCGTACCCAAGTTTAGTGCATATAAATCTTTCATGGTGAGACTTCCCTTTTAAGATTTAGCCTAATTAAATAAAAGGAAAAATGTAGCTGACAATGGAACAGTGCAGTAGTCATAATAGTAAAAAACTAGAAGCCAGTTAAATGTGCATCTGAGCATTTGGTTAAGTGTATTATAGCACATTTACACAATGAAATATCAATCATATAAAAGAGGAGCATATGATCTTATATGTTCCAATGCATGAAGATAATCTTGGATAATTGGAAAAAGATATATTCTAAGAAGAGAACAAAACACGCACTGTTTTGGGTAAGAGAATGAAGTTTGCATTCCAGTAGTATGAAAGTTATATATTTTAGCTCAACATATTATTAATACATATGAACAAACATAAAAATGTGAAGTACAATTATTTATGATATAGCATATAGTCTTATAAGCACTAATATGTGAAAATAATTTTCACATATGATTGAAAACTGTATGTTGTATACTCCATAGCATCTCCTCATATTTTCTGGAACACAAACTTCCTTCTCTTACCCAAGACAGTGTTTGTTTTCCTCTCTTCCTAGAATGTACCTTTTTCCAAATCTACCTATCAAACATTCCTAAACAGCAGGTTTTGCTCAAAATGCTACTAACACTATGAACTCTCTGTCTTACCCTATATCTTCTGTTTTTCCATTCATTAAAAATATGTATTAGAGAATTTATTGCTATGTGCTATGCATTATAGTAATCTGTGTATATATCTTCCATCTCCGGGAACCTCCAAATATTTCAATGACAGTGTCTCTTCTATATTTTTATCCTCCTATTATGTCCATCCCTCAGGCATATACACAGTAGATACCTAATAAACGTTCACACCAAATTGTTTACTTGACTATACGCAAGGGGTCTTCAAAAAGTTTGTGGAAAATGTGTATCATGAAAAAACTATACATGGATTTCAGAAAACATGTGCACCAAAATAAACCCATACTAACATGTTATAACCTGTCTGAACAGGATCTAGTTGGAGGCACTAAGAACCACTAAGACATCCATTTGAAAAGAGCCTGTATCAGAGCAACATGAAACTTGCTAAAATTAAAGCAAACACAAACCTCAAATGTATGGTGAAATCATTGATGCTTTACAAAAAGTTCATGGGGAAAATGTCCCAAAGAAATGAACAGTTTACAAATGAATTTTAAGAATGGACAAGGTAATACTGAAGGTGAAACCTGCAGTGGCGGACCAACCACATCAATTTTCGAGAAAAATATCCATCTTGTTTGTGTCCTAATTGAAGAGGACCAACAATTTAATGGCACAAGCAATATCCAATGCCACAGACATCTCAATGAGTGGAGTTTACTCAGTTTTGGCTGGAAAGTTAAAGTTAAGCAAACTTTCCACTCAATGAGTGCCAAGACCATGGCACCCAGATCAACTGCACACAAGACCAGAGCTTTCCATGGAAATTTTAAACAAATAGGATCAAGAGCCTAAAGGATGTCTTGGAAGCATTTTAACAAGAAATGAAACATGGCATTACCATTACAATCCTAAAGACAAAGTACATAAAAGCAATGGCTACCAAGAGGTAGAAGTGGAAGTGGTCTCAGCCAAAGCAAAAGCAGACTGGTCAAGAGCAAAGGTCATGGTGATACAGGCAGTAGGAATAAGTTATTTAGGCAGATAGTGAGGGCAAAAGAGTTATCGGCAGTTTCCCTTTTAACAAAAAGCAGTCCAAGGAGTTATTTATTTTTTTTTCCTAACAAAGAGCAGCCTGAAATATTGACCTGCAAACACAGATAAGCAAGCTTGAAGCTTGCACGGGGGAATGCTGGCAGCTGCGCCAATAGAGAAGGACTACCTGGGGGCCAGGTATGTCCGCCGTGGAAGCTCCATCTTCCCTTTTTTTGTTAGCCCATGTACCATAAGAAAGAAATGGGCAACATGGAGCAGTCCAGTCAGAAAACCTGCCTGCATAATAAAAGTTGGGGTGGGGGCTGCCAGAGATTGTGCCCTATGCAAATGACACAACTGGTCTAACCAGTTTTTTGCACCCTATGTAGATCAGATACCACCTCTCCACCAGCTTATCTGTGAAACCTCTTGTATTTCACCACAAATTCAGCAACTCATTTTTCTGGGACCCCTCTCTGTAGCAGAGAGCCATTCTCCTTCTTTCACCTATTAAACTTCCACTCTTAACCTCACTCTTTGTGTGTCTGCACCCTTGATATTTGTAGTCATGAGACAATGAACCTTGGGTATTATCCCAGACAACGAAGCAGCTTCATTGGCAATCTTTTTGAGAGGATGCTCAAGGCATTTTATTTCGTGACTTTCTGGAAGACCAAAGAATGATAACATCAGCTTACTACTAGAGTGTTTCTGAGACAGTTAACCAAATCTTTAGCAGAAAAAATATCCAGGAAAGCAGAAGAATATCATCAGAAAGTCCTTCTTCACACAACAATGCCCCTGCTCATTTCCTTTATCAAACAAGGACAATGTTCTGAAAGTTTTGATGGAAAATCATTAGGCATCTAGCTTACAATCCAGATTCAGTTCCTTCTCATTTCTTCTTGTTTCCTAATCTTAAAAAAAAAAGGTAGTCATTATTCTTCAGTTAATAATGTGAAAGAGACTGCATTGACATGGTTAAGTGCCCAGGACCCTCAGTTCTTTAGGGCTGTACTAAATGGCTGGTATCATCATTTATAAATGTGTCTTGGATTTGATGGAGCTTATGCTGAGAATGAGAGTTTATATTTTTTATTTTTATCTTTTAAATCAATTTTCTGATGAACTTTAAAAGTCCCCTCATATATAGAGATAGCTCAATAGATAAATGTAATAAATATAAATATGACTGCTTGTCAATTACTAAAACGTGGTTTCTCTATAGTGAGGTTTGTTCTCATTTCTTTGAGAAAATAGATAATAAAATTATTCACATAAACACAAGAGGCATGGCAATGTTCTTAATATTTAAATTATTTTGAAATAAATGATACCTTAGTACTAACACAGCAATATTATCATCTTACTAAAAATATATCATTATTAAAATTTTGTCAAGCTAATAAGGTTGAGAATCTGAAGTTCTTAAAATTGTTTAAGTATAGTCACCTGGCTCCAGGTCAGGCTTATAATTGCTACACTCAGGTACCAGTTCTAACAACTGAAGAGACTGACAGAAGACTTGGAATCAACATCAAGTCAATCTTTATGTAATTTGCCTTCATTTCACTCAATCCATATCTATTACCTATCTCCTTGTATCTGTGTTGGGTTCTACCATCTACTGATGAGACACTTTCTACTTTCTCCCTTTTAAAATACATTACTCTTGGCCAGCACAGTGACTTGCACCTGTATTCCCAGCACTTTGGGAGGCTGAAACAGGCAGATTGCTTGAGGTCAGGAGTTCTCGACCAGCCTGGGCAACCTTGTCAAGGGTAAAACCCTGTCTCTCCTAAAAATACAAAAATTATCTGGCCGTGGTGGTGGGTGCCTGTAATTCCAGCTACTCAGGAGGCAGAGGCTGAGGCAAGAGAATCGCTTGAACCCAGGTGATGGAGGTTGCAGTGAGCCAACATTGTGCCACTGTACTCTAGCCTGGGCTATAGAGCAAGACTCAGTCTCAAAAATAAATAAATAAAATAAAATACATTACTCTGAAAAGTTGGAAGATTTTGAGAAATAATTTCTTTGTGTCATATATACATTATGGAAAAACTCAGTGGTGATAATTCAGCCTATTTACGTAATTCTATCCATGGGAGACTGATTCACTCCCTGGTGAGGCCACTAATTCAAATTTTATATAGTATAAAATAGAGAAAATTACTTCTCTATTAGAACTAAAATATGTCTTCTTATAACTGGACCTAAATTCTGGCTTCTGAAACAGTAAAATATAAACATAATTGCTTTTCCATGTTGGAGACTAGCCTATTCTAAGTTTCTCAGATCCATTTTGCTCTATTACATTTCAAACACCTGCATCTAATAGCACCACACTCTGGATACACGATCCCTGTTACCTTCCTGTTTATCTCTTCTGTTTTCATTCTTCTTGTTTCAGCTTATTTCCAAGACCTTAATCCAGTTATTTTTTCCTACTCACCAATTCCTCTTCTTTTTCTAGTTTTAATATTGAAATAGCCACCCTAAACTCTGAAACATGGCACGTCTAGTTGTCTCTCCAACATCTAGTTCTCCTATCAAACTTTCCCGAAACGCTGGACTATGAAAGTATACTACAGAATCCGCAGAAAAGTAATGTCTTACTTTTATTTTTTCCTCTATCATCATATATGAATTTCCTAGGTTTTGTTCTTTTGTTCAATCTAAGTTCCTGAACCCTAAATCCACATTGTCAACACAGAGCCTTCTCTAAAAGGGCCATCCTACCCATTGAGATCCCCTAGATGTTAAAACATGTCACCTAACCAAAATTTTCTAAAGGTGTCCATTTCCAACATGTATCATATTTATAGCATTTCATTATCCTCTGCCTGTGACACCCCCTTGTCTAGATCATCATCTGAGGCAACAACCCCCCATCTGTCCAATTTCATCAACTCACTCTTGTATTAGCAACTGATATCTAAACATGTTATGGTGAAGACTGGAATTTTCCAATTGGACTAAGCTGAAAAAATTAACCATAATACTATATTTCACTTCTTTTTTTGGCTACGTTGAGCAAATTCCAAAAAATCTAAATAAAATTATAATAAAATTAGAGTCAACAATAGTATTACTCTATTTTCTCTCTGTTTTTCTGAAAAATAAAAATAGATATGTATTTCTGGAAACCTGAAATAAGGAAAATTGATTCTTCTTTATAAATATCATTGTGGGTAATGGGTTGGATATATAATTTTAAAAAATGTATTGAATTATCTCTAATTAATCTTTTTAAAAATGATTACTTTGTGTTTAGCTTTTTTGTTGAAGAGATATGTAAAATTAAAACTTTTTCAAAGGTATTAAGACCTTAAACATCTCTTCAATTTCAATATGGCCATAATCTTCCAAGGAAGCCCTACCACAAATTATAATTTCTTATGATAAGTGTATAGAAAATGAAACTCATGTTTTATAACAGAGAGAGGCCAAAAGGTTAACATTTCTTCTCCTAGGCCTGAAAGAAAGTCAATAAATGATTCTCTAAAGCTTTACCCAGAAAAGCTGGATCTATAGTGATAGTAAAGAAAATCTGTTTTGAAATTGTAACCTACTGAAAGAAGATAGAATAAGGAATAATGGAAGATCTGTAGAGAAAATAAAGAAACAACTGCTATATATATATATATTTTTTTTTTCCTAGACGGGCTCTCATTCAGTCGCCCAGGCTGGAGTACACTGGCATGATCTCGGCTCACTGCAACCTCCATCTCCTGGGTTTAAGCAATTCTCCTACCTCAGCCTCCTGAGTAGCTGGGATTACAGTCATCCACTACCACCATGCCCAGCTAATTTTTTGTATTTTTAGTAGAGACGGGGTTTCACCAGGTTGTCCAGGCTGGTCTTGAACTCCTGACCTCAGGTAATCCACCTGCCTTGGCCTCCCAAATGCTAGGATTACAGATGTAAGCCGCTGTGCCCGGCCAACTTTTTTAATCTAAAATGTGTTTCATCACCTTCCATCACCCTTATTAAGGGAAGCAATATCAGTTTAAGAATGTTTCTTAATGAAATTAGCCTTTAAGATTCATGTTGGTACTTTACTGTATGAAATACACCTCTCAGTATTTAGAGAAAGTTAAAATCGTAGACCAAATTATATGCCAGTTGAAAGAATCTAACAATGTGGAGAATTAAATTCTATTAATAAATTTTCTATACGTTGAAGTTTTTTTTACCAATTCAAATTATATAAAGCATAGAGAAAGAGGTAAAAAAAAAATGCTTCTAATTTTATTGCAAAGAGCAGTAAGTTATTTTTAGATGATGTCTTCTTGGGCATATACATTTTCTGTTTTCTCTGCCTTAGATACACTCATGACAGGTATCTGCTGAGTCCTCTAACTTGCTTTTTATTCAGATCTTAATTCACATTATTAACCTTTAGTCAGACTTTCCCCGTCCATCCTATTTAAAATTGCAAACTCCATCCAACCATTAACTAATCCCCTGTTGACATTTTTCTTAGCTTTTATGCCTATTTTCCCACTAAAATGTTCCACAAGAGCATAAATTTGGTTCACTTCTGTTTACTACTGTATTCTCACTAGCAAGAATAATGTGCGGCACATGGAAGGCACTCAAAAAATATTCATTGAAATAAAAATGAAAGAAGGATAAAACTTAAAAACGTATTTATATGTGAATCCTATAATTTCTAACTAAAAATTTAAGAATTTCAGGTTAAAAATAAACATGTGCCCACTGACTTTATAAAGAGGCCAAAAGAAATATAAAATACATGGGAAAAGAAATAGAGGTCATAAAAACAGGAAAAAAAATAGAAGTTTCAAGGAAAAAAAAGTTACAAGTTTCACGTGGCATCTTGGGGACGGCTATGCTGTAATTCTATTTTCTTAGGGCATGTAAACAAATGAAATAAATGCCATTAATAGTAAATTGAAGAGGTCTAAACTTAGCCCGTACTCTTCTCTCATTTCCATATCAGCTACACATGCAGACTTTCCCATTACTCGTATGGGCTCAACATGCTGCCAGTACCTAACCTTAAACCTGCTCAACCCCTGCACATTGAAGGCAGTTAAGCTTGTCACTGACTTTACAACTGATACACTTGAGGTGCGGATTCACAGTGGGTTCTCTGAAATAATTTCTTCACTTATTCCTTATCATTTCTAATTCCAGTACCACCTCTCTGCACCTTCAAACTTAAAAGAAAATGTGGGAGGAAAAGCATTAAGTCTGCAACTCATTTTTTGGACCTTTTTTTTTTCATTGTAACTTTCCACATTACTTAATTGGCTCTGGTAATATATGGCAACTCTCACTGTTTTGTTCAGCCCTGTAATAAGACCACTCCCCCAAATCAGGCTCCTGTACCAGTTAGAAACATACTGCAATGAAAACGAAAAACTAATATAAAACATCCTGAATTAGAATTAGTGAATAGAGTTGAAAGATAACAGGGGATTACACACATCACACACACACACACACATATGTAGGTGAGAGAAACAACAGGAAAACAAACAAACAAACAAACAAACAAGTAGTGTTTAGTTAATGATTCCTTTTAACCCTAGATTCTACATTGAATAATTGTGTTTTACATGTGTTAGAGTCAAGATTTCACACATTTAACCCAGTCCATGGTGTTCAGTGCCTAATTATATCTCTAAAATGCCATCCTGATCATTTCGTTCACCTCCACAAAAATTCAACTAGATCTAATTACCTCAAGATAAAAGTTGTGTTATTCATAGTTCTCTGTGATAATCACATCACTCTAATTCACCTTTTCAAATATTTTTCCTAATATTACTTTCTAAACAAATATAACTAGTTAGATTTCTTCAAATGCCTAATGCTTTTCTCCCCACATTGCTCATATTCAGGAACCCAGTAACTTCATAATATTCCTCCAGTGTTGTTTTCCTGTTTAATCATCTGTTATTATCACACACATTTATTGATCCTGCAAAGCTATTTGTGGTACTTATACTGAATATGTTTATTGTCAGTCTGCCTCTCCTAGAACATAATATCCAAGAGGGTATGGATTTGAATCTGTTTTGTTTATTAATATGCCTCAACCACCTGGCACATTATTGCTGAATAAATGATTTTCAAATAACTTCTACTTTCAAAATGACCCTGAATCAATTGTTTCCTCTCCATTCCCAGTGTGTCTGCCTTAAATCGGGCTCTCATTAACATTTTCATAGACCATTATAACCATCATATAAATAAATTCCATTTTCTAATATTCCCTCAGGCCAATGCCTCCTTACATTAGTAATATCTTCTAAAACACAAATCTGATCGGGACTTTTTTGTTTTTTTTAAAAAAGCTTTATTTTATATTTTTACACGAGGCTACTTTTCCAATTTCTTCTACTGCCACTCTAACAACGAAAGCACTTTTCTTTGGGCTACTCTACCAAGGAAAATGAACCTTTTTATATTTATTAGCATAGAACACAGGCTTCTAAGATTTTATAAGGAAGAAAACAAGCTCATGATTAGTGAAAAATATGGTAAATTAGCATAAAGCCTTTTCAAGTAATGACTTTCAAACATTTTACCTATCAACCATTGGAAAAACACATTATGTTTCCGCTTAAGATTATATATTTCACAAGAATGTATGTGTGTATACACACATATATTCACAAGGACATAATATTTATCATTATTACATATAATCAATTTTATCTTTTTTTTCTATTGTGTTTTACTTATGCAGATACAAACTCATTTCACAAATCACTAATGAGCTGTCATGCACAGTTTGAAAAAAATATGCTAATGGAGTTTGAGTCTTTTGGCATGACTGAATTATAGGATAGGATGCTGATAGCTTTATTCAATGACACCAAACTGTTGGCGATTCTGTGGCAACCATAGAAAGCTGAAGTAGTCTATGTAATACTAAGAGTGTAAATGGTGCTTTAATTTTCAAAAAGGAAGGGGAAGAGGTGTATTTGATAAACTACATTACAGGGTAACAATCTAAGATGGATAATTTAAAGAATCATTTGTGAACATTGAGGACGAAGTAGTAATCTCTAGGATCTAACATGATTTATGTTAAAAATTAGTCAAATCAAACTAACCTCAGTTAATTTGTTGCTAAGCAAGTAAATATAATTTTGAAAGGCATAAGGAAATAAAATTATCTCTTACTCCTATGATAATGATAATGTGGTATAGTCATTAGTCCTAGATCCCTTTTCTGCTGGACATGCAACTAAATTTCTCAGTCTCCCGTGCAGTTAGGTGGGATCATATGAGTATGTTCTGTCCAAGTGAATGTGAACTGGAAATGATGTACACTGCTCTCGAACTCCTTCTTAGGTAACCTAGGATCCATCTCACCTTATGACAACACTTAGCGATGGTCCTCTTATTCTTTGTGTTGTTGTTGTTGTTGTGACAGGGTCTTTCTCTGTCACCCGAGCTGGAGAGCCAGCAGTATAATCATGGATCATTTCAATCTTGAACTCCTGGGCTACAGTGATCCTTCAGACTCAGCCTCCCGAGTAGCTGGTACTACAGGTGCATACCACTGTGTCTGGCTAATTTTTAAGTTTTCATAGAGATGAGGTTCTCATTTTTTTCCTTCAGCTGGTCTGGAACTCCTGGCCTCAAGCCATCCTCCCAACTCAGCCTCCCAAAATGCTTGGATTACAAGCATGAGCCACCATGCCCAGCCTTATTTATTTCTTGTATTATCAATTGTTCCCCATCTATGGACTCTTTAGACAACAGCATACAGGTATAATGTAACATTTCCTTTATTAATATATCCAATTCTTTAACCTTACATACGTCTCCAAATTTTTCACTATCTCTCTGCTCCTCTACAGGAAAATTCCTTTATAGAATTGTCCATACACATTGTCACCCCTTCTGATCTTTCAATTGTCCCTGAAATCTATTGTAATCTGGCACTTTACTCTTGCCATAAAACAGCTCTTGTTAGGGTCACACACGATGTTGACATTTCTGAGTTCATAGGATTTTTCTTTTTTCCAGTGTCATCTTACCTGATTTCTCATAAGCAGTTGTTCAGTCTTCATTGCACTGGCTTCATTCCAGTTTCTTGGACTCCTTGTTTCTAGGTCTCTAGTCATTCCTTTGGTCTCCCTTAGTGTTCCCACCTCTCTTCTCTACTGTTGGTAGGCCCCAAGGTCAGTCACTGGATCCTTCGTCTTCTCTACCTACCCTTCCTAACCAGGTGTTTTCACTGAGTTTCATGCCTTTAAATATCCAGAGAACAGAGTTGACTGATAAAATATGTCTAGCCCAGACCTTTCACTGAAACATTAGACCTATACATTAAACTGCTTCCTGAATAATTTTGTTAGTCTAAAAGTCACCTTAAATTTAACAAGTCCAAAATTAAACTCCTGATTCTCTCTCTGAACCACAGCTTTTCTAATATTTTCTATTTGGTTCTTGGCATATCTCTATTTGTTATTTATTCTTCTAGATGTAAACCAAACAACTTGAAATCATCATTGACTGCCTTCTTTTTTCCACACTCATACTTAGTCCATCATCAGTAAATCTTTTCCCTTCAAAATGAGCCCAAATTCAACAACTTTCAAATAAATTTCTACTGCTGTCATCCTTGTCCAAGTTGTCCTCCTCTCTGATTTATTTTTATTATTATTATATTATTATTAATAATATAGTAGGTTTCTATATTATTATAGTAGGTTTCTAACGGATTTCTTTATTTCTACCTTTTCTCCCGAGGAGTCTATCATCCCCACAGCAGCATAAAATGATCTTTTTCACATTTATAGTCTTGAGAAGGTTGGTATCGTAACAATATGCAGAATGATCCTTTTAAAATGACAATCAAATCATCACTTTCTGAACTTCACATAAATGTCATTCGATTAACTTTCAAAAATATGAAAAAGACTGTTTAACATGCCACATTAGGTCAAAAGAGCTATGGGTTGAGCTGTTTAAAATTATTTTGAAAAGCTATTTTTTAACTCGAACGAACATGCCACTAGTATTTGTTATAATTTCATCATTATTTCCAATCCTATTTATTTGGTCTTGTTAACAAGTGTATACTTAGTCAAATTTTTGGCTTGGTCAGATCTGTTAATCTTCTAGAATACAACTTTGGGGAAGTGAACAATAAATTAAATAATGACATTCATCAGCAATTTATTATTACATGCCCTGTAATTATTATCAGTATTACACAAATTATTATATATGTATAGAATATATTCTATATCAAGAAACACTATGTTTAAAGTTCTTATATTATGAAAAATATAAGATTGCATTAATAAAATAAAATAAAAATCTAAAGAAAAATATAAACATTTTTAAAGTCTGCTTTACTATAGTCTTACATATAAACACACCCACGCATGCAGTTGTTTTCATGAAAGTCGACCTGAATTCCTGAAAGTGTATTCTTATTTATCTCATGTGAAAGTACTCTAAAAATGAATTTCCTAGCTTCTGCTGGAAGTTTACAGATACTTAGCTGGGTGGAAATACCAATAAATTAAGCAATAGTGTTTCACCTTTAAAATGAGGCATATGAAGGGCTCCTTTCATCTTCCTGTAAGATCACAAAGTATAATTTGTGAAAAAAAAATCTGCCTAATGTATCCTTTGCAAATAGAAAAGTCAAAATTGGGAACATGAAAGCAGACGTGCAAAATTACATTCATATATCCACTTTGTTTCCTGTGCTGGAGCCTCTGAATTAGACCCAGTGGGCCTTCCCTCCTTGACCCTGCCTCAACCGGGAAAAAAATAATGTACAGAATCTTCCTTTGGTGGTCTGACCCAACCCTTCTTAAAAATACCTTTTATCTAGTTTTTGTTCTTTTTTTAAATGGGGAAGATTTTGTTTGTTTTTAATTAATTTTGTTTTGTTTTGTTTTTTGTTTTTGTTTTCAGACAGGGTGTCATTCTGCCACTTAGACTGGAGTGCAGTGGCACAATCATAGCTGACTGTAACCTCAAACTCCTGGCCTCAAGGAATCTTCCCTTCTCAGCCTCCCATCTCAGCCTCCCGAGTAGCTGGGACTACTGACACCCACCACGGTGCTTGGTTAATATTTTAATTTTTTTTTAATTGTAGAGAAGGGGTCTCACTTTGTTGTTTACACTGGTTTTGAACTCCTGGGTTCAAGAGATCCTCCTGTCTTGGCCTTCCAAAGTGCTGGAGTTACAAGTATGAGCCAGTTCACCCAGGCTGAGTTTTTTTCTAATATGCATAATAAACTTTTAAACGAATAGATCATATCAACACATTTTCAGAGTCAGTAGCTTTCAAAAGCCTAAAAAAAGGTATTATAATATTTATTTCTATTTTCCTTTAGACTAAATATGCCTATTTTTTAATGTGATACTGCCAATTCTCTCTTACACCAAATCTTCTAGAGGAAAGTTTTTATCTAAGATAGTTGAATCATTTTGATACAACACAGCACAAAGAGAATGCCTAAAGATTGAATTAAACATGTTATTACACTGATATTTCTTTTATATTTAATTTGCACCTTTAGCCATAAGAATTAGGAAGTTACCTAGAGTTCATTTCCACAAATGATATTACAGAGGCATAATATATTTTCTTCAAGTGTCTATACATTATGAATGTAAGGTTACTATGTATCTGACAAAAGTAATTTGTTTAGAAGTAATTCTAAAAACTATTTATTTGACATCTATTCAAAAACCATTTTCTTTTTTTTTTTTTTTTTTTTTTTTTGAGACGGAGTCTCGCTGTGTTGCCCAGGCTGGAGTGCAGTGGCGCGATCTCGGCTCACTGCAAGCTCCGCCTCCCGGGTTCACGCCATTCTCCCGCCTCAGCCTCCGAGTAGCTGGGACTACAGGCGCCCGCCACTTCGCCCGGCTAGTTTTTTTTTTTTTTTTTTGTATTTTTAGTAGAGACGGGGTTTCACCATGTTAGCCAGGATGGTCTCGATCTCCTGACCTCGTGATCCACCCGCCTCGGCCTCCCAAAGTGCTGGGATTACAGGCTTGAGCCACCGCGCCCGGCCTCAAAAACCATTTTCTGCACTTAAAATGAAATGACTGTAGAAATGTGCTAACCTTTCACGACACAGTGACTTAAAAATCCATTAAATGTTTTTAAAAAATGCACTACTTGACTCTTTTGTAATTCTAAGAGCAAACAGCTATCCAACATTTTCAGAATCATTAAATTAAAAAATGATAAGGAAAGAAAATCATTAACTAATTTATATTTCTCTCCTAATGGGAATAGAATTAGTAATTACTTTTGCTATTGAAACCTCCTGCAGTCAGTCACTTGTGTCCCAGTAGCACGCCTATCATTCAAAGTATGGGACCTACTGACCTTAAGTTACAAAAGTTCACAGCTGTATTTATAGACCAGTATTAAAACAAGTGGCATGGAATCTTCACACTCAACCGTCCAAACTACCATTCTCAAATTTCCTTCTCCTATGTTGCATTTACTGGTTTTCTTTTTATAGACTTCAATAATATTTTGCCCAGCACCTTATCTATTATAACAATAAATATTTTCTAAATTAACATATCAGTCAATTTGGGCATTTGAAAAGAAAGGAAAAGCAAGACAAAAGCTCCTATGTTCAAGACTTTCATTCAACAACCATGAGATTCTTGGAAGTTATAATAATCAGCCATTACAACTCAAAGTTCTATCTAATTTACAGGAAAACTTATGAGCATGCAAGGAATTAATTCCTTCACCATTTCATCTGATGCACTTATTGAAATGATTATAGAATTCATAGTTTAAAATGAAGCTATCTTCAATTCCTCTAACTATTTTCTCTATGGCATTAGTAAACTAACTGCCATATGAAAGTCACATTTATTTTATTTCAGTTCTAAAATCATATTTTAAATTCAGGCAATTCATCTATCAATAACATTTTGTATGACATCATATTTTTTCTAATAAAAGTTGAATTGAAGAGCAAGTTAACAGACTGTTACCTGTAAACAGAAATTACAAAACCAATCACAAAGTAATTTATTAAATTTTTAAAGTAATACTTTCTTGTCAAGCAAACCTGTAAAATTAGACAGTACTGTTTTACAGTACTCAAATTTGATAAAAAGTTTGTTCATGTCTCTACTGATATGTTATTGTAGTTTATAGATTATAGAATAAATCTTCAAGAGGGGCCACGATAGCATTCTAGTTTTCCCATATAATTCCTTAATAGAAAAAGTAATGGTTCTGGTAACCTGAGCTTGCCACTAGTCATCACTTATTTTTCTTAATGATAGATTGTTACTTCCCTAAGCATAGTAATTTGATATGATGAAAGTGGTTGTTGTCAAGTTTAATATATTAATTTGTCGTGACTGGCAGCTAATAAAATGCTATATTATTGATGAAAACTTAATCTCTAAAATTGGAATAAACAGAAGGGCAAACTTAACCAGATTTATAAACTTAGTATGGTTCCTTTAAGTAAGTTTCTTGGGCAACCCCTCCTGTTAAAACTAGAATGCAGTTTTAACGCCACTCTTCCAACAGTAGACAAGGTGTCTTATGCCAATTCCCACAGAAGGGGCTGCTCTGTACACGGTAACCCAAGGCCTCAACTTTCCATCACAGGCAGTATGCCAAATATAAATACCCAGGAGTGTCCTGAACTTTAAAGTGATTCCTAAATACGAGGCTCATTTACGAAGGCGAACTTCAAAAACATTAAGCGGCTCTTGCATTCTCAATTAGAAATTCTCCTCATACTAACTGGGACTTCTGAGCACATCAACACAGAGAAAGCAGTTGTTCCCATGTCTTAAAATAGCACAGATTGAACATTTAACCTTTCTGCTGCCCAGTCAAGAGTCTAATTACTATTTTATGTTTAAACACACACACACACACACACCATTTTGCCTTCCTCATAATAGATTAGAACATAGATGAAAGTAAAACAACTCATTGCTCTTTAAAAGTACAAACCTAGAAAAAAAGGTTCCTGTTTGCAGGAATTTGAAAGAATTATGTCAAACCAGTCAAACTCAATTTTTCTATTGAAAAGCGGGTCCTTCAAAGTAACTCTATTTTAAGTAATTATGCTTTAGTAAAGAGTTTGTGACTTTTTTGATTATTCATTATGAGAGATAATTTTATTTTCAAATCCTACTGTTATATTTAGCAAGTTACTAAGGCTCTATAGAGGACATGAACTCAGGGTACTTAGAATAAATGTCTCCCCAAGACTTGTCACATGTCCACTGTTTATAAGTAACCTAGTTTATTTACTAGATACTGGCAATGCCTCCTCTCGGAAATGTAAACACTCAATTACTGGATTTTAATCAGAAGGATTATTCTACATAGAGTTGCATTTTTTATTTTCCTGAGCAATATTTCCCAGGCTATCATCTCCTCCATCTCAATATCATATGTTAGGATTCAAGACTATCATATTTACCCCTTCCACTACGAATGGAGTGAGGCAAAACATGTTTATTAAAAATCAATTAAATAGCTCAGCTTGATTTTACAAATATTATATATTATAAAACATGTTTTCTATTTTGAAAGACATTTGTATTTCTTATTTTTCTTTCATTTGGGCAGGTAAATAAATGATGATGGTGAATCACAGCATAGGCTGCTCTAAAAGGGTGGTAGGATCATGTTCTTGATGCCAAAAACCCAGAGGATATGTCTCAGGTCTGTCGTTTGTGAGCCCTGTAACCTTGAGTAAGTCACTTAGCTAATTTGAAACTCATTTTCTTCACCTGTAATGGCATTTGCTCTCTTTTAAAATAGAAATTACATTCAATAAATGAGCATTTTAATGTGATAGATTTAAAAAACTCTCTGGTAAGTAGATGCATCAGATCCTTCTGGAAGCATGACAGGTGCATGGTGTTACACTGTGTGTGGGCGCTGATCCTGGCAGGAATAGTCAGTGACCTGCTGTCATAGCCCACGGAGATAACCTGAAGGAGCGCTCCAAATGTCCTTCTGCAAGCATTACCCACCTGGGGAAATTTCTCATCCAATGACTACCGAAGGGTAACTCTGCCATAATTCTGCTTTTCACTGTGGCCGCCTCACCACTTGCACATGTTTATCCCATCTCAAGATGTTATTTGTGGTGTTTTTCAACATCATCATCTCAGAGATTAAGGCATTGCATATAACGGGAGTATTTATTACTATGTATACATCTGGTATGTTTGGACTTGTCAAGGAAAATTGACAGCCTAATAGCTTTTTTTCCCTGTATTTATCATCCGTGATATTAAAACTCCAGTTAAAGTTGGCACTTGATGAATAAAGAATGCTGCATCCATGAGCATTATTTGTAGAGTCAATTTTTTTTTTTTTGCTTTTACATAAACATTGAACTACTTAATTTAGAATGCTTTTAAAAAATTGCAACTCCTTAGATATTGTGTGTAGATATAGATTCTTGGGTGGCTGCGTTAGAAATTATGTATCACTTTTACGTTCTGTTATTTGTTATAATTTTTCTTATGCTTTGAGATTCACAAAATAGTTTTTAGTTTTTTAGTTAGAAAGCTTTCCAATCTTCCTAATTCATACACATGGCAACTCCCTCAATTCTTTCCAATACTGCTTTGTTCATGTGTATGATTGGTTTAAATATGTGATCTCTTCACTGTACTATATATGCTTCTTGGAGCAGGGATTACACCTTGTTCTTTGTGCCTCCACAATGACTAGTATGAAAAAAAAGAAATAAAACACCAATCAATAACATTTTTATTACATTATAACTAAATAGAAAATGTTTCTAATGAAATGGTATAATGGTATTTTAAGAGGAGATATTTTTTCTAACAGTAAACACAGAAATAAAATAATAAACAAGTATTTTTAATATATTACAGATATTAATATCTGTAATATATAACAGTGGAAAATTTTGGTTCCTAGTTCACACCAAATAATACTGTACAAAGCAGTTATTGGCAGCTAAGAACTAAATTATAGTAAAGTGAAAAAAAAAATTTAAACATTTAAAAATTTAACTAAATTGTTTTTTATTTAACAATTTAAACATCTGTTCTACGTACATGTAAGAGAAAAACAGCTATTGAAAATAAATTTTCTAGAACAAATTTTGATTTTTCCCTTCTTTCTTTCTTTCTATATATATATATATATATATATATATATATATATATATTTTTTTTTTTTTTAAACTAGCCGGGCGTTTTTGGAGACGGAGTCTCGCGCTGTGTCACCCAGGCTGGAGTGCAGTGGCGCGATCTCGGCTCACTGGAAGCTCCGCCTCCCAGGTTCACGCCATTCTCCTGCCTCAGCCTCCGAGTAGCTGGGACTACAGGCGCCCGCCATCACGCCCGGCTAGTTTTTTGTATTTTTAGTAGAGACGGGGTTTCACCATGTTAGCCAGGATGGTCTTGATCTCCTGACCTCGTGATCCACCCGCCTCGGCCTCCCAAAGTGCTGGGATTACAGGCTTGAGCCACCGCGCCCGGCCCTTTCTTTCTATATTTTTAAAAAATATCTGGGTAAATCAAGTATTGAGAAGCAAATTTACTAGTTAATAAAGTCTCAAAATTGAATAATTTTCCTTCTATGTATATTTTTTCTTAAAAAAATTGTTTTCATATCCTTCTATATACTTATCAGACTATTTTGAACTATAAAAATCATAGATTATAGAGTTAGATATTTTAATCAGCATTACTGGTAATAAAATGGCTAGAAATTAAGTGCAACACAAAGAAAAAACTATATTTAAAAACAACTCAGAAAGTATCATTTTACTATTTCATATATCATTACTTTTCTTCAGAAAACTAAAAATTTTCACTCAGTGCAACTAATTATCTCTGTAATCTCAATCTATATGCCATTATTATATATTACAAATTAATTATGTCAAACTTTCTTCGGGAATGTCTCATATATAACTCTTCTATTGCATTTTTTTCTCTCCTCTTTCACCCTATTTCAATAACTTAAAAGAAGTCTCTTTGCCTCCACATTTGCCACAATATTTCTTCCCTTCCTTCAAATCATCAGATTCCTGAGTGGCAAATAAATGTTATTACTCAGTTCCAAAAGTATTACTTGAATAGGCTCTCAATAATCAATCAATACGTGATTAATTGGGAAGCATGAAAACAAACTTTGTATTTACATCTTAATTTTATAATGTTAAATTAAATATCACATTGAATGAAGTATATTTTAATGTCCTACAGTTTAACTAAATTTGATTAGTTTGACTTAATCCCTGGAAAATGACTTTTGGGTGCAAGGTAGGCATGGAAAAGAAAAATCTAAGCAAAATATGAAAATCTAATTGAACAAGTTGCAAGAGAAATGTTACTTTGAGAGAAAGACCAATTAATGAGAGTAATACACATGAAATTTTAAATTCTATGTCTTTCTCATGAAATTTTGGTTGGTTTTCTAAATATCCTTCATCTACTTGAATAAACAATTTAAATTTGCACACATGGTTTCTACTGAAATGGGTAATCAATAAATACATTAGTGACTATTTTTCAAAAGAGAAACTCAACAAGAATTGCTAATATTTAATCCCTTTGTGGGCATGAATTTAAGTTGTTGCCTAAACAATATATTGATAAAAAAGAGATTTGTAATAAATGCCTATTTCACTCTGTAGCTTTGATTACACAACTGAAAAAGGAAAAAACAAACAAACAAACAAACAAACAAAAACATCTTTACTTAAAGCTCATCTTCTTGGTTGCAAGAATATACCAGATTAACAATAAAAGAAAAGAAACACAACTGCTGATATATGCTAGGGACATGTTCTTATATATCTTATTTCATTATATCAAACAGATTTTAAATTCCTAAAACTCAAAACTAGCTGAAACAAAAAAAAATTACAACACATCAAATTATTAGCTAAATATAGTCCTATAAGAAGAATATTCTGAAAAGAAGATTGGCTGTTTAAAGATAAAGGAACATCAGGGTCAGCCGCTAATGTCAAAGGCAAATAAATACCGTTCCAAGTTTTGAAGATAATACACACTAATAGTGGGTTTTAGCTGGATTCAGTCTGATGCAGGTGCATGTTTAGCAGCTGCGAAAGCAACACACTAACACACACATTCACACATAAACATGCACACAGAGAATAATATGAACTAGCTCCCTTAAAATGTAGAGAACCGAACACTGTAAACAAAAACCTCAAAAACTAATGAACTCATATACATTCTTGAACAGTAGCTCTCTATCTCTAGGTGATTTTTCAATTTCTAACAGTCCAAGATTTTAAAGCATAAATGGACCCATATTCAGGCTGAAATTCTAGGAGAAAAATTCTTTCTCCAAAATGCTTACTAATGGAACTTTAGCAAATGACCTTAATATTTTTGTATCTCCATTTTCTCAATTTACAAAATATCATACAGTAGAACTTATCTCCAAGGCATATTACTAGGCTGACATTTAAACATAATATATGTATACAAAACACTTAGCTCATACCTAATGCTAAATAAATATTAATTATTATGTTATTACTATCCCATAGTTGATTAATAGTTTTGGTGAAGAAATAAAAAGCAAAATAATAATTTATTTTATCAGAAATCTTACTTGAATTCATAAATGTATACTTGTCTACTAATTTTTCAGTTAATCACTATATTTACTTTATTGGTGGTCACTGACCAACAGAAAACAATTACATTCATTCACGAATATATAATTAGTATTTATGGAAAGCTGGGTACTATTTTAGGTTAGATAGGAATTAAATGTAGTAAGTTTTGTTGGTGCTATTGTTTATTGTTAGCATTAGTAATTGAAAAGATTCTCACAGACACTGTAAGAATCACTGACTCAGACAAATAGCTCGCATAGCTGAGAGAATATCCAAGTCACATTCAACTTTAATATGAGTTATTCTTCGTATTAGTCTGGCACTGCTGCTGTAAGAAACAGCACAAACTTATACCACAAATTTAATGGCTTTAAATAACATATTCTCATCGCCTTACAATTCTGGAGTTCACAAGGCTGAAACAGGTCTTGCTGAGCTAAAATTAGGATGTTAGCAGGGTTAGCAGGGTTCTGGAGGGTCCAGAGAACAATCTGTTTACTTGCCTTTTGCAGCTTCTAGAGATTGTCTGCATTTCTTAGCTCGTGGTCCCCTTCCTTCCATCTCCAAAGCCTTCTTGTGTTGCCATGACTCTATTCTCCCCTTATGCCTCTCTCTTTCACTATTAAGGACCCTCAGGATTACACTGGGACCACTGAGATAATCCAGGATAACCTTTCTATTTTAAGGTCAGCTGATTAGCAAATAATTTCATCTGCAACTTTAATTCCCTTTTGCCATGTAACCTAACACAGGTTCCAGGGATTAGGATGTGGGTATCTTGAGGAGCCATTATTTTGACTACCACCTACCTCTCAAATGATAATTTTAAAGCCACTACTATGTTCAATGCACTTGAATGTTTGAAAGTGTTTTAAGTATCTGTATAAATATATAAAAACTATATATACCTATGACATGAAGAGTAGTAAAGTAGGAAGGATCAAATATAAATATATATAAATATATATATATAAATGTATATACACACATACATATATACACACACACACACACACAATGCATAGGGTGAGAGAAAGTCTCTTTGAAAAGGTGGCATTTGGAAAAAGACTTAAAGAAGGTGAAAAATTGAAAGAGTTTATGGGGGACAATTTCAAGCAGAGAGAGCAAAAAGTTCAAAGGCACCAAAGAGGTAGGTTGTTTGTGCCCTTGAGATATGGCCAAGAAGACAGGACAGTATGGTTGGAATGCAGTGAGAAAGGGAGAGAGGGGAAAAGATTAAAGTGTGAAGAACAAAAGAGGTAGAACACCTACGGCCTTGTGAGTTATTTAACCCAGAGAGAGATACATTTGAGAAGAAGTGTCACAATCTGAAAAGCAGCATATGGTTGTGTACAAAATAGACTGCTGGAAGGCAAGGTTGGAGGTAGGAAGACCAGTTTAGAGGCTACTCTAATAATCCAGGTTAGAAATGGCAGTGATTGCACAATAGTGGAAGCAAAGGATGTGCAGAGACACGTAGGATTCTGCATATATTTAGAATAAATAGAGTGGCAGCATTTACTGATGAAAATAATTTGAGGTCAAAAATAAGAAAGGAAAATAATTCTAGACAACCCGAAGATTTTGTCATGAGCAATGGAGGAACACAGCTCACATTCACAGAAATGGAACAAACTATAGGGGAAGCATGTTTAGAAGAAAAAATCAAGAGTTCCATTTTTGCACATGTTAATATTATAGATAGCTATGGATACCTGCTGTCAGAGAGTACTATCTAAGTTTAAAAGAAGAGAGAATAAATATTGATATCTATGACAGATATCATAGATATCTTTTATTAGGTTCAGGGATACATGTGCAGGTTTGTTGTATGGATAAACTCATGTCATGGGGCTTTGTTGTACAGATTATTTCATCACCTAGGTACTAAGCTTAGTACCCAATATTTATTTTTTTCTGATCCTCCCCCTCCTCCCACCCCCTACCCTCAAGTAGGCCACAGTGTCTTTGTGTCCATGTATCCTCATCACTTAGCTCCCACCTATTTTATTTTATTTTTGGTAACTTTATGTATGTATGTATGTATGTATGTATGTATGTATGTATTTATGTATTTATTATTCTTTATGTTCTAGGGTACATGTGCACCACGTACAGGTTTGTTACATATGTATACATGTGCCACATTGGTGTGCTGCACCCATTAACTCGTCATTTACATTAGGTATATCTCCTAATGTTATCCCTTCCCCCTCCCCCATCCCACTTACTAAATGAGAACATGTGGTATTTGGTTTTCTGTTCCTGCATTAGTTTGCTAAGGATAATGGCATCTCCTCTTTGAATAAAAGATCTCCTGTGTTGAAGCTGGGCACATTTCTTAGCGTCTCTTGAAGTCTGGCATGTCTATGTGCCTTAGTTATGGTCATTGGTATAAAGAGGCAGTGGTGTGTACCAACTCTTGGTTGTGCCCTTAAAATACTGATATTTTTTCTTCTGACCTTTTTTCCATTCCAGCCACTAAATGTCTAACATAACAGAGTTATCCTACCAGCTTTGCTCATCTACATCAGAGAGATTAACTGATACATCTCTTAAGTCAATATATCTTGGGGTCTCTTTTTTATAGAAGCTTAGCTTGTATATTCACTAAATATAACATCTAAGAAAAATATATTGACAAGGCAGCTGAATACTAAATGAGTCTGTTCAGGGGAGAGTTAAAGAATAGAGAAAGGCACTGGGAATCTTCAGCATCTAGATGATCTCTGAAGCCAGGAGACTGAATGAACTGCTGATGTTAATTTATTTTCTTCAGACAGAAATGAATTTTCCCCACCTTTATGGGTCCACTCCACTATGATCAAGTAGGCACTGAAAAACATGGCTTTTGCCTTTTTTTTTTTTTTTTTTTCCATTTGGTTACTGCTGTACAGACCGACAGTAGTAGCCAGAATACTAGAGACCATGTAAGCCTATCAAACCCAGAATTGAAAGTGATTATTTGTCTTGGAAGAAGATCAAGTCATTTTATTTTACCATTCCTTATCTTACTATGCAGAGGCCAGACTCTTTTTTTTTTCTGCTCGGATATTTAGCATTACAGTTTTGGTACTGAATACTATGAGCTTCACTCTATCACAGTCAAATACTGAAGAACCCAGAAGTCAGAGATACTTTGTTTGGTCAGACTACACCTATTTTTTTAAAAAAAATAAAGTTGAGGGACTTAGGTACTAAATTTTGTCTTTCTAGAACCCACAAAAGCCCACAACTCTCCTTAGTGTTACACGTCATTTCAATTCACACATGTATACAATTAATTTGGCACTGATAGGTACTTAAGTTTGGGGTTTAAGCTAAAAATCATTCTTGGAAGAATTAAAACCTTATGCAAAATTTATACAGTATGTTTTATCTTGCAGAGATTTCTTTACTTTGCACACATGGGCTACTGAGACTTCATACTGAAACTTTATAGCCTAAATCTATGTATCTTTGTTTCTAAGAGTAGTTTTATTGAAGCACTGGAAACAAACAAACAAACAAACAAACATATTTAGGTTTCTCCTTCAAATACAAAGTGAATTACTTTATACAGACAATACAAGAGAGGGGAGGCATTAGAGTTCACCAGGCTGGAAGCCAGGACCTAAGCTCTGAAAGTCTCAATGGGCCCTGAAGGGTTAAGGAGAGCTTGGTTGTTGATGACTGTAGGTGTAAATGTTCAGAAGATCACAGTTAGAGTGACACTTTGTCTTAGAATTTATGTTCTGCAATTAGTTGATTTTCTTGACATTATCTTTCTAAAGCATTGTACATTGGGACCACAACAGGGCATAAAATTGGTTCCTTTTCCTTCTCTGACAAAGGACCCTAGGATGAAGAACCATTAAGTAGATTTTCTCCCTATTATTATACTTGGGATTTCAAACCTATTGAGGAATTTTTGCTCATAAAACCTTACTTAATAAAGTCCTTCAATAATCTACTGTGGAAAAAAATCTATATAATTAAATAAAATCAGAGACATAGCTTATTATATATCAATGTGTGTATACCAAATGTATATGAATACATTTTATTGAGCCATGAATCTGAACACCAACTGAATCGGGTTGTTCTCAGATTTGCCCAGCATTTTATGAAACCTATTATTCTTATTTGACATTATTGCAATATAACAGACCATAGTGACATTTGATTACATTCCGTTTTATTATTGCTTTGTAGCAAATTGTTCTCACCAATAAATGATAAAAATGCAGAGGCAACTGTAGTACAAACACGAAGACATTTATTCCTCTTTTGTGTTGTAAGAGCATCCAGAAGTATATGAACAGCATAGACTTGGTCTCTATTTATCTCATCTTGAAATGACTGTATCACAAATAAAAAAATTAATATATATTACAAGCTAGATAAGAGTACATTTCTAAGCTAATAAAAAAATTAAAAAATTATATATATTATAACTGGTTTCTTATATGTAACTTAAAGACTGATTGAAAAATGTAAAATATTAACTGATACATAAAACCTAATATCCCATGTAAATTATTAGGCTATTATTAACAAGTAAGGTACATACCCTGAATATTAATGTTCATATATGCTTAGTCTGTTATTCAATGTCTTTACAGTGTGAAATATTCTCTGCAATAACTATCCATAAGCTATTTCAAAGCATATATTTTCCAGTCCCTTTTTGACAAATATTTCTTGGCAACAAGGAAATAAAACAATGTTGGTTGGATTTATGTATTCAATTGCTTTAATATTTTTATTTTTCCATAATTATCATTAGGTTGTGATTCTATCTATTTATATATGGTCATGCGTCACTTAATACCTGGGGTAAGTTCTGAGAAATGTATTGTCAGGCAATTTTGTCATTGTGTGAACATTGTCAAGTACACTGTATTTGCGCAAACCTAGATGGTATAGCTGTTAACACAGCAAGGATAAATGATATAGCCTATTGCTCCTAGACTATAAATCCATACATTATGGTGCTGTACTTAATACTGTAAACAATTATAAAGACAATGACAAGTACTTGTGTATTTAATCATAGATAAAGTACAGTAAAATATGGTATAAAAGGTAAAAAGTGGCACACCTGTATAAGGCACTTACCATGAATGGAGTTTGCAGTTAATTATATATAATTTTGAGACCACCATGGTAAATGTAATGTGCTGTTGATGAAAACGTTGTTATGTGGCACATGACTGTATGTGTGTTTGTGTGTATGTAGGTTTATGTGTGTGTGTACACTCATTACTTTTCCATTTAAATACTCGATGTGAGGAGAAGATAACTAAGATAAATGACAAGAATGTCTAATTTTATCTACTAATTAATATACTTTCCATAGTCTGGACAATCCTTCTATATAAATTAAGTTTAATAAATTGTTGTTGTTGTTGTTGTTTGAGATAGAGTCTCGCTTGGTCGCCCAGGCTGGAGTGCAGTGGCGTGACCTTGGCTCACTACAACGTCTGCCTCCCAGGTTCAAGCAGTTCTCCTGCCTCAGCCTCCCAAGTAGCTGGGACTACAGGCATGCACCACCATGACCAGCTAATTTTTGTATTTTTAGTAGAGAGAGGGTTTCACTATGTTGCCCAGGTTGGTCTTGAACTCGTGACCTCTGGGGATCCACCCACCTCAGCCTCCCAATGTGCTGGGATTACAGGCGTAAACCACCATGCCTGGCCAACTTTAATAAATTTAAATTGTTCATATTTGCAGAGGATTAGCTTATAGTTTAATTCTGATTTCACATTAGGTTAAAATAGTTTTATCTTTCTCACTATGCCATAAAACATAACATTGTCTAATTTTCTTATAGATGCTGGTATTAGACCTTTCCCAAGATCATGGCCTCAGGAGCTGGAGGTTATTATCCTTAGCAAACTAACACAGGAACAGAAAACCAAATACTGCATGTTCCCACTTATGAGTGGGAGATGAATAATAAGAACACATAGACACGGGGAGTAATACACATTGGGGCCTTTTGCAGGGTGGAGGGTGGGAGAAGGGAGAGGGTCAGGAAAAATAACTGAAGGACACTAGGCTTAATACGTCCATGATGAAATAATCTGTACAACAAACCCCCATGAGACAAGTTTACCTATATAACAAACTGCACTTGTACCCCTAAACTTAAAAGTTTTTAAAAAACCATTATATTCATGCTTTTGTCATTCTTTGAAATTAATTTCCCATTATTCAGATGTTATCAGCACTAGACCCATGTAACTAAAATGAATTTAAAATTATTTTATAAGGGAACAATAAGTCAACATTATTACATCTCTTATCCTTCTTAAAGCAAACTCCTTTATTCAAAATAATGTGACTATATTCTTTTATATTATTCATACTTGACAAAACAGAATAGTGCTCACCATTTCTTGGTAATAACCATCATCTCTGCCTGGGAACATCACAGCCTGCAGCATCAATGTTTATGAGAACAAAATATATTTATTTTGTTATAGATTTCCAACTAGCTGTTTTCACTAGGAAATGAACTCCACTATTTATGTAGGTAAGGAATATTTGCAGTTTGCTGTCTGTGCTTCACAAACATTCTATAATGGGTAGTTAGCCAAAAATAAGTATTAATTTGAAGAGCCCCATAGTCTTTTTTAAAAGTTGGCTTAATTTCTCTGATGCAAACATGGACATCTTCATTCCGCTACTTTTCACAAATTTTTTGTTTTTTGAGACAGGTCCTTGCTCTGTCATCTAGGCTAGAGTGCAGTGGCATGACCATAGATTACTGCAGCCTCAATCACCTGGGCTCCAGTGATCCTTCCACTCAGCCTCTAGAGTAGCTGAGACCACAGGTGCATGCAGCTATTTGTTAAATTTTTAGTAGAGATGGAGCCTCCCTATGTTGCCCAGGCTGGTCTCCAACTCCTAAGTTCAAGCAATTCTTCCACCTCTGCCTCCCAAAGTGTTAGGATTACAGGAGTGAGCCACCATGCCCAGCCTACTTTTCACAATTTAGTATATCAACATTTTATTAAATATTTTGAATGGCAATATTTGTTCAAATGACTTGCAGAAGCCCATGTAAAATCAAAATAAGAAATAATGTGATGGAGAAAATGGACCTAAATATGGATTCTAAAATAATCTCCTAGAGACAGAGACTGGTGGTTACAGAGACTGGGGGTTGGAGAAAATGGGGAGATGATAAGCAAAGGGTACAAAATTTCAGTTAGGCAGGAGAGGTTTCTTTCTTTTTCTTTTTTCTTTTTTTTTTTTTTTTGAGTTCTGTTGCACAATGTGGTAAATATAATTAATAGTAGAATATTTTACATTTCAAATTGCTAAGACAGTGACAACCAAAATGAGTGACTGAGGAATAAGTTTCAATCACTGAGGTTTATTAAGGCAGCTTTAGAGTCTATCTAGGGAAACACACCAGCCACAGTTAAACCTGTGACTATTTTTCTAAAGAGGTTTTTGGGAGGTTTAATATGTACACATTCCTTAAAGTGGGGAGAAGGTATGTGGGAAGACAGGTAGGGAGGCAGTAAGGCAAATGGGTACAATCCTGTAAAATTTTAGTTAGTGTCCAGTAAATCTACATTTTATACAAGATATAGTGAATGTTAAAAGAGAAAAAGGGAGTAAAGGAAGAGCCAATTACATGTACATCTTCAGGTAGGTGAAGAAATGAGTCTTGTTTTTGTTCTGTACCTGAAAGATAAGCTTCCATTTGGAAAAGGATGTTGCACAATTCAGCTTTGTGGCTTTAATTTGGGGGGGATCCTGAGATTTTTTTTTTTTATGTTCCAAGAGTAAATTTTAAACGTTCTCATCAAAAAATTCAAGCATTTAACGTGAAGGATAGGTTAATAGCTTGATTTAAAAATACCATGCTTTATTCTTAAGTTATAATGTCACTTTGTACCCCATACACTTATACAATTATAAATTGTCAACTTACAATAAAACAGAAAAGAAAAAAAAAAAAGCTAGGAAAACATCTTGAAATGAAAATTCAACTCTGACTATAACTCTCAGTTTTATATTCACAAAATTGAGATATACTAATGAAGGTAATCAAAATATTTTACCTCAAAATATATCACCTTGACATAATTTGAAATGGCTGCTACATGGACAGCAGATTGAGGTGGCTCTGTGAAGCCATATTTTGTAGGGAAAATTTGCATCTGTGGAGAATTTCCATTGATGTAGCCAGGACTTCTCTTTCTAGGCATTTCTGAGATCTAGGAGAGGTTACTGATAGCCTGACACTTTTAAAGACCTGAAAAGAAACGTTTACCATCTATTCTCTCTGAGAGTTGCTACCTGTAAGGGTTCATCTGTATAGCACAGCCACTTTTGACAGGCAGGACTCTTTCTTTCTCCCTATCATCACCTGTCTTGCCACTAAAATCTGATTTACCAGCATAAATCATTTGGCCATGCTCTGAGCCAACATTCTGTTTACAACCTCAAGATGGTACATAAGCTTCTGTAGCTCATAAGGGGCGTGGTTGTCATTCTGAAGGCTCCCATCTATACAGGTTAAATAAATGTGTATGCCTTTCTCCTGTTAATCATTCTGCCTCATGTCAGTGATTTTTCAGAGAACTTTTAGTGGGCTAAGGGCCTTGGTCCCCACAATATTATCTCATGAAGCTGTTGTGAAGAATAAATAAGAAAATCTATGTACAATAATAAACATAGAATGTGACCTTTTGAGGACAATTTGTACATGCTTTAAAAATATTAAAAGCAATAGGCTGGGTGCAGTGGCTCACACCTGTAATCCAAGAACTTTGGGAGGCTGAGGCGGGCGGATCACACTGAAGTCAGGAGTTCGAGACCAGCCTGGCCAAAATGGTGAAACCCCGCCTCAACTAAAACTACAAAAATTAGCCAGGTGTGATGGTGCATGCCTGTAATCCCAGCTACATGGGAGGCTGAGGCAGGAGAATCGCTTGAACTTGGGAGGTGGAGGTTGCAATGAGCCAAGATCATGCCACTGCACTCCAGTCTGGGCGACAGAGCAAGACTCTATTTCAAAATATATGAGAGTGTGTGTGTGTGTGTGTGTGTGTGTGTGTGTGTGTGTCTATATATATATATAGAGAGAGAGAGAGAGAGAAACAGAGAGAGAGAGAGAAAGAGAGAGCAATAAAATTTGGTTTAGTGTCTATCATATAAGGGCCTTTCTTATTATTTGAAAAATTAAAGAACTGAATGCTATGATTTCTATTGACTATGAGTGTATCAATTAGGAAAAATATTAACAAATTTACTTTGTGATTAAACACATAAAATCAGAAAAATTTTAAATTAGGAATAAGCACCTCAAATAAAACAATAGAAAATAGGTAATTTAACAAGATAAGCTGTCAAAAGGAAACTGAAAATCAAATAATAAGTGGAGAAAATAAGGGAAAGTAGTAAAATAGTCAAGGGCAATAAATAGAAATTGAGAGTTGAATGACACAAAAGGTCTTGGAATGACCAAAAAACAAGGAGTCTGGGCAGGCCAAGTTTAAAGATCAATAAGGAAACAAGTATTCGAAAAGAAAGTAAACATGAGCAGTACACCTGGAAGTGACCCAAGACAGAGATATAAGAAAAGTATGAAATTGTATGTTGGGAGAGGGGACTTTAATGTGGTACAAACTTTCTATGCAAAGATTATATTTTTCTTTTTTTTTCAAACAAACATTAGCTTCTCTTTGCTATCACAAGAATTCCCTATGTCCATTGGTAATTGAAGCAGATGAAAACCTAGAATCAGAGCTACAACTTATGTTAGGAGTTATACATTTCAGTCTATTGATTCTTCTATAAAATCAAAGCTAGAAAATACCCTTGATTATTCACATTGCTCATTTTACAATTTTGATTTAAAGATTTTCTTTAATGATGTTTAATAATTCATTAAACATTTACCAAATAACTACAACACAAGACAATGTCCAGAGATGGAGATAAATCGGGCATATTACCTCTCTCTGAGGAGGCTTTAAACAAGTAAGCAGAGAGATAGGTGGAAAATTAAGTGTTATAGGTGAAATTATAAATGCATGTATAAGAGTTAAATATATTTTTTAAGTGGAAAAATACACATAATCAAAATTGCACATAAATATACTTTAAGAGTAACATGCATTTTACCTAAACAAATGTAAGCCAAATAACATGATCATTTGAAAGATAAATTTAATTTCCTAAAGTTTATATGTTTCACTCTTTTAAGTATTTATTCTTATCAATATTATTGGTTGATATTATTACTATGTATATTTTATGGAGGTTTCCCCTCCATAAAACAGAGGAGTAAGCACATTTCAGGACTACAGAATGCTAATATGTACTTGTTTTCTACTTAAAATCCCAATCCTGTTTCATGGGATATTGTCTGTCTGTATATTCAAAGTTTCCAAGATTTTTTGTTAGGAGGCATGTGAAAAGGTTAGGGAGAAACAGAGACAAAGATTTCAGGGCTGAAGACAAAGTAATATTGGCTGCCTCTTTTATTAAGATATGTCTGTTCAATGCCAATATGCCAATTTTAATTTGTTTCAGTACTCTGAACTTAGTCCCAAATAGTAATAATTCTTTATTATAAATACTTTATGTTCTAATATTACCACCAAGCCCTAAGTTCACTGCTTTTGATATTTGTATGAAGGTGGTGCTTCCGTGTTTCCCTACCATTCCTTGGTAGCTAATGATACATTTTTCCAACTCAAATTGCACCATTTTCCCACAGCAACCATTTACTACCTTCAATAACAATCTTAATTAAAGTTTCACATCAACATTTTATCCTGCTTTAGATTGTAAATTTGTTTTTAAATAGCTCATAGTAGGCAAACTAACAGAACTCAAATATATATATATATATATATATATATATATATATACACACACACACACACACACACACACACATATATATAAAATCCAATATGATTATTAATCATTTTTAGGACAACTTTCTTTCATGAAATCCACATCCATTGAAATTTACTATTTATTTTAGTTATATATGTTTAAAACTCTATAAAATGATCAGTGATTCTTATTTACCTAGCTTAAGTAATAATAATGAAAGTGATAGTAATAGTAACATTAAATATCCCTGTTATTTTTGTGAAATCTTCTAAGTTCCAGGATTTCTGCTAAGTAATTTAAAAATATTAACATTAATTCTTGATTGCTTCAAAGGTTTTTAAATCAAAAGCCTGAAGAAATTATACATACAACTTTTATTTATTTATTTATTTTTTTTTTGAGACGGAGTCTCGCTCTGTCGCCCAGGCTGGAGTGCAGTGGCCAGATCTCAGCTCACTTCAAGCTCCGCCTCCCGGGTTCACGCCATTCTCCTCCCTCAGCCTCCCGAGTAGCTGGGACTACAGGCGCCCGCCGCCTCGCCCGGCTAGTTTTTTGTATTTTTTAGTAGAGACGGGGTTTCACCAGGTTAGCCAGGATGGTCTCGATCTCCTGACCTCGTGATCCGCCCGTCTCGGCCTCCCAAAGTGCTGGGATTACAGGCTTGAGCCACCGCGCCCGGCCTTATACATACAACTTTTAATAGAAAACTAAATTTATGTTGTATTGTTTGATTCTATGATTCTATGTATTCAACCATTCAGATGTAATCGAGTTTAAGTTACAATTTCATATAATTTATAAAAAATTAAAAATATCTAGAGTGCCCGTATCTCAAACAGTAAAAATAAGCCAAGTTTATGCTATTGGATGAAATTATTATTATTTTATTTATTTATTTATGTTTTAGAGACAGAGTCTCGCTCTGTCACCCAGGCTGGAGTGTAGTGGTACGATATCAGCTCACTGCAACCTTTGTCTCCTGGGTTCAAGTGATTCTCCTGCCTCAGCCTCCTGAGTAGCTGGGATTACAGGCACCTGCCAGCACACCCAGCTAATTTTTGTATTTTTAGTGGAGACGGGTTTCACCATGTTGGTTAGGCTGGTCTCAAACTCCTGACCTCAGGTGATCTGCCCACCTTGGCCTCTCAAAGCGCTGGGATTACATGCATCAGCCACTGTACCATTTCTAAGTAGTGAGATTCATGTTAATACTTCATATTTACCTATAAATTTTGTATCAGCAGAAGAAAACAAATGCAAGAAGTGTTAGAATATGTGATAGAAAATTAATAATCATGGACTGGAAAAATACAAGTAAAAATATTTGCATCCAACAACATGGTTAAAAATATTAGAGTCTGATCTAAATTAAATATTATCAACAGTCTGTGGAATTCTTCTCTCACTTATTGCTTGTATGTATGTGAATTTGTGTAGCCATTTTGCAGAGTAATTTGAAAACATCTCTTAAAACTTAAGATTCTTATGTACCATACATGTGCCTAGGAGACACATTTAAGAATGTTTAATAGGAAAGATATAGGAAATACATATGTTCTTAAGAATATTGATAATGTACTCATACCATGGTATATAAATACCACAAAATGTAGACTAAGAGGAACCTGGTAGATCTACATGTGTTAATATTTAAGGATTGCCAAGACCTGTTTATGAAGATGAAATGAAAAATTTACAGGAGAGCTATAGATTTGATGCCAGTGGTTACACCTAGGGAGGGACCCAAGATTAGGCAAGGTGGTCAAGGCTGATGTGAGAATTTTAAAGCCAAGATCCTCTGCAAATATTCTATGGGGGAAAGGTCAGGCTGTAAGTGCCATAAGACAGAGTTAAAATGTTCTCAGATGGTTTGCTGCTCATGAAGGCTTTATAAAATCTACACGTGTTCTATTTTCATCCTCCTTTGGAAATTAGATTTATTGTTAAAACATTATTTCCATATAATTACTTCTCTCTGAAAGCATAAATTGATTATTTCCCATGCTATATGCTACAGAGATATGGAAAAACATGACATATTTTCCTGGCTCTTAGGGAGCTACACAGTGGAGATGGGTACAGGGTGGGGAGAAATACTATCTCATATAGCTGATATTTAGAGAGTGTGCAAGCACTCTTAGAGATTCCCTGTATTAACTTATGCAGTCATTACAACAACAGATGAAGAAACAAACTATGGAAACACTAAGCAGTTTGCTCAATGCCCAACAGTAAATGACAAAACTGTGATTTGAAACCAAAGAAGTCTGGTGCCAGAATCTGTCTTTTTAACTACAATCCTATACAGCCTCTTAACTATAACTATATTAATTATCTATACAGTATAGTGCAAAAAAATGCTAAAAGTGGGTATAGGACTGGAATAAAGAAATTTCACTGCATGGGATGGTTTGAAGACCAGGAGCCATAATAAAGAAAGAGAAAGGAATCAAAGCTACTTGAGTCAAACTCTGGATGACATTTGATTGCACTGATGGGTTTTGCCTGAACTGAGCATTCACTGAAGGGTTTTGAGGAGAGCTGTGTTTTGATCTCACCTGAGTTTTACAGAAGTTACTATGCTGGTGGTATTAACCACTTACTGTAGAGGTAAGAAATGATAGCCTCCCCACTTAGGGTCCACTTGGGGAACCATGTAAGAGAGAAAATGAGACTCCAAGCTCTATGAGAGTGGAGAGAAAACATGAAATATAATTTTTAAGGGACCAACCTGATGGAATTTGAAAGTCAAGATGAAACTAGTAGATGGACTGAAGATGATTCTAACTTAACGGAGGGTATCACTCTTGAAATAGATGGGAATACAAATGGAGCTGATTTAGCACATGAGAATGGTCTCAGGGATCAGGTAAGAAGTTAATTTTTCTTTTTGTATGTTGCAGTTCCTGTAAAAGTTCTCTTTTGAAAAGAAATTAATACCTGGTTTACAGAATTGAAAGTCTTACTTATTTCAAATTTTAGTGGCGAAATGGGTAAGGAACTATAAAATGTCAAATATTTACAACTTTTTTTTATGTCCATACCCTTATTCCATCCCCCTGTACACTACAAGTCAGAAAATTCTTAGGCATTCAGTTTCCATTAGAAATTGGTCTGTAACCTTCTACAGGATGTTTCTCTTAGAGTGAAAAGACCTTTACCTACACTGTGGTGCACCAAAGTTTAAAGTTGGAGAGTTCAGTTTTACGAAATTTGATTGTACCCTGTAGATTTTGAGAAATACGTTTTAATATCAGTTGGTAGGATGTAATACCAGGTTTGTGGCAGTAGTCGTTCTAGTACTATTCTCCATATACTTCCTACGTAAACCTAGCAGGATTGTATTTCCCCACATCTCTGAAGTTAGATTTGGCCAATGCTATTTCTAGTGAAATGTGAAATAGATATGTCTGTTGCTTCCAGGGAAAGCCATTAAGAGCTGGTATACAATTTACAAAATATATTTTCCCCTATTCTGGACCCAGAGTCATTCACAATGGTGGAGAATCTTTTTGCCTGTATCCTTGAGAAAGGACAAATGTGGAACAAAGCTTCCATCTAATTCTTATTACTATTAAAATATAAAAGAAATACAGTTTTAAGCCACTGCGATTTTGGTGTTTTTTGTCACCACCACATAATCTAGCCTATTCTAACTGACATACTAACTACTGTGGTTTATCTCCTTAAAATTGCCCTTGACAGGTTTTTCTGGACACCGTTATTATCCTTTCTCCCTCCCCCAGCCCATGGAGGTCTATCTTATTTCCCAATTCCTTCCAAATGTCTTATTTTCCTAATCATGAATAAACAAGTAAAAAGAGTTTTAACTGGTTCTGTGGATTACTGCATCTAAGATTCAGATTTTTATGTGGCAATTTCTAAAGTAATTAATATATTTAGCAGTTTGTAAACAATAGAAACTAGTAAATCTTCCCTCAAGGTTTTCAAGCTCCATCCAACTGGGGAAAAAGGTTAAATTTGGGAGAAAGTGGATAAAGTGTTCCTCCATGCCAACATCTTGACATGTGATTTTACAAGACTTCATATACTTTATATAAAATTAAATATAAATAGTCTTCCCCAAATATAGAGTTTATAGGATATCTTACAGGGAGAAATCCAAAATCAAACTAGGAAAACAAATACAAAATAGTAGTCACTTAAATAAAAATTAAATGCAATGAAAGAATGAATGGAAGAAAGAGCAAATAACCCTAGTAAATGTGCATGAACATGCAGAGTTCTTATTTAATCCCATCAGGTCTTATTGTATTTATCCTTTGGGGCTCATGTAATGGAACAATTTAAAATGGTCACTGACCACAGGCAGGATTAGCACATTTTTATATTTGTAACCCAAAACATTTAGTTTTTGGATTTTATCAGGCATAATATAAAAGTGATTAGTGTTATAGCGCCTCAGAAGTGAGAAGTTGTTTATGGTTCCAATTCCATGCATGGTCTGTGATAAACAGACCCCAGAAAGTGGCTGGAATAGGGCCGAGACAGGCAATTCAATATGTAGACATAGTTTCATATGCTGCAAAGAAAAATTCTACGACCTCTTCCAAATCCATTGATCACAATCCCAGAAAATAATAACTGTTCTGCAAAATATTCCTAAAAAATACATAATATTTAAACAACCACTAATCTTTTTGAATTGTACAGAAAACTATTCCATCTCACATATGACCCCTCTCCTTGTCTATATGTGTATATTTGCAACAAATTATAACTTCGTCTTAAGCTTGCTTCTAAATTAAGGTACTGTGGTAAAAAAACCAAAAATCTGGTAAACACGCCCATTGTTTTAAAAATGCAACTGACACAAGCACTGACAAGAAAAATGTCATTTGATTTAGGGTCACCTTCTTACAAGTAATCAATACATGATGTAGTCAAACATATCCATTTCGGAAACAGCCCTTTTGGCTTATTGTGCCTCTGAGAGCATCGTGGATTTGCTACTAAATTCTTACCTTGGACTATAGGATTTTTGCCTTTAATAAGCATGCGAGTCTAGCTTATCTTTGCTAAATAGTTTTATTTTCATTACAAAAATTGAACCTATGTGTCATCTTTCTTCCTATGTTACATGAGAGATCTCATAGGTGTTAACAAGAGCTTCTACTCATGCAGTGAAATGCCGAAAGGTGGTACTTTCAGTCTGAGCTGTTTATTACTCCCAACACACAGCCAATTACTTTTTTAATCAAAGAATTTTAAAACCTCCAACATTAACATAAAAGCATTAGTAGGTCACATTTCAACCTTGACAAGAAGACTGCAAGATGTATTTGCCAATATACTACACAAAACTCCTCATCTGTATGTGGTAAGCCCTTTTATTCACTCGAAAAACAAAAAGCTAGTAGCTGATATTAACAAACTGTTGATATTTCTTTGAGAGCTGTGACTTTTTATTTTTTTACAGTGTTCTGGCTGCAATTTTGAAGTGACTTAAGTCTACGAGCTTTTATATGCCTGCAGAATTATGTTTTCTTTTCTATTTGCCGGGTGATATGCAATTAGAGAGTCTTGTTTATTATCTCATAGCCACATCACTTTAAACAACAGAGTATAATAAAGTACAGAGTATAGAGCTACTGAAAATACATATTTTGAATTATGTTTATTAATACTGGAATGTTTTATATTTGACACACTACAATCTACACAAATGTATATTTTAAGCACATATATATAAAATATTCAAATATAAATATGCTTTTAAGGTAACCAATAATTTTACCTGTATAACACTTGATAAACAAATAACACTTGATGCCCAACTTTAAAAAAATAATCTTGCTGTATCTTTATGCATATCCAATTTCCCGATAAACACTATCACTTCTTACTACTACAAATTACTAAGATTGGTTCCTTTCTTTCTGTCGTAACAGGCAAATCTGTAGATTGAGCTTCAGTTGTAACAGAAACTGCTTTTATTCAAGCTTTCCTTTTTCCCTGTCTTTCTTGTCATTAACCTTTCTTGCTGGCTAACATGATCTCCTCATTCCATGAAAGTAACAGCTTGGAGTGTTGGATCTGAGGTGTACCAGCTATCTCAAGAGTATAAGCTGAGTGTGGGGTTAGGAAAAGACTTGTTTTTTGAGCTTAAAAAAAATAGGAAGGATCAAAACCAAAAACAGCCAAAGGTTACTCAACTGACATTTAAGTCTAAAACTCGAGTTAGAAAAACCAACCATCTCTCCATCCAGCCATCCATTCAACAAATTTGTGTCATATCAGCGAATGAGAGTGAAAAGATTTCTGTTCTCCTAGACAAAGATTCTAGAGAGAAGAACTGAAAGACAGTAAACATGTTTTAACAATGACATCAAACAGGATAATTTAACATAGAGTGGTTCAAAGCAGCAGAGGGAGTGCTGGGTTATTTTACATAGGATTGTCAGGGAAAGCCCTCTGGAGTCACGGCATAGTTTTTGAACTGAGAAGTAATGATGAGAAGGAAGTAGTCATGGAAAAGAGTTGGAAGAAGAAAGAAGAGTCATGGATAATCTGTTACCTTATTTCACCTGTTCTAAGTTGCACACCTTTTCTTATTTTAATATCCATGAAATTAAGGTGCAAGTTATTTTAATAATTGCTATTAGCTGGATGGTAGTTGTGACTTTGTAGTAACTCTCAGCATGTGCCTGTTATTTCCAGTGGCATTAGGGAACAATATCAATGCCTTGACATTTAAGCAAACAAACCATTTTAAGGATTATTTGAGGAATAAATAGGAGTTGATAGGAGCTTGCTTTATAAAAACCTTACACTAACATCATCTATAAGATCAAGAATTCACCAGCATTAACCGTGTAGAATGTTTGTCAGCAGTGTGGAAGAATAGCCCAAGAACTAAGTTGCTATGCCCTTTTGATAACTGCCCAATCATCAATGCTCCTGACAGCACAGAAAAGGCAAATGGAGAGCTGAAAAGTGACTACAAGTTACATTATAAATGTAAGGAAGTTTTAGGAATAGCTTAAACAGTCTATTTTGCTCATTATTTTGTATTTTCATGTATGAACAAGAGTGACATGTGAAAAACTCCTGTCTAAATGATTCTAATATTAAAAGGCTCTTTGAATACATAGGAAAAAAGTCCTAAGTAACAAAAAGAAGTATATTACAGTTTATCAACTTTTTTTTCTATTTTAATAGTACATAAAATACTATCTTACAATGGATGGTGTCTTAGACAATAAGAAATCACTGCACTTTCCAAGGCACTGTTAAGTAGTGGTAAACAAGGGAGACACGGTCCCAACCTTTACTGAGTTTTCTTTCGAGTGGGAAATAAAAATAATACAACTGAGTAAATTAAATGCATTGTTAATTATACATTGTGATAATTTCTAAGAAAACGATAATAAAAACAATTATGCACAATGCATATAACTGCTTACAAGGCGGTAGAATGTGATGGAGAATCTCATTTATATTATGGGGTGGTGAGGATTATCCAAGAAATCTTGTCAGAGGATATAACCTTTAAACTAAGACTTTGAAGCAATGGGAGTCACTCATATGAAAGATAGTAGGAAAGTATTTCACAGGGAAAAAAGACATATACAAGGTATATTCTATCTAGTATATTCTGGGAATGAAAGTGTGTTTAGTATATTCTTGGAATGAAAAGATTTGTGAGATTGTGAATAAATGTATAGCAATAGATGAAGTGGTTTGGAGGCAAGAAATGAGGTTCAGGAATTTAGCTTTGGAGATGTCAAAATAGAATATATGTCAGTTATTCTATGTAAATCCTAGGTGTACATTTGGATTTTTGAGTCTGAGATTCATAGGAGAATTCTGATACAATACTGGGAAATTTTTGCACATGAATGAAGTTGCCACAATATTTGTAGGTCTGCTAGAAGAAGATGAGACTGCAAAGCAGATTTTTAAAACATCTGGGGAAAAGAGAAGGTAATTTAAAGAATGTAGAATTATGAGAAGGCAGGAGAGAAAATCTTGCAACAAAGGATAAATAACTTGTTTACAGATGATGGGATATAACATTATCCATTGGATGTGACTACATGGAAGTCACTGATATCCTTTAAAAAAGAGTTCGGTTAAACAATGTAAGATGAAATTGAATTAATATCGGAAAATGATGACCAAATGTGCAGATGACTTTTTCGAGAAGTTTAGTTGTAAAAGAGGGAACAGGTACTGGAAAAGTAAGAGCAATGAGACATAAATTGCAGATACCAGGCAAGACTTAGAGCAATTCATCTTCGTGAGATAGGGGTGGAGATTATGCCTTGTGCTGCCTTGCTGAGTGCAGAAAATGAAAAGGTTCAAGCAGAGGGGAAAAGGTTCAACTGGAGGATAAGAAGTAGTGTACCGAGATGCATCCTTTCCTCAATTTCCACAAGTAGATCTGGCTTTTTAGAGGTTGCTCATAATCTAAGCTTTATTTTATTTTATTTTACTTTATTTTATTTTTTTGAGATGGAGTTTCGCTCTTGTTGCCCAGACTAGAGTGCAATGGCACAATCTTGGCTCACTGTAACCTCCACCACCTGGGTTCAAGTGATTCTCCGTCCTCAGCCTCCCACGTAGCTGGGATTACAGGCATGCACCACCATGCCCGGCTAATTTTGATTTTTAGTAGAGACGGGGTTTCACCATGTTGATCAGGCTGGTCTTGAACTCCTGACCTCAGTTGATCGACTCACCTCGGTCTCCCAAAGTGCTGGGATTACAGGTGTTAGCCACCACACCCAGCCATAACCAAGTTTTAAATGAATATTGTTCCAATTAGGAGATGTCGTTTCAAGTTTGCCATTCTCATGGAAACCCCGCACTAGATTTCTATGCCATGACTCATAATAGGAAGGACTTGTCCCTATTAGTCCTCTAAAGCCCTGTGGCAACTATGGGCATCTAAAGGCTGTTGCTAGGAGTCCCATAGCACACACTAAAATTTAAAGGATGACACTTTTTGCAACCTAGTAGTTTTCCAGGTATTGGCATGATAACATGGAATTTCAAGAATTTTTACTTAGAAAGGGTTATAGTACATTCATTTGGTATCCATTAAAATTTAGATATTACTACTACCTACTGGGTACAATGAACACTACTTGGGTGATGGGTGCGCTGAAAGCCCAGACTTTACCACTATGCAACATATTGATGTATCACTACTGTACTCATACCCTCCAAATCTATAAAAATAAAAAAAGGAAAAGCATATAAAAGATAAAAGTTATTTGAATAATCTGTATAAGTTTTTTTTCATCAAGGGTGTTAGATACACATCAAATAGATCACATAAATACAGTAATTGGCTATAGATTATGCTTAGAGGGTGAAACAAAGATATCAGATCTCATTCTACACAGAAAAAGACAGGAAAGCGAAAACAAAACACATTGTGGACAGCAGCCAGGGATGTGAGCAGAAATAAGTCGGTAGTATTTCTTTGTTCATGGTCACATACGTAAGAGTCACATATTTATACCAACAGAATTTGATGTACTTAATATCTACCTTTTTTAATGTAAAGGAAGTGAATAAAAAATGATCTTAACTGAGGAAGAAAAAGGATCAAGGATTAAAAACATACCTGTATCCCCATCCATCCATTTTCCTCTTCAGACTACTTGTACCATTATTTTCAAATCTTTGTATGGGTATTTTAGGAAATACTTTTTTCCCCCCCTGGAAATAGTAAAGTGTCTGAGCTCCAGAGGGTGGTTAAAGAAAATTGATAAATAACGACTGCTGAATAATAGAACAAGGAATGTTGTGAAACATTTCCTTTTCATCACATAATCAATGAGCTTCCAAGTCAAAAGCTTTGCATTTCAGAAATACTATAGTTGGAGACAATTTGTTTTAGACACAGAAAGAAAACACTAGCTAGTAACAGCTATCCACTTAGGAGACAAAATACTTTTTCTTTATAAGAGCTGCCTTGCTCAAACAATATTAGTATTAGTGAGACTTTACCAACAGATAAAACCTAGAAAGAATAACTTAGCATTTTCGTCGAAGATATAAACACTACCAATTTACTCCTGCTTCTGTCGTTTTTGAAGGATGGAATAAAATATTGGAAACAAAAACAAGACTGCCTTTTTTTTTTTTTTTTTTTTTTTTTTTAGAGGGAGTCTTGCTCTGTCCCCAGGCTGGAGTGCACTGGTGCGATCTTGGTTCACCACAACCTCCGCCTCCCGGGTTCAATCAATTCTGCTGCCTCAGCCTCCCAAGTAGCTGGGATTAGAGGCACCCACCACCGCACCCAGCTACTTCTTTCTGTATTTTTAGCAGAGATGGGGTTTTGCCGTATTGTCCAGTCTGGTCTCAAACTCCTGACCTTGTGATCCGCCCACCTTGGCCTCCCAAAGTGCTGGATTACAGGAGTGAGTCACCATGCCCAGCTGTAAAACTGTTTTTTAAAACTACAGAAATAAATATATGTTGATATTTCATATTATCTAAGATGATAAAACATCTTGTTTTAACAATATGTACAATATTTCACAATAAAGAAAGAAGGATTGTGTAGGAAGGCATTTCCATTTCATACTCTTTTTCTCTTTTTTTCTTTTTTACTGTTTTATGTCCAGAGTGTAATTTATTTTAATTGGAGGAACAGATCACGTAATATTCTGTATTTAACCTTAACTCTATTCCCTTGCCCCAGTTAAGTAGAACCAGAAAAAACTGAAACGCAGCAGTAAGAAATTTCAAGCTTCACAGCCTGCTGAAAAAGGCAAAGGCCAAAGAAAATTGTGATCTTTTGTGGAGGGAAAGACAAAAAACAGCTGAAGGGAGGTGGCTGCATCAGTTGGCTATGACTAGGAATGTCTCGGAGCCACATAAGTGCCAGTCCTGACATGGCTGAGAGCGTAACTGTAATCAGCAGGAGACACAAACACACACATTTTTTTCTTTCTCTCCCCCTTTTGTTAGTTACCTTTTGAAAATGTTCTGACTGCATCCTCAGGAAGAAGAGAAAACAGATACTGATGAGCACTAATTGTCTCCACCATGCCTACTTTAAACATCTGATTTGGCAAGAACTTACCCAGTCTCTGATATTTCTTTATGTCTCAATATAGTGTCTCCCACACTTTGTTGTAGTACTTTTACATATACTTCTGTTCCACTTGCCCTAATTAAAATATATTATAATTGAAAGGAGTGGGATGTTGAATGGTACCCAGGGCCAAGGATGGAATTCCATAGACAGCAACACATTTTATCTCAGTAACTAGCTTAATTTAATGTTCTTTCATAAAACGTCCTTTCCTAATAACCCATAGAAACTTCCTAAAGACTTGCTAAGCAGGGAAGTGTGATTACACAACTGCGGTTACAAGTATCTCAATGCCACTCAACTCACCAAACCCCTAAAAATGAAGAACTTAGAAAAACTTTGCTTTGTGTTTAGATCATCTCTATACTTTTCTATTTTGAAGCATTTTCTCCAAACCCAATCCAGCTTCATGCCCAGATAATGTATGCCCTTATTTTGCTCTATGGGCTTTCTTATATCATCATCCAGCCTGGTTCTCCCCTCTTTGACCAGCATACCAGATATTTCCAAACTCACTTCCTCAGTGACTGCTTAACTATTTTATCCATTATCTCCTCAAAAGCTGTCCGATCCTCGGTTATACTTAGTCAATGTGATATTAATCTTTGTCACTGTGTACTAATACACAAGACCTGTCAAATATTGGAAGTATTACTTTAGTGAGAAAAATTTCATAAGTCAAACATAAGAAAGTCAGATGAATTTCCTTATGAGAACAGGAGCTTTAAGCTAAATGGGGTACAACATTTTAATAGAGAAGATCTTTGTTTCCATGATAAGATTGTAAATGACTACACAAATTACCTAACCAAATTACATCTCCTAATATAAGCACTGAAATTACTGACAGGTTTAGGTTTTAGAAGACATAATGGTGGACAGCAAGGTAAAGATAGTGACTTATTGGTTAAAACATAAAGTAAGTTCCTGGCCATTATATTTTGTTATTAATAAATTAAAAGAAATGACTGGTTAATGTGAAAACTTTAATAGAATATGGATATATTCTGTTGAGTTACAAAAATATATTTTGCCTAACTTAGTTAATTAAAAGAATTTGACATTACAGTTTTTTTTTTTTGGACACAAAAGTATGACACTACCACCAAAACAAGGAAAAGTATGTTTGTTTTCATTCTAGCCTCAAAAGCAATGAGAAGGTTTCATCTACTGCCCTATTTATGTAAATAATGAGATTCTAAAATAAACAGAAAATCATCAGGCTCCACATTAACAGAATGCCTTCAAACAAGAAAGCATGACAGCCGTATATGCTTTAAACTTTGGGAAACACAAATGCAGAATGAGGAAACTAAAACCAGTCAGACAATGAGGTTCTACACTTAACTCCCAAAAGTGTTTTTTGAAAAGTCATTGTTTCCCATCTGGAGCTCAGTTTATTGGCTGGTTGGTTGGTTTTCGCTGTCTGGAAGTTAAGGAAGTTTGTCCTTTCCATCTCTAAAATATCATACTTACGAGGAGGGTAAATATTACTTAATTAGCATAACGGATGGCAAAAATATAACAGTAAATAAAGTATACTTTTCTATAATTTCCTCTCAAAAAACAGCTTAATCTTCCTTTATAATACATACAGGGATACATCAGTGACACTCATTTTTCACATAATTCTAAGGCAACCAGATAGAGATGAAAGAGAAATTTAAGTACCGTATTTTCCATCCTCCTGAAATTCAGGAAAGGTCTGCTTTCAGAAACAACACCATTTAACGTATGTCACGCACCTGGAATAGTCACACAATCCCAATAGCAGCAAGAATGATTCACTAAGGACAGAGGCAGGGCACTGACGATTTGTTAACGTTCACTGAGACCTTTGTGTGAGTGAAGAAATCTTGTTAAATTTCATGCCCTGAACTTCGTCTGTATGTAGGATGATATTTTTGAATTTCCCCCGAGAATAATAATTGTAACCTTTCATCAAGAGTGGGTTTGTTCTCAGCAGAGGTAACAGCCCACCCCAGCAACCCACTCACCGCAGGGAATAAAACTACCATTGTCCTGTGGAGAAGCCGGCAATGTGAACACCAGAGGACTGCACCTGTTTGTTCACTGTTATCAAATGCCAGCCTGGGGGCTACCCCTACTGAGAGGGCTCTGACTTCTTAAACCACGGAGTAACATAAACTCTTCTGTAGAAATCTTTTGTGTGCAAACAGAAGTTTAACAGCAGGCTTTCTTCCTGGGAGGAAGAAAGAGCACGCCTTTTACCATCAGACCTTCAAGATATATTCATTCTTTGCAAGCTCCGTATTTTGAATAAAATTACACTAAGCTTCCCATGAGTGTCCAGCTTTAGTTTAAGAGGAAGCAATGAAAGACTCATGAAACGAAAACGATATGAATATAGCATCAAAACTATGTCTTGTGAAGAAGTAATTACTTGAGTCACTTATAGAAAGTTGAAGTGTTCTTGTCAGGTTTAAAATTTCAAGTTAGCTTTCCATGGCATATTGAAAAGACAGTTTTGCCGAAAACTTTGTCCTAATCTTCAGCTCCAAAAACAATGAGCTAGGTGTAAGTTTGGGATGACACAAAGCCTAGTTTCAACCTTTAATGAGATGTGAAGAGTTCAAGGGAGTGGGCTATTTTAATTATTTCCGTTTGGTAGGAAAATATATATGTCTCCTAATAATTTTAAATAATTAAATACACATACCCATACCAATAAGCAAGTGAAAATAAACTTCATGGGTACATGTAATAGCTCTTCACTTCAGTGCCATCTTTTCTTTATCCTGCCCTCAGTACCATTTGTGATCTCAAATTCTGGGTATGCAATTTCACAAATCCTAACTGTTGACTGTGGCAGGTGTCTCTACAGATACAAACATAGAACTTGAATGTCTATCTTTGGGATGTGTGTGTGTGTGTGAGAGAGAGAGAGATTGAGAGAGAGAATATGATTGCATAGTTCATTTGTAATTACTCTTTTACTCTTTCTCTTGGCAGGATGTTTCAAAGGAGATCTGTATGTTTTAAAACATAAAAAATAAAAAAGTAATAAAAAGAAAAGAAAACCAAAAGGGTTTCTTGCAAGACAGACCCTAGAGCAGTTTGAAAACATCAAATAAAACCCCTCCAGCATGTTCTCCCCATGTGATGCCTTTGTATATTCACTTCAGCCTGTGGGCACATTTCCCATGACACACACAATGTTTCAGTGCCATGTTGATAGATATAAACACATATGGATTACTCATTTGCCATTCTGTCTATTGAGTTCCATACTGTTTTCTGTAAAATTAATTTTATATAAAAATAAATTATTGGGAGCCAAATATCGTTTGTGACCATGTATAGAAAAACAGAATTATATCAAGTTGAGTACATTTCTCTTTGGATGTGTCAGTGACACACAGTGTGCATGGCTATGCATAATAGTTAGATATTATACTCATATAGACATATAAATGCATACGTGTATGTGTCTATACGTATGCATCTATACACATGTACATATAAATATATGTATATATAGAAAAATAACATGTATAGACACATATCCTCTTTTTCTGTTATATATTTATCAGTTATTTTGCTATATCTCTCTTTGGTCTTTTTATTTGCCTTTTGCTCAGTTCTAGGTACATGTCAATATTTATTTTTCTTTAGGAAACATTGAAATAGGTATGACCTGTTGACATGTATGGATTTATTATTACAATTATTTCATAGAAAACAGATTTTATGTTGTTTTTTAAACATAGTTATGCTTTAAAAAATAAAATAAAATGATGGAGTAATGTTTTATAAACAACTTTTCTCTAAGTCACCAAATTTAAGAACTTGAAACAAGGATATAGACGTAATTGTTAAATATACTTTCATGCCCAGCAATAAAGGGAGACATATGGTCATTATTTGCTTTCTGTTAGAAAATCCACGGTCTTGTATACAAGCATATGAAAACCATTTAAAAACTGTTACAGTGGTTCTAAGCAATGAGAGAGTTTAAGCTGTCAATTGCCTTATGTATGGAGTAAAAGAATACAAACAAACATGAAATAAATCTAAACACTTGTGAAATGCTACTAAGATATCATTCCTAAGTTTTCATGTTTGGAGTAAAGATTCTAATTTTGGAATGCAACCCCCAAGCATCCTGTGGTTACTGAGTCTGCAAACCAAGTCTACTCTGCAGGTGTCTCACATCTCCACTGTTTTGACGACACTTGCTTCACTTCTTTTTTACACACTGACAGAGAGACCCAGCCGTGTTATAGCAATTGAGCTACTGAAAACACTATCAGCGATAGCCTGCCCTTTCTTTAGAAGTTCAAGTTTTCAAGCAAACAGTAAGTGGGTATTTTAATTATTTTTAAAAGTCCCAGAAAATACCTAATAAATGAGATCTTAGCCAATTAAAATAAGTCATCAAAATATTCTTAATGCAAGTTCATCAAGTAAGAGGGGTAAAAAATATATTTGGTACTGTTTCTGCTTATTTAGAACTAATAATGGAATATCTAGGCATTCAGATCCCATTTTATTGTGAAATGCGGGCTTAAAAGGGAGCAATGATTAATGAGTTTCAAATACAGTATAACAGTAATCTCTGGCGAAACAAATTCTTAGCTGAATTGGTAGCTCTACTCAGCAGGGACATTTGAATAATTGCAGAGGAACTAAGAAATTAAGAAATGAACAATGAATAGGATTTTCTTGGCACCACTAGGAAGTCTTGTGTTAAAGGCTTGGCACCAGTGTTACGCCTTGGCTTAAACTCAATATTTAAAATCAAGTAAATTGGTTGTGTTGCCCAGTTCATGTTCCTTTTTTCCCTCCCCAAAAGTCATCAAAAGTTTTTGTTGTCTTTGTTTTGCTATTCTTGAGCCTTACCAGGAAAGCAAAATAATGTATTTTAAAAAATGAATCTATCTTTAATGACACATAGCTAAGTATAAATACGTTTCGTTACTATTATTATAGCAGGTTGTTATCTCTATGCCAGAAAATAAATACACAAAGAACAATTAAACCCTAATAGAGGTCCCTAGATATGCATATAGAGTTCCATTTTTTAATTAAATGCGTGAACTTCAGTTCCCAAGTGCTCAGAAAGCAAAACTACAGCACCGTTCTCTGCTGAATTAGAAGGGGTAATGTCATGTCCTCACTTGTTCTAAGGAGAAAACTTGAACACTAAGAAAATGTGACTCACATTTTGTCTTAGAACTTTCCAAGAGGATAGGTAGCAGGTAGGTAATATCAAATAATAAAAGGAAAGAAAAAAATACTCAGAAAATTATTCTTTCATAATTGAAAACTCAAGTGCAAGAGGTATTAGGTGATTTATCTAAGGTATAAGTGGAATGACAATATGAAATCTTCTGGTTGCTAGTGAGCCTAGACTACTAAAATCAACCATATCTGTCAACAAAGAACCAATAAAGAACACGTTTTATATAGATGTGGCAAGGATTAACCAATAAATTAATATTCATAAATATTGTTACTCTATTGAGAACTGCGTAAGAAAGGTAGATACAAGAAGGGAACTAACATATACTGTGTTCTAAACACTATGCCAGGAAGTTTGCCTATATTGTTTGCATTTAATTCTCATTTTCAGATGAAAACTGAGGCACAGCACATAAGTGATTGTGACTGTCCTTTCTTGCAGTGCTAGTATTGAGTTTCAAATTATCAGGTTTCAAAACCAGACTTTTTTTTACAACTTCACGTTGCTAGGGCTAGAAGAGAATATCTTGAAAATATTGTTTTTATAATCTAGAAATATGCTTTCTCATCCAGAACACATAGGCTGGGTTTGAATTCAAATAATAAATCAAAATTCTCAGGCAAAATTTGTATTTCTGCATTCAGAATCTTTCAAGCATTTTATCTCTGAGCTCTGCTTTTATCACTTTGCCTTTCCAAAACCATTTCTGACTTTATGCATAAGTCTTAGAGTGTTTTTTGGATACAAGAGCTACTTAATTCTCTGATTGTTTTACATTTGTTCATGGCAAAGTTCTAATCAGACAACCATAAATGACAATAATCAGAGTACAAAATTTGTATACACTTATGGATTGTCAACTGTTTGCCCTTTGTATCTCAATTATTTTATTATTTTTTTCCATAGGACATTCCCTATTTCACAAGCTAGTTGATTTAAATGTCATTTGAAATTATAATTAGAAATATTTTAGAAAGAAAACCATTTGAGGGGGGAGTGTCCATCATTCTATGTTTATCTATTTAGAAACGTACTCATGGCTTAGAAGACCCCATTTCTGTTAATTTGATAATTATATATTACTGCTGATTTCCTCTTCAAAAATATAAAATTTTGTAATTCCAAAGGAATTACAATTTCTTTGGCATTGAATATTTCTTACTAAGTCATAGTTTAATGGATTAAAATGTAAACAAACTTTAAAGTTACACTAAATCTCTCCCTGATTTAAGTTTAAATTAGACATTAAAATTAACATGAAAATGGCTCCATAAACACTATTGTTGTAAATATTTTTTCATTATTTTATATTTAATAATGAACCAAAAGTAACAGAAGTCACTGTGCATAGTAATAGTATTAAATACACAAAACAATTGAATAGTTACTTAAATTATGCACTGGTGATCTTCAATAAAATCACAAAGGAGTTGATAACCTACACCGTGATCTCTGATGTATTTATTTTGCACAAGTGATAGTTAGGTTCTCGTAATTTTTAAGAGGTGCTTGAGCCAAGACACTAACTCTTGATTCACCTCTTTTCCCTGAGCACCAAAGGACTGCATTTGAAGCATGATACAATTTTAATTACAAAGATTTATCATTATGACATGTAATTTCTACATACATGAAATGACAGTGTAATGCATAGATGTGAAGTTCAGCTACACATTCACTATGTGAACAATGATATCAATGACACAGGCTGCCTCCTTTCATTCCATATTTCTACCTGTGCTTTATAAAAGACATATCTATAGGTATGTTAAGTGCTGCTTCATTATCTTCTCCATCCTTTCCTTGCAAAACATACTGCCCAGTACTCTTTGAACAAGACTATGAAATTCGTATCAAATTTGATAATCTATTGTATATATTTGATGACTTTAGATTACAGTTCGGTCACACATAAATTATGGCATCTATATTGTTTATTTTCTTCCCACTGATCAATGAAAATGTGTGCCTAAACATATATAGATTGGCATATATTTTCTTTAAATCTTTGTTACATTCCTCTTTCTAGTATCTTGAATCAAATTATATTTTTAGAATAATATAGCTGAAAAAGGACTCGACTAAGAGTAGGGCAAGAAAAACCCTCATCTTTAGTAAATTATTTATTCTCTCTGGGACTCAGTTTCAAAATGAGAGAGGGGTTAGACAATCCTAAATTCTCTCAATATTACAGTCTATGATCCTCTTCAACTTTGCTTTTATAGAATAGATTAAGAGATTTTTATCGCTCTTTATTTCCAAATGTGTGCTAAATTTAAGTGTAGTGTGTAAGTCTCAAATATACATGTTTTAATAAATAAAATGTGAGCTCAAAATAAAATAACATAAAATGTGTTTATCTTAAGGCCATATACAAATTCTGGAAATAATTAGTTAGAGAGTTTCTAAACCTAAAAGGATTTACATGCATTTCAATAATTTTAAAGTTTCCTCCATCTGTTTATCAAAAGTAACCCCGAATATGTTACGATTCTTCACAAAGGGAATTGAGCCTAATAATTATTAAAACTAAAATACATATTTTATAAAACACTGCTGTAAATATTTGCAAAACCAAATGTAGTTTAGGGAGGCAAAAATCACTTATTGTAGCTATAGAAGAAAGGAAGTCATAAATATTTTATTTAAAATATTTAGATCAACTTAGCCTATCCATTTATACGTGGACATATCAAAATGGTATACATTTTTACCAGTTGCCAAATAGGGAATAACTTTAGTTAGTATTCTGGTCCTTAAATAAAAAATTTCAAAAAGTGGAGTGGCTATAATGTATGAATAAAATTAACTAAAAAATCACTGTTCTAGTATCTCCCCTTAATAAGATAAAATATGACTTTCATGAAATCAGTAGAGTCATCTCATAGACTTGAGATCTTTTTCAAGCCTGCCATTTTTCTCATATTGATTTTCCTTCCTTCCACCTCATCCACAAAAAAATTCTCTAAAAAATAAAAACTAGAGTAATATGATTTATAGAAGACATTACCCCATGAGCAACAAAACAAAACACACTTCAAATATAACTAATTGTCTTTTTTTGTCTTCTAGTGTTAATAAAGAAAAGGCCATGAAGTCAGCGGGCCCAATTAGGGCATTTCAGTCCATTCTGTTATTACACTTTATTATTTTAGTTCCCTGTGTCTGTAGAAATAAGCTTAAGTAGTCTGATAACATACTTTTCAATATAAGAAATAATTTAGTCAAATTCCACAATCTGTATCTCTTTTAAAATCGTTTCATTTCTTAAGTAAAAAATCTACACTAAGCAAAGTCTCATTCAGCTAAAAACAAACAAACAAACAAACAAACAAAACCTGCCTTGAAGAGGTGACACCTGGACCACATGAATAATTTTATGCATCCCCTACTCATTCACACATAGCAGAGGATAATAAAAGTTCAGTGTCATGTGATTCCCTTTCTTCTCAGAATCTTTATAGCATTGTGATAAAAAGAAAATCAGCAATTATGCTGCCTGGCTTCAAATGTGAACTCTATAAATTACTGTATGCCCTCCTTGGGGAATATTACTTAATATTTTTTAAGTCCAGTTTATTTATCTTCAAAATAGAAATAGTAATAGTAACCTATTGTGATGGTTAACTTTAGATGTCACCTTGACTAGATTAGGAAATATGCAGAAACCTGGTAAAGCTTTATTTTAGAGGGTGCCTATGAAGATGTTTCAGAAGAGATGAGCATGCGAGTATGAGTAGAGTAAGTAGGGAAGATATGCTCTCAACGCAGGTGGGCAACAGCCAATCTTCTGGGCACCCAGAGGAACAAAAACAGAGGGAAGGTGAATACTTGATCTGAAGCCAGTACACACTCTTTCTCTCTTGTGGGACCCCAATTTCAGGCTCCCTGGTCTTTGGACTGCAGGACTTGGAACAGTGGCTCCCTGCACCCTAAGGCCTTTGGTCTCAGACTGAGAGGTACACCATAGCTTCTCTGGTTCTGAGGCCTTCAAACTTGGAATGAGCCAGGTCACCAGCATCCCAGGGTCTCCAGCTTACAGGCAGCCTGTTGTGGAACTTCTCAGCCTCCATAATTGCAGCAGCCAATTTTCCTAATGAATCCTCTCTCAAATATCTATTATCATTGTCTGTATCTATATCCTTTTTGTCTTTCTGGAGACCCCTAACTAACACACCTACTAATTGTGGTTATTGCAAGAATGAAGAGAGAGAATATTTGCAAACCACTTCTACATAGTAAATACTTACTAATTATGGATGTTATTATTGTTATTATTGACAATAGTATTTCTGCCCTGGGCTGTATTATGCCATAAAGATACTTTGCTTTCTACATTTATTATCCTAAAAAAAAGGCAAGTCATTAAAACCAAAGGCACAAAGCCTAAACGAATTCTAGTTATATGAATAATTTTTAAAAACTAGTAGAATTTATTATTGTGTTCTTATTTGTACACCACCAGATATGTAATCCTACCCAGTATCATCCCATTGAACATTAAAGCAGAAAGTTCAGAGAATTTAGGGCCCCATCAAAATCAAAATGACATACTTATTTACCAGAATATTTGCCAGAATATTCTGAGACTGCCACTTAAAAAAAAGACCAAATTAAAATTTGAAGTCCTTATATTTCATAGTAAATTGAAAATCAAAAATACCCTTTTGATATCAGCTTTTTTCAACATTACTAATAATACAAAAATCAAACCTTTAATTTTCACCACAGAGAAAATGAAATTGAGTAAATTAAATGGTCTTAGACATAAAAAATAAGTTATGGATCCCCATTTTTCACTTTTTTCATACAAATATCTTTCAAAATTATTACAGTCATTGTGATTCAATAACCTAAATAATTCTACATGGCTTACAATAAAATTATAGCTAGAAGATATAAAATATGTTATACAGATGGATAATAAAATATTAAGGAAGAGGGAAAATAGTATGACAGCTAGAATAACTTGTACTTCAGGTAGACTGTTAAAGAAGACAGAACGTCTTTCCATGCTGATGTATAATAACAATCTTCAGATCTATTTGACATATTAATATGAGAACAAAGTTTAAGAAAAACTCTGCAAATAAGTATTTTTCTACCTTTACACTATATTTCCATCTCTTTTTCCAGTAGAAGTGATAAATCAGCTAGATCTCAAAGAAAAACAAAAACAATAATTAAAGTTTCCTGGTTAGTAACATTTATTATGCCAAAAAGTATTGGGCCATGCAAATTCTCATTTATCTACTTCCTGATAGATACAGATAAATGGAGAATTCTATTCATCATTTACAAAACATTGACCATTTTTCTTGTAATCTATTTTATATACTTCCACAGTACGCGGTTTCACCATTACAATAGCTATGCTATAATTCTAGGAAAATAATACGAGGTATATTTAACTTCTAGCCTATTTGAATGTTACTATATTGTATTAATTCTAAAACACATACATTTTTGGATCTAATATCTTTAATATCCTGATTCCTTGTACAATCTTTTACATTTATGTTGGTGCTTTTACTTTTTCTCTTTTTAGAAAGTGTGGACTACAAACAACAACAATTTTTTTCCTACAATTGATGACTTAAATTTGTTGAAGTACGGCAGATAGCTATTTGAGAAAACATTTTATAAAAGGACTTTTTGTGTTACCTTGTTATTAAATAAATGCTATATTTAAAAAAAAAAAAAAAACAAAAACAAAACAAAACAAAAAAAAACTTTTAACATGAACTAGAGAGTCCTAAAGATAATGGGCAGTGTCTATTCCAGAAATAATTCTTAACAGATTTTTCAGAATACTAATAATAATCTTCTATTAACATTTACGTCTTTCAGTGAAACCATTACAGAGACAGACTTTGTCTATTAGTCCGTTCTCACGTTGTTGCAAACATACCACCCATGATGGGGTTATTTATAAAGATAAGAGATTTAATTGACTCACAGCTCAGCATGGCTGGGGAGGCCCCAGGAAACTCACAATCATGGGAGAAGGTGAAGCAAACACATCCTTCTTCACAGGCCAGTAGGAAGGAGAATGAATGAGGGCCCAGAAAAGGGGAAAGCCCCTTATAAAACCATCAGATCTTGTGAGAACTAAGTCAGTATCATGAGAACAGGAAGGGGAAAACCACTGGTCCCTCCTATGACACATGAGGATTATGGGAACTACAATTCAAGATGAGATTTGGGTGGGAACACAGCCAAACCATATATCTTTGAGATCTATTTCTAATTTAAATAGATACTTACACTGTGGAAACTAAAGGTAAAAGTAAAAGAATTCATTTTTAAAGTGTCATTTTTCTGACCAACGGAAAACCCAAGTCACAGCAGCTTAAAACATATTTAGAAGCAATGCATGCCATCCAGAACTCTGCTGACTCAAATACAAAATACAGTTAGGTCCCAAATCATAAATGACACGTTCTGCATTCTACAATTTGATGATATAAGCCTAACATGCTTTCAATAATTATAAAAATACACTGTGTCTATTTTTTTTTACCAAAATCAAGCTTCTCCTAAAAAATAATAAATCATATTTATTTCCAGAACTGCATGTAATGTTCAATATGTACTTCATAATTTAACTTTTATAATCATCTTACAACTGAGCGTTCTCGTTATGTTCATTTGAAGATGAGGAAACTGAAGTTTAGAAAGTTGAATCACTTGCCTCAGAATAGAACTTGACTCAGGGAGCCCAGATTCTGAGCCTGTCTTGCGATTCTCCATGTTATTCTGCTTGTAAGTCCTTGCCTGCTGGATTGGATTTAGTAAAAATGTAGTCCCTTTAGTGCTGCACTGTCCAATATGATTGCCATTAGCCAAATATGGCTGTTTAAATTAAAATTAATTAAAATTAGATAAAAATAAAAATCCACATCTTCATTCATAGCAGTCTCGTTCAGACGACTCCACAGCCACATTTGGCTACCGGCTCCTCTGTTGTGTAGCACATATTGAATAATGCTATCATCCCAAGAAAGTTCTATTGGACAGTGCAGCTTTTGAGAAGAAAACAGATTAAAATGGAGCCTCCTGACTCCACACACATGCTTGACTATAAAAATAATAATAATAATTGGCTTCACATGGCAGATGGAAGGTAAACAATTGTCAGAAATATAATATTTACTGAGAGAAGACAGGCATGTAGAGATAATTTAGCATAGCTCATATCTCAGCACAACGACTTGAATGTACAAGTAGAACAAAACAAAGCTAGTAAGTATATGAATTGACATTACTTTCCAAAAGAATCCTAAATTTTTACCAGTAAAATTAAGTCCATTAATAAATGTTGGTGCATTACAGCTAAGAGTTTAGCAAGCTTGATTTTTAAAAAGCCATAGTTGAATCACAGTGGCTATAGAATGAGTAATAGATTAAAAAAATCAAATTCAGTATTTACAATATTGTTGTATTGTATGTTTGCTTGTATTTTATTGTCAACTTACCATTCATGATATATTCAAGTATTACACAATGATCAAAACAAATTCTTTCTAAAATACAACCTTAAGACCTATTGCTTAAGCTTGGATTGTTTACATTTTTCAGCCAATTTAATGGTTCACTGACTATAGTTTTGCCTGAAGAAATTGTCTTAAACAATTTTTGGGAGTGACATAATATGAAGAACGGGTAAACAGATCTAGATTCCAGCACAAGGTTCACCTGATTAGCCACAAGACCTTTGGCCTGGTTTTCTTAGATGTAAAATTATAATAAAGATATCTGCCAGGTCAGCATTACAGGACTGTGTATGAAACAGATTTTTGGAAAGGAAACTGAAAGCATTTTGCAAAGTGTAAACTTCTATAGCATATGGGATATTACAATTATCATGCCTTTGGTAAACGTTGGAAGAGAACAACATGTAGCCTCATTTCCGAACTCTGACTGAGGGTTTTAGGTTCTGCCAAGCTTGAGGCTGCCTCCTCTGACTAAACTTGATGACATATTTACATACTTTAAAAAACTGCCATAGACGTCTGTCAGAATTAGCATGCACTCTTCATTCCCTCTAAAATATAGATTTGGTGACTGGGCGCGGTGGCTCATGCCTGTAATCCCAGCACTTTGGAAGGCCAAGGCAGGTGGATCACAAGGTCAGGAGATCGAGACCATCCTGGCTAACATGGTGAAACCCCGTCTCTACTGAAAATACAAAAAGTTAACAGGGCGTAGTGGCGGGTGCCTGTAGTCCCAGCTACTCGAGAGGTTGAGGCAGGAGAATGGCGTGAACCCGGGAGGTGGAACTTGCAGTGAGCCCAGATAGCACCACTGCACTCCAGCCTGGGCGACAGAGCGAGACTCTGTCTCAAAACAAAACAAAACAAAAAGATAGAGAGATAGATAGATAGATAGATAGATAGATAGATAGATAGATAGAGAGAGAGATTGATGTGGTTTATTCCCAAATAGTATTCTTACTGTTACAAGTCCTCTGCCATGAAATCAGAAATTGCAACAATCCAGTGATTCTGGTCCCAGCATTGCTGTGCCTCCCTTGGTAACTGGGGATAGATGCGGAGAATTCTGCAATTCTTTGCAGTTCAGGGTCTGAAAGCCAGATGAAGCTAACGTCCTGGGGTAAGGGTGGAGAGGTGAGTACTCTGACATATTTCCTGTTTTCCTCAGAGCAAAACAATGGACTCATGGTTCTATTATAACCATTCACTTTCTAGTACTACATTTGAGACTCTGAGGAGCAAAGATTTTCCTCCTTTTCTACACACCAAAGTGAACAAGCATGTTTCCTCAGTCAATGAGCTTTAAGCAATGGGGTTTGTCACCCTTAAACGTTTTTTTTTTGTTTTTTGTTTTTTTTTTTTTTTCCTTAGGATATATAAGCTTCCTCTCTTATGGAAGGAAAAATACAGATTTTAGTGCATCTTAAGAAAAAGTAAGAATGATCACAAAGGTTTAAGATTCCAAGTAGGGAAGTTTCCTGAGAGATTCCATAATGCTAGGCTTCCCCTAATATTTTCTAAAGGATGCTCTAGGGATTAAATAGAATGTTCTTCAAAGAGTGAGGCCTCTTTAAGATTCTTGAAGGGGTCATAAATTAAGGGAGTTGAATTATATGCCCTGAGCAGATCATCTTGACAGTCATGACTGACAACATGTGAGCAGAGGAGAAAGGATGATTCTATTCCCTGAACACCCAACCCCACCACTTATTTTGGCTTATTTCTCCTCAGATTTCTCTCCTTATTATCTCTGATTCTTGGTACAGCAGGAGGAGAAATTCTCATTTCCCCTTCATTTAGTTCTATAAATCCACTCATCAGCTCTCTAAAGAATCAGTTGTCTGAGCATAAGTCCCAGCAAAATTTGCTGAAATGGCCATTATAAATCTCTGATCCCTTAATTATAACATTTCCTCTTTTCAAATATATGTTTCTATGTACTGACATAAATACATTATTGGAGTTCTCATTTTTCTAGTCAATACACAGTCTGACATGACAAGCAAACAATGCTCTTTAAAACACTGATGAGAGTATCATTTCCAGAAACTGTGGACCTGATCTAAAAATTGACTCTTTCCAAAGAACGTGCCACTCTTTTCACTGATTCTCTCTGACTCATGCAAGCTTCACTATAGATTAGTTTTGATCTAATCATTTTCCAAACAATTTATCCTGAAGCTAAGAGTATTCTTAGATTTTTTTTTTTTTTTGGGCTGCAAATATCACAATATGCTGAATAGATCTTCTAATGTAAACATTTGTAGTACTTTTGTTAAACATTCTGTTTAACAACAATCCCTGAACTAGCCTGGTTGAATCCACTCAAACATTACCAAGACCTTTCACAGGGTAGTTGAAGAATGCTTAGCAACTCTCATGTAAGAAAAAGAACTCAGAATGAATATGTCTCTTGTGTAGGTCAAGACAAATGTCAGGGCCAATGAAGGATGAAACATGATGATGGAGATTTGAAATGAAGGGCTGGGGCAACAGGTGCTTGGCATGAAACACTGAAAGACAGGAGAGAAGTGCTGTGAGGTAGCAAAGCTAGCACTCTTCCTGAGAGTAGACAAAGGCCAGTCTCGGGCTTCTCATCACCAGAGAAACAGATCTTATGCACAAAGTAGTTAGAAGACACACTGAAATTTGGAACACTTTTTTTTGTCTAAACAGGTCATACCCAAAGCCCCAAGGAAACAATAGGAATCTATCCAAATACGCAGAAACAAATACAATAGTTTTCTCAATGTGGTGAAACAAGGGAAAACTATAAACAAAACAGATACTAGGAAAGAACACTAAGATTTCTAAACACCCCCAATGTGAAAGATGCTTTAATTGACAAGTTCCCTGCTTTCTTTCTTTAACGCTCATTACAACACTATGAGGTGGAATTTTCTTCACAATTTTCAAGATAAAAAATCTGAGTCTCAGAGAGACACCCAGACTGTAGGTGGTAGGCCAGGCATTTGCACAGAGAGCTTTTCTGATTTCACAATTGCACATCACTCTATGACATATACTGAGTCAATGACAAGTGACTTGTCCTTTTTGACATTAGGTTATGTATTTGACCATTACTGAATAATGCCAAAGAAGCTTGAGGGACTTAAATGTGAAAAGGTACTACGTTACTTTGATGTACTATTTTAATTAATAACTTACGCACATTTGAAGGCAGACATTCAAGTGTGATGTTCAGATATCACCTCTTTCACATTTTACATCATTTAGATGTTGTAGTTTCTGGATGGAGTATTTTATTTATTTATTTATTTTGGGACAGGGTCCCTCTGTGCCACCCAAGCTGGAGTGCAGTGGCGTGATCATAGCTCACTACAGCCTCAAACTTTCAGGCTCAAGGGATTCTCCTGCTTCAGCTTCGTGAGCAACTGGGACCACAGGCATGCACCATCAAGCCTTCTATTCTATTTTTCATCTACCAGAATCCAGCAAACTTCATATATTATTTTCATTACTATTGAGGACTTCTAGGAATAACTTTGGTATTTTACTTTTTGTTTTAAATTTTTGTTTGTCCATACCTCAAATAATAATCTAATCAAGATGATCCAGTACACAGTTAACAAAACGATTACAATGTCCATAAAATACCACATAAAGATGAAAACATGTGAATGTGTTGGTCTGAAAATATGTAGAAGGTTCAGTTAATTTTTAAAAAAACACCAATTGTACTTTCTGTACTTTCGTATCATCCCAAATATCACCTCCTCTAAAGATATTCTCATAATTTATAAAGTAAAAATTCAATTATTTAAGCTGAAATTTAGTGTGATAAATATATGTATAGTGTATTAAATTTGTACCTAGGTTATCATTCCATATCAAGATCAAACTACATTTATCTATTTTATATGGATACAAATAAAATAGATATGAACTTAAGCATTTATCTTTCCTTTTAAGATATAAACAAAATAGATATGAACTTAAGTGTTTATCTTCCTGTTTGGGATATAAATAGAATAGAATTAAACTTAAGTATTTATGAAAGATTCCTTTATATCTACAATATAATATGTAGATTAAATTGTATCATATTACCAACGATTAGTAACAGATGAGGTGATTTTATAAATTGCAGAAGGGAGAAAGTAATAGTGGGTTTTATGGCCCATATAATTCCTTTTAGGGTTTGGCCAGACTAGTGACTAAACAAGTAGAAGCTTACAGAATTAATTAAGATTGTATATATACTATTAAATGTCAATTTGAATAGGAATGTTTGGTTAAGAAAGAGGTGATTAAAAAAAGTCAGCAGGACATCCTCATCAAGAGTGATTAATAAGAACCACAGCCACGGGCAAGCGACCTTAATGGAAGACATGGTGTCCCCTGTCCAGATATGGACTTCTCTGATGCAGTAGGGACCTTCCCAATGGCCTCAAGATATAGATGATCATATGCCTGAAGGGATGCACTGATGGAAGTGTAACCTCTCCACTGGCAAGAAAAAAGTAAGGCAGTGTTAACAGGACACCTAGACCTAGAGTATGCTAATATAAGTTCCTCAGTCCTTCATAGATTGTGTGGCCTATTTTTAGTCTAGGCAACTGCCTCTTTTCCCCTCTATTTATCGTCTACCCTATACATACTTGGAAATGTGAGAAGCAGCAGTAAAACAAATGTTTCTGCTTGGCCAGAAAAATAGGTTTAAATCCATTTATTGTCTCGGGCACAACCAACATGAAAGTATGTAAGTAAGATCTGCAGTAATTTTTTAGGCCATGCAGCAATTTTGGTGAACATCAAGCTAATTAATAGGAATTTTTAAGGTGGGAATTAATCTGTATATGTCTCAGTGACATCCAACCATTAACTAGTGTATAATGACAGTCTTCGTGTTAACTAAATATCTCTGTTACACAAAGTTTGCAGAAAGCTAATGTGCTGTTCTGAACACATACTATTCTAATATCAAACAGTGAAAAAGCTTTCAGTAGAAATGCAAACCATATACAAATATACACAAAAGAACCCTTAAAGTCTTCATCTCAAAACTCTTGGTTACAATACTCTGTGCACTTCCCATCCCCATAATTGTTACTGGTTATTTACCTTGTTGAAAGTATTTAAAAATAAAATTTTGCTTAAGAAGAAAATTCATCATGAATTACTATTGCCTTTTTAATGATTTATCAATATACAAAGTTGGTATTTGGCAAAATGATTATAGAAAAATTTATTCCCAGCATCTTCCTTATCTTTAAGTCATTTTATACCCAAGTGACTCTCCAGGATCCTCATGTGTTATTTTCATTTTCACCCGAACATACAGTGTATTTCTTGTCATGAAAGCAAAACCTTATCTGTTCCTGTCCCATCCCTTCCTTTCTCTTTGCAAGATGATAGATGAATACAAATAATTGTGAAGAATTTAACTGGATATAGTGCTACCATCTCTTGGTAACATACCATTAATTAGATTAGTGCTTCTCAAATTGCGGTAATCGTCAGCATCACTACAGGGATACTCAACACACAAGTTGCTGGGCCCCACCCCCAGAGTTTCTCATTCAGTAGGTTTCAGGTGAAGCCCAAGGATTTGCATTTCTAAGTTCCTGGATGATGCTCATGGTGCTGGTCCTTTAAGAACGGAGTTAAAAATTTAATACAGTATGGTAGATTAGGCAGTGAGGTATCCGACTAATCAGCAGATTTGCTATTTCCCCTCATTTTATACCAGGTATAAAAAATTAAGGCCAGTCCAGTAGCTCTGCCCTTAATAGAATATAAAAATGTTGTTTTAAAATTTTTGCTTTGCATAACACAAAAACAAGCAACATAAAACAAATATTTTTCCAAAACACAAAAACAATCTTACCTGAACTTAATTATGACACTTGTTTGTTGCTTTAATAGGGTTACCTAGAACATTTAGCCTTTTAAGATTTTGCCATAGAGTAAATTTTATCCCATATTCTTCTTCATGTGAACAGTTAGGTGTCTTCTGTCATTTCTTGCATATTCTTGCACACAAACACAATCATGCGTCCGTGTAACTTCTGATTCTCACAATTGGAGTAACACTATCGATCAGAATATCTAAAGTTCAATGACCTTAGACTGTCTCCCTTACAGAATAATTTTGGCATATAGCAGTCAACCACCTAATAAATAAAATATCTGAAAAATGTCCATATTAGCCTAAATTTCTACCATTTTGTTGCACTTTCTTCAATTCACACTCAAAGAAATTAATACCTTTTGAATGAGTATCTATTTTTCTAAACAATCAGCTCATTTTCTTAATCACTTATTAATTATCCATTTGTACTACGGCAAAAGAAAATATAACAGCTTCCATGCAAAGTGAATAATAATACTCTTGAAATAATAGTGTTATATTTTGGTACGCGCAAGTTGAACAACTGTCACAATCTTAAGTAATACAAGTTATGCACATACTCACTATGAAGTATGTTTAAATGTGGCATAATTTTGATGGATTAAATAACTCTGTTTTAATAATTTAGTAGTACTGGTATTAAATGTGAAAATAAATAAGGGAACTATTTAAAGACAAATTCTCTATGTGGAAAGATTCCTCAAACAGCACATCTTATGGAATAATAACAAGATTCAAGTATTATAAAAAGTTTGAGAAGCAACTTATTCAATTTTTTTCTTTAATATATTCAGAAGGAAATCATGATGAAAACACAATGCTTCCTATGCAGGTTTTAACTGGATCGTATTACAGTATTTTTAGATCCCTAATTTCAATCACTCAATTGTTCTCTACACATTTCATTTCCAAAATTCTTTCTCCTATCATTATTTCTATATAAGTAGTAATTTAGTAAAAAAAACTCCATTCTTCAGTAAGAAAACTATCTTTGAAAGAAATAAAAGTGAAAATGTTGATGAAGGAATCTATAAATTCTGAACAATTTGCATTCACCATTATTTCATCAACTCTATAGCAATCATGTCCAAAATAAATAACACAATCAGTATTCCTTTCTTCACCCAAAATATCCCAATTTTATCTCACATGTCTGGCTAACTATGAAGCTATGTCTAACTTAAAACTATAAATTTAATATCTACTTCAAATATAAGAAACAAATGATTTCAATATTCTGACAATATTCATCTTACTTTTTGTTATATTTTAAGGCCATATCTCTAAACTGTTTAATATTTCAATGTCAAGAATTATTTGGACTATTTATTGGACTCAAAGTACATATAAAGCCACTACATGTTTGGATGCAAAATATATTGATTATATTAATTTATAGTAAATTAAAAGTGAAAACTCCTTTATCCCACAGTGAGGTACTAATTATTCACTAATTACCTTTTTTTTTTAAAATTTATTTATTTATTTATTGAGATGGCGTTTCACTCTTGTCGCCCAGGGTGGAGAGCAATGGTGCAATCTCAGTAATCAGTTCATTTTGATTACAGGTATGCATGAATAAAATTCATGATTAGAACCATTATACCAAAAAGCCTCCTACAAGGACTTTTACATACTCTGAGCTATGCGAACTGAAAAGTAACAGTGGGATGGCAAGAACCAGCTTACAAAATAAATTCCTATTGAGTGTTTTTCATAGAAGGATGATAATTTTAGGTTGCTTACATCATATATTTCCAATCTTAATGAGAAAAAACTACTCTGATGATCTGATGTTATTGAAGTATTCTGAGAAAGAATTGCTGATGGCATTTAGTGAGCTACTGAATAAGAGAAATCAAAACTGTATAAATTAGATATATTTTCCAAAAATAAGGTGATTGTGCAGAAAACTAAAGATTCATGGAAACGGATATAATAGCTTGGGTATTACTAAGCTCTATTCGTTATTGCATTACTGCAAAGATTTGATGATATGGTCCACTGTTCACCTGAAACCACCAAACACAGCATGTTTCATATCTCAGTTTTCAGTTACAGAGCATTTCCAGAGTTTACTCCTGTTCAGCTGAGATACAGTATTATGGTATCCTTCACACTGCACTTACAAAATCTATATAAACAAAAACAAGGGCATCACGGGGCATCATCGCTCATAAAATGAAAAATCACTGATATTTAAATGCCTTAGAGTGTTCCTTAATGTAACAAATATGACAGTAACCCTACATATACATTTTTGTGTACATTGCCTTATATTGATAATTAAAGCATATCTGCCATTATGTATATATTCCTTACCTGTCAAGTTCTTTAATCCAAGTTCTTGAAGTCCAAAGTTTCCATCTTTTCTGTAGTTTAAAAATATTGCCAAGGCATATCGATCCTCATAAAGTTTCGTTCCACGAATAATGCGTAAATTCTCCAGAGGCAGGTAACGAAACTGATTAAGAGCCACTAACACGTAGCCTGTGACTTCTCGAACAGACTGAAAAGACACAAACACAAACAATTGTCTGTGTTATAAAACTAATTTGTCACTAAGTATATGTAGCAATTTAGATTAAAATGAGTTATTAAACTCTAATTTTCAGTTTTTAGCTTAATACATTATTTTCCGTATCATATTCTAAATCATTGGCTTCATAAAAAAGATCACAAAGGGTTAAAATCTCATTTGAACTACACGTTGTAGTTCTTTTAAACAGTTATGAATGTGCTTATAGTAAAATAATGGATTTTGTTTATGAGACCTTCTTCATACCTGAGATTTGAATATAGTTAAATGAATAAAGGTCTTGCTTATCAACAGACTACAATAAGTTAAGGACACACAACTATCACTCAGAGACTTTACATAAAAAAGCAAATTGGTGAGCATAAGTAAAACAAAGCCATGTTAGTTTGTAAATTGTAGGATAGATTTAAAAAGGCTTTATTGGTGGTTAGTGCTATATTTATCAAATAACAATTGCCCTGTACATCTCCAGGGAACACAAACATAAACGACATGTATTAAAAACAAACTGTTGTGGCCGGGCGCGGTGGCTCACACCTGTAATCCCAGCACTTTGGGAGGCCGAAGCGAGAGGATCATGAAGTCAAGAGATCGAGACCATTCTGGCCAACATGGTGAAACCCCATCTCTACTAAAATTACAAAAAATTAGCCGGTGTGGTGGCAAGCGCCTGTCGTCCCAGCTACTTGGGAGGTTGAGGCAGGAGAATCACTTGAACCCAGGAGGCGGAGGTTGCAGTGAGCCAAGATTGCACCACTGAACTCTAGCCTGGCGACAGAGCAAGACTCTATCTCAAAAAAAAAAAAAAAAACAAAAAACAAACAAACAAACAACAACAAAAAAACAACTACTTGTTGGCTATAAATTCATTCCAACCACATTTTTAATTTTTACTGCCCACTGTTTAAATTTACTCATGTATAATGAGTTAATTATTTGAGGGTTTGTGAGACATTTTAAAGCAAAACTGTCATGAAGAAAGCCTGAGTCGCAGCTAAATATTAAGTTTTTCGATAAAATGATGATAAATAATTGTCAGAATTAAAAAAAAACTAAAAATGATACAAAAACACTCAAGTATTTGGTGTTATTTTAACACCAATTTCATGTTATTCTAACTAACCCCTTTCATTTCAGATGCTCCAAGGCTCAGTTTTTGGTACTTTTTCCCACCTCTGTCTACTCTCACTCCCTTGGTGATCTTATTCAGTTTCAAAGTTGGTGATCTCCAAACATTTATCTCTATACTTTCCCAAACTCCAGATTTATACCCAACTGTTTACTCACCATCCTTACTTGGATGTCTAGTGTGCTTTTCAGATACACCTATCAATGGCTGAACTCCTTTCTTCCCTCACCCCTCTGGCAGCCTTCCTCATCTCAGTTAAGGTTTTTCCATCTTTTCTGGCTTTCAGGCCAAAATTTCAGTCATCTTTGACTCTCCTCTGACACCCTGAGTGTGATCCATACTATTTGTTCTATGTTCAGAATGATCGGAAATTCAACTACTTTTTATGTCATCCATGGCTCCCACCTGAGCCATCATCATTCCTCATCTAGATTATTGCAATAGGTCTCCCTGTGTCTATTCCTGATCCTTATGGTGTATTCTAAATTCAGGCTAGCCAAGGTATTTTAAAGACATAAATCAAATTACAACACTTCAATGTTTAAAACTCTGAAACATCTCCTAAGTCACTCAGAGTAACAGACAAAATCCTTTTACTGATGCATCCAAATATTCATGCCGTTCAGTGCAATAACCACTAGCCATATGTGGGTAGTGAGCAATTGAAGTGTAGTTGGTCTAAATTTAGATGTGCTGTAAGTACAAAATACACTCTGGATTTTGAAGATTATATGATGAAATGATAACATTTGAGATAAATTGAGTTAAATAAAATGTATTATTAAAGTTAATATCTGTTGTTTCTTTTTACTTTCGTATGGTGGCAAAACAAACATTTTAAATTTTATGGCCTTACAATTCTATTAGACAGAACTACAGTATATGATCTAGTCATCAGTTCTCTTTCACATGGAAATTATAGTTCTACCTTAAATTGTGCATTATGCCCTTAAAAATCTGAGTTTCCTTTCATCTTGTTATCTTCTTGGCAAACTCCCTCACTACCTTCAAGTTTTTGTTCAAATATCTCCTTCTCAGTTGAGGCTAACCCTGATAAACCTGTTTAACACCGTAGCCCCTACACTTCTACCTGCTTCAATTCTCATATTTTCCCCACTACTTCTTACCTTCTACCATATTATATCATTCATACATTTATTAGATTTAGTATTGGTAACCTGTCTCTCTTTTTCCCAGAATATAGCCTTATAAGGTCAAGCACTGTGGTCTGTTAACTTATGTGTCTCATGTGACTAGGAGAGTGGCAGTAAACCAACAAGTATCACTCTTGTCCTTCTCTGACCACATCCTTCCCCACTGTACAAAGTCTGTGGAGTGAAGAAAAAGGCTCATTTAGATTCTGCACTCTCCCCTTCCAGACCCTGTGATCCCAGAATTTCCTTTGCAAATAACCCCAAGTCTTTATCTAGAAACTGTAATGTCATCTTCCCCAGTTCAATCCCCAGACAGCAGATTGTGCCACCCGTGTGCATATATTTAGGAAGGAATGGGAGGTCCAGGTGTCAATGTGTGATGGGAAACTATACAGATCCTGGACATGTAGGCTAGAGTGTCCAAGAACTTGCATGTAAGACCTCTCACAATATATGCTAGAAGTGGATGGAGGAGAGACTGCAGACTGGAGCCATTTCTCTCCATGCCAACATATTCCTGAGGACTCCAAAAGTTCTAACATTGTACCTGGCCATCCAGGTTGTTATAAAGATATGTCTGTCAAAATGGGAAAATATAACATTTTATTTAGTAATCTCTAGTTGGTTTACAATAAACAATAAAATATGTGGACCTCTATTCAGACTCTTTCACCCCACTCTCATAATTCTTAGGAATAAGCATACTACAAATAATCAATAGAAGAGTAGAATCCTAATGGAGCAAAAGTGGAGAGGAATAGGCAAGGGATACATGGAATTACTCATATCTGGCATCAAATTGGGAACTCTAAGCCACTATGAGTACTCCTAAGACAGTGAGTTTTTTGGAGTGAAGAGATAAATGCCTAGGACAATAGAAAAGAGTGGTGAAACTCACCAGTGATATGCATTGTTTGTACACAGTAATTTGTTTAAAATTGCACCACCTGGAAAAGTCGGGCTCTAGGGCTCTATAATTCCTCCTTCAAACACCGTTCTAATGGTTGAACTGTTACCTCTTTGAGTGCCCTTATCTACCCCTATTTATTTATACTATTTAATAGTATATCTACCCCTATACTATTTATAGTCTCTTCAAGAGAGACTATAAATACATTCTGACATTGTATGGTCTAAAAAGTAAAATTCTTTCATTCATTATCACAAAGTTTTCTTTAAATGTGTATACAATAATTATTTAGTGATCTAGGTCACAATGATAAATGTGGTGATGGAGGATGTATTATAACTCTTTTGCCTACAACATGTCGTAAGATCCATCATTCCAAAACAGACTTATCATTAGCTTCCATCCCACTCAGGAAGTGACTCTTCTTATCAAAAACTGTAAAATGCCATTGGTTTATCTCGAGATGGAGAAACACATTTATAATATCAACAGAGAAAACACAGATGAAGCATACTTGGGTAAAAGAAGAGGTTTATTTGTAAAAGAGTAACATCATTAGTAATTTTTCAGTGTCACTTGGGATGGCATTTGGATCACATATTACCACAAGCTGCAAATAACTTGCAGATAATAAGGGCTCTAGAATGTGTGATAGGTATGAACCAAGAAAAATGCTGAACACATAAAGAAGGACTAACTAATGCAGAAGAGGATGCTTCAAGTGCTCTTATCTACCAGAAAAAGTAAAATATAACTAAGAACATCTTTGTATTTGCATATTACTAAATATATTTATATTTGAATCAATTGTGTTGTAATATTTATATACTTCTCATTCCAGGGTGTGTATTATATTATTCTTAGAGACATATGTCTTATCTTCATGGAAGGTCAGATTACAAGCAATAGGTACTCCCTTGTAAAGATTCTAGAACTGGAGGGATTTGCTGTTATAACTGAGATTCCAGTATCCAAAATAAGTCTCTGTCATTATTCATTCTGTTTATCACCCTTGCAAAATAGTATGCATAACTAAGCATTAGCCTAACAAATATCTTTTTATTATGTGAACTCTGGACATCATTCCATGTTAATGCTGAGAATGTATGTCCAAGTCGTTTTGAATAAGGCCACCCATAAGTTGGTCCATAGTAAATTATTTTATGAAAATAATAGTGAGGATCCTATTTATTTATTTCTTACACCCCTTTCTCCGACCCAGAAAAATAATGTAAATAATAGAAAAAAAATATCATAGCAAATCTCTCAACCCAAGATGTGTTGCTCTAATCTTTTGTATATAGAGGGACACATGGAACTGAAGCATTTTAAAAAAGAGTTACAGGAGATAAATACAAAATTCTTATACCTAAAAGAACACATCCTGCCTTATTTTGGTCTCTGCTTTTTGGTATTCATAGTCACATTTTCTCTATTCTTATAGTCTTTCTGTGAACTAATATCTTGAAACATCTCAAAAGGAAACTCCAGGGCAGATCATGAGCCATGTGTACTGATTACAAATAAAAACAATTAAAGGAAATGAGTTAATAATGATAGGAGTATTTAATGATGAAAAAGAGTAAATAAAGTGGTTTGAGCCAATATTGGCAGATCTGGATAAAAAGTGAAGAGATATCTAGAAGTGTAAATTACATGTTATAATGTCTGATAAGGCCACACAATCATGTTAGTCATCCATTGTTCCTCACCTTTCAGCTATCAGAAAAAATCTGAGTAGCACAACATTTTCCACTGTTTTAGAAAATTTTAAGAAAATAAAAACAACTTTTAAACATATGGATTTATTTATGGGAAAGTGTAATGGTAGGAAATGTGAGCTTGTCTGCCAGGCAAAGCTGGACTCCAAACCTAGCCTTTGTGCTTGCTAACTTTGTGGCTTCGATCAGGTTGCTTAATCTTATTGAGCCTCAGTTTCTTCATCTTTAAAAAAGATACCAATATTTCTATTATAGAACCATAATATGGGTTAGAAGATATAAGAAAACTGGCTGACCAATAGTAAGTATTTAACAGATGCTAAGTATTACAAATATTATCTCTGATAATAGCCAGGAAGATGAACTGCCTGTGGACAATCTGAGCAGAAAAAAAAATTATAATATCATTATGTAAGAACTGCTGCTTTTAATCTCTCTGTTATGTAACCTTTGGTACATTTATATCTTGCTTATGCAATTTGCAATTTATTCCTAAATTTCAGAAACAGTTCCTTATACTTTATGTGTGTATATTATAGCCCTAAATTTAATAATAGCTATGAAATGGAATGGAATCGAAAAGTGGAAAGCAATGCTTAAGGTCTTTTTAGACATCATTTCCCATGGAAAATAATTTTATGAACTTGCTACTAAAACAAAACATTGTTTGAACAACACAATCATGATTTATGTACAAGGACCACAGTAGTAAACAGAAATTATAAGAATGCCCTAGGGGAGGGAGAGCATTAGGAGAAATACCTAATGTAGGTGACAGGTTGATGGGTGCAGCACACCACCATGGCACGTGTACACCTATGTAACAAAACTGCACGTTCTGCACATGTACCCCAGAACTTAAAATATAATAAAAAAGTAAACAAAATAAAATAAAATCTAATTTCTGAGTTACTGGCGATGTCTTTGATATCAAAAAAAGGTTTTTCTCAAAAAAAAAAAAGAAAGAAAAATAAAAAAGAATGCCCTAGCAAAGACAAAATGCTGACTCTGGTTCTGGCTCAGTAACAGTTTAGTTCTAGAAATTCTGCCTATTTTGTCAACCAAAGAGTGAATACCCTCCTAAAGATATATCTTCCTCCTCATGGTGTAAGCTTCTGCTCAGTAAAACTGATTGATTTTCATTGTCAATGTTGGCTTCTATAGTTGCTTTGTTCAAGTAGTAAATACAATCGGATATTATTAAAGCCTTGAATGATTCAAAACTCTTCTAACTCAAGGGACAATTTGTTTTGCTTTAAGACATTTGATGAGTGAAATCAAAAGATATGGAACACAAAAAAATTAACTTCCTATACCATATTAGCAGTAAGTCCAGGAAAAAAAAATCATGATTTTTAAAAATGACAAGAAATTTTATAACCATTTCTCCTGCATAATATTTTAGAGACAATGTGAAATCTGCAGTTATAAATCTGGAATTATCAATGGATGTCCCTCAATCAAAGATTAGATGAGACTGTGCTGGCTCACCGGGTTATCCTTTTACCTCTAGATCATTTCAGAAAAGTCAGTCTTCACTATTTCTAAATTTATGCTTCATTCTACAACTCTTTTAACAGTTTTTAATTTTTTTCTGTATTTGACATAAATCCCTAATTCTTTTCTTCTTAGTTACCTTTTAAAAAAAATTGATCCTTAATAGAAATGAAGACTAGTTCCTTAAATATTCCTTCATTTACCTTAAGATTAAAGTGATTACAGTACCACACAATTCCTAAATATTTAGTAAGTGTTTAGGAATGATTTTATGCACAATAAAAGTAATTATGTGTTCCTACCTACGTATGTAAAACTTTTTACATACTTTTTACATAGTTAGAAAAATTCCCAGATTTTTTCCTACTAAAATTATGCATCAAATCCATGTTTATTACATTTCTTTAAAATTAGCATCTCTTTTAAAATATACCTATCCGTTTTTGTTAAAACCTTCTGTAATCAGTCAAAAATATCCAAATTCTTAACTTCTACTCCAGTGTCTTAAGAACTCATACACAATTAGATACTATCCACAAAAATAGTAATATATTTCATCAGATAAGAATCAACAAATATAATGTTGATTACCTAAGGTCTTGAAGTCAAATAAACCTGTAGTATCACAGAGAAGAGTAGGGAACAGAGAACTACGGTGGTAGGTGGGGGGTATTAGAAAGTCCCTTCTGCTGGTAATGACTGCAGCATTTATGTGTTTTCTGACGGTGACAAATGTAGTAGCAAATTGTAGCCTCTCTATCAGTAAAGCCTTCCATTAAATTTCCCTAGGCAATTAATTTCTGTCCCTGCCCTTCACAGCACGTCTGAGAATATCTAAAGCAGAAAACATTCTTAACTATGACATAGTATTAAAAAGTTTACCAGAATAAAAACACATGAATAAACACAGAGCAAACACTACATATCCCTGCTGCTTGTAGAACTAGTATGTTTGCTTTGGAATTCTGCTTTCATTTTTCCCATTGTTCTTAACACTCCAAGTATTACTTAATACTCCTGGCAAGGAGGGACTCAAAGTCTTATCTAATTAGATTTGAAAAAACAAAAATAATGTGAAATGTCATATACTGACTGGAGTAGAGTAGAATTCATACTAATTATACACAGCATGAAATAATACTCAAGAGGTAGGAAACCTGATCAGGTCATCCCAACAAACTGCTAACTTTCAGCCACTTCCAGCTAGTCTCTTTGGTGCTAGTGTTGCTATGAGTTCTACTTTCTAAGAATCTGCAGGCCATTTCAATCATCACTGGCCACTTGGCCAGCTCTCAATCCATGACTTCTTAGCAGTGAACACCTTGAGTTCCATTGAGAAAAGGACTACTTAGCTCACCTCCCTAGAATTAACTATATATATTTTTTGTCCTTTATATTTTCCTGAGCTGGGTGGAGAGTTAATCGTCCCCATTCAAATCTCTACATTCCCAGTTGATTCTTCGTCTCCTGACCTTATCAAGACTATATTCCTGTATCATAGACTTATTACACAGGCATTAGGTTTGTAAAATTAAATTAAATTGGCCCAAAGTTGTCTCTGTACCTTGAATTTCTATGCAGCAAACTGTGACCTAATTAGTAAACACACTGCAAACTAAGTTAAGAGTATATTCTTATAACAAGTAGCTGAATCTCAGCCAATCATAGCAGAGAGGCCTCAGTCAATCACAGGCTAGCAATTGATCACATTATGTCTAAATAAGGCAAATGCTAAGCTGTAACAATTTAAACTGTTTCTGCATAATACTTACTTGTCCATCTATGAATTCTGCCTGCTCACATTGCTGGGTGGGGATCTCTGAACCACTCCTGATCTGAGTGCTGCCCAATTCATGAACATTGTTTTCTTAAATAAACTCGGTCAAATTTAATTTGTCTAAAGTGTTTCTTTTTAACAGATTACACAGACTAAGTTGGAAGCTTTGGCAGATTCACCTACATAATCACACAAAATTTCAATTGTAAGTGTACGTATTTCAAAAACTTCATAAGTCGAAGATTCTATCATCTCTAAAGTGCGTGCATGTGTGTGTGTGTATGTGTGTGTGTTTATTCGTTTTCTACATATTTATACAGGGAGGCTTATATTTTGAAGCCTGGATTTCAAATAGACATTTTAATAATCTTTAATAACTATTTAAAATATAATATTGAGTTCATTTTTTTCCTATCAGATAAACACATTAAGCTCCAATGATTTGGGGAATTGACTTTTAACTGAAATTAGATACAATGAATAGATGCTAAAACAGCAAGAATGTTTGGAAACCTTTGAATTAAACTTTGTGTAGATATAGATAGAGCTGAAGTAAAAAGAAATTATTAGTTGTCGGCACTTTCGTACTGAATCAAAGCATCGTAATGTTTATTAACGTTGTCCATGTGATGATGAGTATTCTCCTCCACAGAGAGCCAAATTGGTTAGGATAATGCAGCCTAGTGATTACATTTGGGTTCTGTAGTCTCACAATCTTAGTTTGACTGCTGTCTCCATCACTTATTTACCTTGCACAAATTATTTAATATTACGTTCCTGTTCTGCAAAATAGGAAAAATCTCTGCTAAATGCTTAAAAGTTGAATCAACAAAAGATAATCAATTTCATCATATTATCATTAGTGCAATTATGGGAAATATTTGTAATAAAAGGTTAGGAATGGTAAATAATATATAAGCACAAACATTTAATATTAAAATTGATTAAACAATTGGTACTACATAGTACATAAAGATATAACTTCAGTCAGACTGTCTATTGTTGGCTAAATATGACCACTCCCTAAATTTATTCATGTATATATTTCTTTGTTTATGAGACGGATTCTTGCTCCATTGCCCAGGCTGGAGTGCAGTGGTGCGATCACAGCTCACTGCAGTCTTGAACTCCTGGGTTCAAAGGATCCTCCCACCTCAGACTCTTGTGTCTAGGATTACAGCTACACACCACCACACCAACCTAATTTTTTTTTCCAGTAGAGATTGGGGTCTCATTATGTTGCTGTAGCTGGTTTTGAACTCCTGGCCTCAAGTGATACTCCTGCCTTTGCCTCCCAAAGTGCTAGGATGACAGATGTGAGCCATTGTGCCCAGCCAAACTCCCATAATGTATATGCTGAAGTCCTAAGCCATACTGCCTCAGAATGGGACTGTATTTGGAGATAGGGTTTTTAAAGAGGCAATTAGGCTAAACTGAGATTATTAAGTTGGGCCCTAATCCAATATGACCAGTGTTTTTTAAAAGAAGAAAAGATGAGGGTACAGACATGACAACAGAAAAGACCATGAGAAGACCCAGAGAGAACCTGGTCATCTACAAGCCAAGGAAAGGGATCTCAGAAGAAGCCAAAGCTGGAGACCCCTTGATCTCATAATTCCAGCTCCAGAATTGTGAGAAAATAAATATCTGTTGTTTAAGCCACCCAGTCTGGGGTACTTTGTAATGGCATTCCTAGCAAACTAAAACACTGCCTAAGTTCACATCCTAGCTTTTAGCAGTATTATGTTGGGTAAATTATTTAACCTTTCTGTGTCTCAGTATCTTTATCTGTGAAATGGGGATGTTAATGTCTCCAAATCCTAGGATTATTTTGAGAAGTTTATCTCTACAACTTGCTTAACAAAAGGTCTGGCTCATAGCTATCCCTCAGTATTAGGTTTTATTGTTTTTCTGAATCCAGAACTCTTCTTCAATATGTTCCCTGTGTTGCACAGCATATTAAAAACTGCATTTTTCTATTTCTAAAGGAATAACTATACATCACCAAAGTTTAGATGAGAAAACTGCTTGCTAGCATTTTAATGTACAATTGAGAGTGACAGTTTCATGTCTGAGGTCTTTTTTAAATGTGATGTTTCCCATTCAAAATTTAACGAAAGAAAATGGGCCTCTATGAAATTATGGCTGAAAACAGCTGCCTCTGTTGAAAAGCATATGGGAAATGCCCTTTGAGGATGCAGAAGTTAGAGGTGACTGCTTCTGTGACTAGTCTGTTGTTATTTTTAAATGAAAAGGATGAGCAATCTCAGAAATAAGAGAGCCAAAGTATCAGGCTTGGATTTGACAAGCCTGCCAAGATACACTTCAATATCTGTCTAAATATTTGGCCATAAAAAAACACAAAACACAGCCTTAATTAATTTATAAAAAAACAAATATTTGCTTTAGTCATCTCCTCTAGTGACAACAAGGTCTGATGTTACTTATGATGCTCTTAATATTAAATTCAAACATACACAATAGGCATTCTATTGATATCTGTGGATACAATCAGGACTACAAATATAACAAAAATTGAGGCCATGGACTTGTAGACAAGCAATTTAAATGCTTTTCTTATTTAAGTATCCTTATGCAAGTCACAAGTTTCTAAGTAGCTATTTACTACTTCAAATAGTACAAATTTTCAAATAATTACATTAACTTATTAATTAGTGTTTTCAGTGTGTGAGGCATTCTTATGTCTTCTGTCACCTACTGGTCAAATCACTCTGAGTATTACCTCTGTTTTATAGATGAAGTAACTACAGTGAAATAACTTGCCCAAAGTCACACAGACAAAAGTGATGGAGGAAATATTAAAACAACAAGATCTCTCTTATTCCCAAGATCAAAATCCCAATCTGTTTAAAATATTTTTTTCAAAAAGTGGTACCAATTACTTCCTTGTTTAAAGTACTATCCATGGCAACATGGTCTAACATTTTGATTTGAGAATAACATTCTCTTTCTAAGGTTTCTTTATGACAAAAATATTAGCTAAGAAAGAGTATTTCTCAAAAGTAACTGCAGCATAATTCAGATATTTATAATTTTAAAATCTGCTTAAAAAAAGTACTTTAAGTACCCTAAAAGTCTTAATATCAGCATTCTCTTAGGTGCCTTCTCTTAGGTGCTAGTGAACCTTTTCAAACAGATATATAGAATCAAATGAGATTCTGTGCATAAATTAATAATGCAGATACAACCAAACAATCCTAATGTAAATGTATTTTTAAATTTGCACTTGACTTTTCTTCCTCAAAAAATTCTTTAAGTCTCTATGCTTTCACCCTCATTCACCCATCCATCCATCCATCCACCCATCCATCTATTCATCCATCCATCCAATTATCTATTCTACAACCGTTTATTGTCCACCTACAATTTGAGAAACATTGTTCAAGGTGCTGGAGACACAGTGGCGAGCAAAATAGACACGGTTCTTAATCTTATGGTAGTTACTTCCTTTATCATTTCCAATCTTAGTCTAATGACAAGATTGCTACTAAGAAAAAGATGGCTTGCCAAGGAAGATTTACAATAACTTGCAAGTGAATGCCTGTATCTTTGTTTCTTTAAGAGTAAACCATTTATTTTAAAATTTTATGCATTGAACATCTAATCTTATTATAAATCTACCTCATTTTCTGGTCATACATTGGCACCTTCCATTTTGGAAAAATATGAATTTTTCTTCTGACATTGTTACTTAGAGATGCACTTTGTGCCTATGTTTGTGTGTATGTCTTCAGTACTTTCAAGTAAACAACTTAATTATGAAACATTTTTCTCTATGTTACCCCTTTATAGGAATTTTACAGAGAAGTAATCATTATAGTATCTTCTAAGACTGCATATAAATTATTTACAAGACATAAAATATATTCGACTTTTAAATATCATCTTAAAATATCATCATTTGCCTATTTTGGTGTCATTCATTCAGCAATCTGTACTTGTAGTATATTCAAAGCTATTCCTTGCTCTGGAGACATGGAGATGTATAAAATATGACTTGGCTCCTTAGTAGTTCACAACAACTGTGAAAGACAAACATGGAAAGGAGCAAAGGAATAACATGTTTAATATGCAACAATGGAACCATCATTAAGATTCTGAATATTAGAAAGCAATGAAGACCATAATGTGGGTATCAACAGCACTCTGTGTGTACACAGGGGTGAAGCAGATAAATTTGCCTAAGGAATACTGGAGAAGGAAGTTGTAGGAACAGATAATTGTCTAAGTTCTGAAAGGTTGTTAAGTGTCCCACAGGGATTTAGCACCTAGATTGTGGTCTTAAGTTATAGTTTTACAGAAAGAGAAACCAGGAATTCTTGGAGAAATTTCATATTCTAGGTATAGGACAAGAAATAGATAAGATGAGCCTGAAACATCATATCATAGCAGATAGTGAGGAAGCTATAAATAACTACTAAGTTCATGTCAAAAGGGTTCAAGAACCAATTGGAAGAGACCCTTCCTGGCCAATGATGGGGTAACTTATATTTCAAAAATGATAATTATAACTGATTATAATCCATAAAATACATATAAAACTATGAATTCATAATAATATTAAATGATATCAATTTCTCATTTTGGACAATAACAGAAGACCAATTCACTTTTCTGAAAATGTATCTAAAAGAAAATAAGCATTCATCCTTTTCCTTTATGAACTGTAACACCAGGTAATGAAATAACAGATTAAAGGTAGTGCCTTAGTCTGTTTGGTCTTCTATAGCAATTTGCCATGGACTGGGTGATTCATAAATGCCAGAAATTTGTTACTCACAGTTTTGGAGGCTGGAAAGTCCAATATCAAGGTATCAGCAAATTGAGTGTCTTGTGAGGGCCCACTCCTTGAGGCCAGTATCTTGCTATGTTTTCGCACAGCAGAAGGGGCAAGGGATCTCTCTAGGTTCTTTTTTATAGAGTCACTCATTTCATTCATGAGGAGTCTACTCTTATGACTTAATCATCTCCCAAAAACCCCACCTCCAAATACTACCATATTGGGGATTAGATGTCAGTCTGTATCAGGCACTATGTCTTATAAGGTGTTCCAATGAGTAAGTGAAACTAATTTTAAAATTAGTACCAACCAATTTTGATTCATTAATTGTAATAAATGTGTACCATAATAATGTAAGATGTTAAAATAATAGGGGAAATGGAGCATATGCTATATAATAATGTTGTATTTTATTCACATTTTTCTATGAACCTAAAACTTTCCCAAAAATAATATTTATTTTTAAAAATTAGAGCATTGCCGTTCTGAAAGTCTTTATGAATTAATGGGTCTAGATATTCAGCATCATTGGCTAGTAATTGCAAATGACATCACAATAATAGAGAATAATGTTGGGAGACAATTCTATATTGTTTCTGCATGGCATGTACCAGCTTTTCTTCAGATTTTTTTTTTTTTCCAAGAATGTTTGTATAGAAAGCAGCAATGGAATAGCAAGACAGTTTATCCTTCTAGGGTGGAGGGCAGATTTGTTAGCAGCCCTTTTTATAAAAACGGGGTTTCATAAGCTCAGAGTTCTGCAACTGTGACCCAAATATCTTTTGATACAGTATCGACCTGTTTGTACTTTCCAATCACTTCCATGGGACTTGCCTCGGGGGCAATGGGAACCCATGTAAACATGAAGCTCATGCTGACTGCTGTGTCATTGAGTCTCGTGTCTTCTGCTAACACAAGTGACAGACTAACTAGTTAGCGTGCAAACACTCTAAAATCTCAGACATTTGACATTCTTGACAACAACAAGAAATTATGTGCCTCCCGCTGAATGAACACACCACCACCTAAGGTTTCATCAAAGAGATTGAATATGAGTATTATAAAGTCTCTGGATCCAGCTGCCAATTTGTTGGAAGTACAAAAGACAGAGAAACATGGTGAATTCTATCATGAATATGCAATTAACAAAACCTAGCCTTCAGAAAATTCTACAGAAAAGTGTCCCAGGTCTTTGAATAGGTAAATTATAAGAAGAGGGAAAAAAGGAGGAGGAGGAACTTATGTCAAATGTTCTAAAGGAAATTTGGAGAAAAATACTTTAAAACCAAGCTATTGTGTCTAGGGATGTATTCTCGGGTGACAAAACTATAAAGACACACAAGAAAGCAATTTCTATACAAGTAAGAATGGTGATTACTTTTGGGGAGAAAAGCATTTGAGATTGGGATATGCACATAGTGGGATTTCTGGGGTGGCTAGCAAAGCTCTATTTCTTGATGTAGATGGACAGTTACAAAGGAGTATACCTTTTCCAAAATACTTAAGCTGTGTATTCATTTTGTGAAGTTTTCAGTATTTGTGTAATGTTTGCTTATGACAGTATAAAAATAAGCCATCAAGTGGAAAAAAACAAGAAAAGACATAAAAATGTCCCTTGCCTTTTCACATCTCGCCAATTGATATATGAAATTAGAAACCAAACAATTTCATATGCATAGTGTTCCTTGCTATCAAATTCTCTCTATTCATATGTAGGAACTGAATATGTTAGCAGGAAACATTTGCACAATTTAGGGAGAGAGAATAATATGTCTAATGTCAAAGTGTCTTGGGAGAGCCTAGTGTTGTTCACAGGTCTAAGACTGCTGGATGGAAAATGAATCAGGGAGAACAGGGACTTGATCAGAAAAAGTTAATGTAGGAGTTTACAATTTTACATGGGGAATAAGTGGCACTGTATACAGAGAATTTAGGCTTTGATTCATTTTGTAGAATTATGCTCTTAGTTGCAGGGTAAAAATGGAGTAGGCTGGTGAGAAGCTGGTGGAAAGAGAAAAGTTAGAAACTTCTTGTCAGGCAAGAGATGAGGAAGGCAGTGAATACAAATCAGACGGCTCTGAGATCCAAGCCATCTTTTTGAGGTAGCATACAACACTACTTCATGACTTACTGGATGTGGGAATTGAGGAAGAACAAGCAACAAGAAATGACGGAGGTTTTTAGCTTGGGAGATTTGGTTTATGGTGCTGTAAAAAAAAAAAAAAAAACTGGGATAAGGAACAAGTCTGTGGAATTTTCCCAAGTACTATATGAAATTTTTGGTTATCTGATGTTAAACTAACACTTCCTTTTTTACAAATTATTTTAAATGACATTAATAATATCTGTATATTTGTTAAATATGGATAATAGGTACATGTATCTAATATATTTTTCTGTGTGCTTAATATGCTTTTAATCTTCAAACAAATTATGTTAGCACCTGTGATTTCATATATATTCATGGATGTCAGATTATAATATTCTTCACATAGGTCTAAAACAGTGGTTCTCAACTGGGGTGTTTTGCTTTCCAGAAGACATCTGGCAATGGGTGGAGATATTTGTGGTTGTCATCCTTGGTGAGAGGTAGAGGGTAATACTGGCTTCTAGTGGGTAGACATCTGGGATGTTGGTAGACATCATACATGCACCAGACAGCCCTTTCTCCCCACCTACCACCCCTACCACTAAGCAAAGAACAATCAAGTCCAAAATGTCAAGGTTGATTGACTTATTAATTTGAGGCATCTGTTTAATTTTATAGCTTGTAGAGTTGCCTTAGTGGTTTTCCAAAAGTAATAAAAATTAACAGTGTCCACTAGTATCCCATTAATATGATCCATAAAATATTTATACATTATGAGGAAAATTTAAATTAATATTCTTGTATTAGTATATATTTTTCTAACATGAATTTATTATTACACACATTGCTGGATGGACGGTGGACGGATAGATAAATAAGTATCCACTTATATGGGTAAATAGGCCTCTCTCCCTCTCTTTCGTCTCTTCTCTCTCTGTTTCTCTCTCCATTGTAACCTAATTTTGCAGTAGCAAATTTTCTAAGTTAATTTGATGCTTTTTTTTTTTCATTCACTGTTGAAAAGCTTGCTTAATACAACTTGGGGACATTAAGGCTAAGATGTTCTATTTATAAGCAAATTTATAAACAAAAGTCAGTCATTTCCTTTATAGGCATAATTCTTCTTTATCTCTAAGAAAGTATCTTTTGTTTGAAAGAAAGATTATGTTTTATAGTCTCCAAGCTGTACCCAGTAACGAAACTAATTTAAATATAAAAAATAACAATGCCTCACAGGGAGGATCAAATGAAAAAATGAATAGTGTCTTTGCAACTTATTACAGCTACAGTAGACAAACGCTTGTCATCAACTCTTTAGTTATTCCCATTTATTGTATCCCCTTTAAGGAAACGGGACAAAGACACATGTTGTTTCTCTCTCCTGAGTCAACTTCACCTCCTTTCCCTTGAGAAGGGATTTATTAATCATACTAGAGTTCAGCAGTGGTTAACAACATTGGATTACACTCCCAGCAGTGGGGTACTAGGTTCATGGCATGCTCATTAACACAAGTGACATCAATATCCCTCTCCTCTTCTGGAGAATGAATGGGGATATTGACTTCTTCTCATTCCAATCCTCTTCATCAACATCATCACAGCACTGGTATTTTATATGCATACTGCAGTTTACAAAGCCATTTCATATATATATATATCACATTTAACCTCCAATCACCATTTTCCGAAGCAATTCACTAACTTTCAACAATGTTTTCTCTTTTTTTTTTTTTTTTTCAGAATTACATTAAACTAGAAAATGTATTGTGGTTTTAAGTCATGAACTACAAGAATATTTGAAAGGAACTGATATTAATAAAAATAATGACATAGGAGACATTTCATTTAACACTCTTGAATTTCACCACTGAATAACCTTTCACCTCTCTTGTCTAGAACTTGTTCTCTTAATCCTCCATTAATTTCCTTAAGCAGGTTCCAATGCTAAAATCTGATATAATCTCTACTAGCTGACACACAGAAATAAAATTAAAAAATAATTCATGCCAAGGTCGGTTTAGCTGACACGGTTACTCAAATCCCTGTTAGAAAGTGTTAGTGTACAAAAAGATAGATAAAACAAATTAGGTCATTGGGAATAAGAATCTACAGGACATTTTTCTAATACTCAAATTTCTGCTACTGTAATTGAAAACACTAGAAATACTTTTTTTTTTTTTTACTATCATTATTACTACTCTTAGAACATTACTTTTATGAATACCTACTATATAGTTGGCACTGTGCTCAGTGTTTTTTTTACTTAGAATATAAAATTTAATTGTCATTATTTCCATGTTACCTTTTAAAAAATGCCTAATCCAATTTGTTCAACCATATTACAGTTCCTCCACACAGACTATTACCTATATGGCACAAACATAAGGCCTTTGTTGATACATGATTACCTAATTTATATAACTAGTTGCCTCTGCAATACCATGAAATAATGTGTTGACAGTGTCGTGTCATGAAAAGAGGAAAAGATAAGAAGGACCGCATGTGGAAGAGCTTCGTGCTTCAAGGGTAATACTGAAAATATTACGCTTTTTGATATTAGACCAAGATTCTCAGTATGTTACTGAAAAATATCTTCTGCAGAACTTAGGAGATGTATAAAAGTAAATATTCATTTGATAAATGGAAAAAAGTAATAGTTTAAATCACTGACAATAATTTTAATAAAACATGAGTATAAAAGATCAATATAATATTCATTTTTAAATTATCATAAACATATAAATATGCCATCTTCATAAAAGATTTGCCTGTTATAGTCACATTTGAATAAATGCTCTAGTGTTGAAAGATGCTCGCCTAAGTAACATCTCCACTTTCTTCTAACTTACTTCAAAGACTGGAGAATAAGTAAACCAATTACAATTAACCAAGTTGTTATATACACTTTTTTTTAAAAGTGCTAAGGTAATTCAAGCAGAAAATGAAAGTAGTTGATACTATTTCCAGAGCAAACTGGAAAAATAAAATAAAATAAAATAAAATAGTAAAACAGAATTTGAGGTTCTGAATAATTTATCTAACATTGACTTGAAAAGAAAATCCTTCTCACAGAACATATTAGAGTTATGTAATGCTTTACCTTTATTTATATACGAAAGCCATAAAATACACTTGTACTTAAAGAGGAAAGGGCAAAGCATATTTATCTTTATCACATTTGAGAAATGTATCTCAATTTTTAAAGATATTTCAACATGGTTGGGCACAGAGAATCATGCCTGTAATCCCAGCACTTTGGGAGGCCACGGCAGGAGGCTTGCTTGAGGTCAGGAATTCAAGACCAGCATGGGTAACTCAGGGAGACCCTCTCTCTACAAAAAGTGTCAACATTTAGCCAGGCATCGTGGCACATGCCTGTGGTCCCAGCTACTCAGGAAGCTGAAGTGGAAGGATTGCATGAACCCAAGAGATTAAGACTGCAGTGAGCCGTTTTCAAACCATCGCACTCCAGCTTGGGCAACAGAGTGATACCTTGTCTCAAAAAGAAAAAAGAATTTCAATATTAATTTTTTTTTTTTTTTTTTTTGACAGAGTCTAGCCCTGTTGCCCATGCTGGAGTGCAGTGGCACGATCTCGGCTCACTCCAACTTCTGCCTCTCAGGTTCAAGTGATTCTTCTGTCTCAGCCTCCTGAAGAGCAGGGATTATAGGCACGCGCCATCACACCCAGCTAATTTTTGTATTTTTAGTAGAGATGGGGTTTCACTGTGTTGGCCAGGCTGGTCTTGAACTCCTGACCTCATGATTCCGCCTACCTCGGCCTCCCAAAGTGCTGGGATTACAAGCATGAGACACTGCACCCAGACTTAAATTTGTTTAAACCCTAAAATGAAAAAGATTAACTATCTCTCTTAGCAATAGGAAGCTAATTGATTTTTTTAAATGTTAGAAACAGTCTATTTTATACCGGTGTTTATAAACCATTACATGTTTATTTTTAAGTTTATATATTTTAAGTATTATGTTACTTTTTTTGAAAGTGCTACTTGGAAAACCAATACCCTGTATTTCTCTGGAGGCAGTATAGTCTTTAGAACACATTTTTCTCAATTTCCTCTGAACTTTACTACATCGTTATAGAAAAGACAGATCAAATGAATGCCCATGGAGATAAGGTAAATTTTAGTGTCATTACTACCCAAGTTGCATATTATTTTATCTACTTCACACAATAGGTCATGAGCTTCAGGTGACAGAATATGTATCTCTTTTTTATAACAGCAATGTCCTGTACAGTGCCTAATGTTATACTTTACATATAATGTGGTAATTATTAAATATTTATTAAATTGCATTAAACGGGCTGAAGATCCCATTTATAACCTGAACCTCTTACACTTAGCATACTTAAATGACAAATGCCTGAATGTTTTTTTCTGAGTGAATTCTAAATCTACACAGAAACAATTGTTCAAAATCTTACCTTTGTTGAATTTGTTCAAAATAGAACATTCCATTCCCTTATTTCCTCATTCAGTAAGTATTTAATGAATGTTTGCTAAGTGCCAGGTTTGGTCTATATTAGGGGAATATCTAAATGAATAAAACCAAAAATCTCTCTAAAACCTTGATATGCAATAGGGAACTGCAACTAGTATTTAAGTGACTTTACTTAAGGTAGAAAATGTTATGTAAATGTCATGGAAAATGGTAAAAATAAACAATTTTGAGAATTTTTAGGTGACATATTTCAGCAAATTATGATGCAATCAGAGAAAAACTTTAGTATTTTCATTTCCAGTCTTTTAATTATCATTGATAAGTGTGGTAGATAAAATGAAGAATTACTCAAGGATTAGCAACATCTTAAATCTTACAAGAAATGGCCCCAAGAGTGATGACTTTAATAAGAAACCAACAGAAAACAACACTCTACGAAAGTATCAAAAGCAGATTTCACTGATAAAGAATTACATAGAATATATATGCAGGCTATTTTGAAGATTATAATATAAAATGCAATGGTATCTAGCATCAAAGTGAAGGGTCAAGAGAAACCTAAGTTGGCATAATCTAGAATTTAGATTCTATGAATGTTTTCTCATTGAATTATAACATATAATCTTATTAATTTATTCTTCAGTTAAAATTCTGCAGGTAATCATTACACATAGTATATATTATTTTATATCCTTTTTAAACAGTATGCCAAGTTAACAGAACTTAAGTTAATCATTTAGAATACAATTATGTCTTTTCTCTGTGGGGATCTTAACTGTATAAAACAAGGTAGAACCTAGCAAAGTATCAAACAATTTTTATTGAAATTGCATTTATGCTACATAGATATATTTAATAACATTCATTACATATTTAAGATTCATATATTCTATGTAGAATACACATATTAACTTATTAAGTAATATAATAAACTTGTCAAACTACTCTAAAAAGCCATTTTCTTGGACTTTTCCCTTCAAACTGAACATTCTTTCACTTTTTTCATCTCACAAACTTGTGATTCCAAACTCCTTTAGGCCTCATTTGTTTTTCAGATGTACAGCACCAGCTTCAATAAAAACACCCTCAAGTTTTAACCATGAATGGTTTAGGGGCATAGTTCATGAAAATCATTTTTCTAGTTCTTGATAGTGAAGCAAATGAAGCATCATTTCAAGAATTGCTTGGCCAGTTTCCAAATATTCTACAATGAGAAATATTAAGAGCATATTTTTAATGCAGATTTTAGTTGTGACCAAATAGGACATGATTAAGATAAAGGTATTTTTAATGAATCAAAGCAGAATATGAAATACATAAAATAGAGATTGTCCCAGACTACTTCACCCTATCAGTTTCTTGTTGCTTTAACTTAACTATTATTTAATCCAATTGTTGCGGGTATATTTTATTTATTGCTCTGTTCTCTTTTTATTCATATGTATTGAATATTGCAAAGCATAAACTGAAAATGACCATCGGCTTGGATAACGTCATAAGGCCAAAAGGCAATTCTATGTTTCCAGATCACAATATCTATCAGAGTAAGTAAAATGAGTCACTTCTTACGTTATGCATTTTCTATTTCAGCCATATTTTTATTGGGGAGGGGTTACATTTATGTACCTGTTGCATAAGTAGACAATGATGCTTGTTGACTATATCGTTTTTATTTCCTACCCTCTTTTCTCCTGCCCTTGCTCTCTTCAATTTGCAAAATAAATATCATTTCTATGCAGTGAAGGTCCTATTCAAATTGAACTATTCAAATTAGTAATATACATTTTCTGAAAAATGAAATAATTTAAGATTAAGTTTTACTTTTTGTGCCACAGTAGATACATAACAAGTAGAGAATCAGCATTAAAAAACACAGGACACAAAATTTTTGAATCAAAACAGAGATGCAGAGCTTTATATCTAAGTCATATTGAAGATAGAAAGTAAAATAAACATTGAGCATTTTTAAAGTGTATTAAAGCATACCCCTTTTAGGAAAGAAGTGACAAAAGTTAAGACAACTGCAAATGACACCAGTAACTCCAATAAAGAAAAAAAAAGCGACATTATTTGCCAAGTTGGATGCACAGAAGGGTCTGAGCGATGTTAGGAAAACAGGATCCATTCAGAGTTGAATAGACGTATCTATTTGCTGAAAAATCTTCCAAGTTCTTCAATGAGAAAAGCCTGAAACACTGTATATAATCTATGGTTTATCATATGTAATAATATTTATGTTAATTGTATAGGGAACTACATATACATACCTTTTTTCTTACAAGAATGAATTAGGTCTTTCTCCATATAATTTATGCTTTACTGTATTTATAAAGTTGAGAGTTGCAGAAGCTCTTTAAGTGTGGTTGATGATGAACATCTGAATTAAATACTAAAGCAGTTCTTACCCTACTACCCAGCATGGCTTTAAGGCTGGGAAGGGTGCTCTTTATTCACCATCTAAGGGATTGCTTAATTAGACTTCTGTCTGGGTAAGTTTCAAATTTTTTGTTTGCATTTTAAAAAAATCACAAAATATGTGTTTCTGCAGGGTCAGTTGTAATATCCCCTTTGCCATTTTTGACTGTGTTTATTTGAATTTTCTCTTTTTCTTTGTATTAGTCTAGCCAGTGGTCTATCCATTTATTTATTTATTTATTTATTTTCAGAAAAACAACTCCTGGATTCATTGATTTTATGAATGTTTTTCATGTCTCTCTCCTCCAGTTCAGTTCCAATGCTGGTTATTTCTTGTCTTCTGCTAGCTTTGGTATTTGTTTGCTCTAATTGTTTTAGTTGTGATATTATGTTGTTACAATAACTTGAGATCTTTCTAACTTTTTGATGTGGTCCTTTAGTGCTATAAATTTCCCTCTTTACACTTCCTTAGCTGTGTCCCAGACATTCTGGGACATGGCATCTTTGTTCTCATTAGTTTCAAAAACTTCTTGAATTCTGTATATTTTTATTATTTATCATGTCATTCAGGAGCAGGTTATTCAATTTCCATATAATTGTATAGTATTGAGTGAATTTCTCAGTCTTAATGTCAAATTTGATTATGCTGTGGTACAAGAGACTATCATGATTTCAGTTCTTTTGTATTTGCTGAGGAGTGTTTTATTTTCGATTGTGTAATCAATTTTAGAGTAATTGCTATGAGGTAATGCGAAGAATGTATATTCTGTTGTTTTTGGGTGGAGAGTTCTATAGATATCTATCAGGTCTATTCAATCCAGTGCTGAGTTCAGGTCCTGAATATCTCAGTTAATTTTCTGTCTTGATGATTTGTCTAATATTGTCAGTAAGGTGTTAAAGTCTCACACTATTACTGTGTGAGAATGTAAGTCTCTTCAAAGGTCTCTAAGAACTTGCTTTATGAATCTAGGTGCACCTGTGTTGGAAGTATATAGATTTACAATAGTTAGATCTTCTTGCTGAACTGAATTTTTTACCACTATGTAACGACCTTCTTTGTCTTTTTTTGATTGTTGTTGGTTTGAAGTCTGTTTTGATAAAAATTAGAATTGCAACCCCTGCTTTTTTGTTGTTGTTTCCATTTGCCTGGAAGATTTTCCTTCATCCCTTTATTTTGAGACTATGTGTGTCATTGCATGTGAGATGGATCTCTTAGAGGCAGCATACCAATGGGTCTTGGTTCCTTATCCAGATTGCCATTCTGTGTCATTTAATTGGGGCATTTAGCCTATTTACATTTAAGGTTACTATTGATATGTGTGGATTTGTTCTTGTCATCATGATGTTTAGCTGGTTATTTTGCAGACTTGTTTATGTGGTTGCTTTACAGTGTCACTGGTCTGTGTACTTCAGTGTGTTTCTGTAGTGGCTACTAACAACATTTCCTTTTCATATTCAGTGCTTCCTTGGGGAACTCTTGCAAGGCAGGTCTGGTGGTAACAAATTCCCTCAGCATTTGGTTGTCTGAAAAGGATCTTATTTCTCCTTTGTTTATGAAGCTTAGTTTTGCCAGATATGAAATTCTGGGTTATAATTTCTTTTATTTAAGAATGCTGAATATTGGCTCCCAATCTCTTCTGGCATAGAGGATTTCAGCTGAGAGGTCTGCAGTTAGTCTGACTGGCTTCTCTTTGTAGGTGACCTGGCCTTTCTCTATGCTCATAAACTAGAATATCTAGAGAAATGGATAAATTCCTGGACTCTCCCAAAACTGAACCAGGAAGAAACTGAATCCATGAACAGACCAATAATGAGCTCTGAAACTGAGCAGTAATAAATAGCCTACAAAGCAAAACAAGCCCAGGACCAGATGGATTCACAGCTGAATTCTACTAGAGGTATAAAGAAGAGCTGGTACCATTCCTACTGAAACTATTCCAAAAAATTGAGGAGGACCTCCCTCCTAACTCATTCTATGAGATCAGTATCATCCTGATACCAAAATCTGGCAGAGACACATGCAAAAAAGAAAACTTCAAGTCAATATTTTTGATAAACATTCATGCAAAAATCCTCAATGAAATACTGGCAAACCAAATCCAGCAGCACATCAAAAAGCTTATCCATTACGATCAAGTAGGCTTCATTCCCAGGAAACAAGGTTGGTTAAATATATGCAAGTAAATAAATGTGATTCATCACATAAACAGAACTAAAGGCAAAAAATTACAAGATTATTAATATCTCAATAGAAGCAAAAGCTGGAAGCATTCCCCTTAAAACTGTCATAAGACATGGATACCCTCTTTCTCTCCTCCTATTTAACACAATATTGAAAGTTCTGGCCAGAGCAATCAGGCAAGACAAATAAATAAACAAATAGAAAGAGAGGGAGTCAAGCTACCCCTGTTTGCAGGTACCATGATTCTATATCTAGAAAACCCCATAGTCTCCGCCCAAAGGCTTCTTAAGCTGATAAACAACTTCAGCAAAGTCTCAGTATATAAAATCAATGTGAAAAAATTATGAGCATTCCTATACACCAACAACAGTCAAGAACAAAATCAAGCAACAAACTATAATTCGCAGTTGCCACATGAAGAATAAAATACCTAGGAATACAGCTAACTAGGTAGGTGAAAGAGATCTACAAGGAGAACTGCAATCCCTTGCTCAAAGAAGTCAGAGATGAGACAAACAAATAGAAAAACATTCCATGCTCATGGAAAGGAAGAATCAGTATCATTAAAATGGTCATACTGCCCAAAGCAATTTATAGACTCTATGCTTTCTTCATAGAACTAGAGAAAACTATTTTAAAATGCATATGGAAACAAATAAGACTTGCATAGCCAAGGCAATCCCAAGCAAAAATAACAAAGCTGGAGGCATCATGCTACCTGACTTCAAAGTATGCTGCAGGGCTACAGTAACCAACACAGCATGGTACTGGTACAAAAGCAGACACATCAACCAATGGAACAGACTAAAGAACCCAGAAAAATGACTACACTCCTACAACTATCTGATATTCGACAAAGGTGACAGAAATAAGCAATGGAGAAATGACTCCCAATTCAATAAATGCTGGTGGGATAACTGACTAGCCATATGTGGAAGACTGAAACTGAATCCATTCCTTACGCCACATATACAAATTTACTCAGGACTAAAGATTTAAATGTAAAACCTGAAACTATAAAAACCCTGGAAGACAATCTAGGCAATACCATTTAGGACACAAACACAGGCAAAGATTTCATGATGAAGGCACCCACAGCAATTACAACAAAAGCAAAAAAATGCCAAATGGGATAAAATTAAACTAAAGAGTTTCTGCACAGGAAAAAAAAAAAAAAAAAAACTATCAACAGAGTAAACAGACAATCTACAAAATGGGAGAAAATTTTGCAAACTCTATATCTGACGAAGGTCTAATATCCAGTATCTATAAGGAACTTAAACAAATTGACGAGAAAAAATACAATTGACCCCATAAAAAAAGTGAGCAAAAGACATGAACAGACACTTTTCAAAAGAAGACATATGTGTGGCCAACAATCATATGAAAAAAGCTAAACATCACTAATTACTAATTACTTTTTTTTTTTTTTTGGAGACAGAGTCTCGCTCTTCTGCCCAGGCTGGAGTGCAGTGGCACAACCTTGGCTCACTGCAAGCTCTGCCTCCCGGATTCACGCCATTCTCCTGCCTCAGCCTCCTGAGCAGCTGGGACCACAGGCGCCCACCACCATGCCCAGCTAATTTTTGTATTTTTAGTAGAGACGGGGTTTCACCATGTTAGCCAGGATGGTCTCGATCTCCTGACCTTATGATCCACCTGCCTCGGCCTCCCAAAGTGCTGGGATTACAGGTGTGAGCCACTGCACGTGGCCAGGAAATTAAAAATTAAAACCACAATGAGATATCATCTCATACCAGTCAGAATGGCTATTATTAAAAAGTCAAAAAATAACAGATGCTGGTGAGGTTGTGGAGAAAAACAAATACTTATACACTGTTGGTGTGAATGTAAACCAGTTCAGCCATTGTGGAAGACAGTGTGGCAATTAATCAAAGATCTATAAACAGAAATACCATTCAACCCAGCAATCCCATGACTGGGTATATACCCAAAGAAATATAAATCATTCTACTATAATGGCACATGCATGTGTATGTTCATTACAGCACTATACACAATAGCAAATACATGGATTCAACCTAAATGACCATCAATAATAGACTGAATAAAGATAATGTGGAACATGTACACCATGGAAACTATATAACCATAAAAAAAAGAATAAAGTCATATCCTTTACAGGGACATTGATGAAGCTGGAAGCCATCATCCTCAGCAAACTAACACAAGAACAGAAAACCAAACACCACATGTTCTCACTCATAAGTGGAAGTTGAACAATGAGAACGCATTTAAGAGGGGGGAAAGAGGGTGGACACAGAGAGTGAAACAACACACACTGGGGCCTTTCAGAGGGTGGACGGTGGGAGGAGGGAGGGAATCAGGAAAAATAACTAGTGAGTACCAGGATTAATACCTGAGTGATGAAACAATCTGTACAACCAATTCCCATGACACAAGTTTACCTTCGTAAGAACCTGTACCTGTACTCCCGAATTTAAAAGTATTTTTTTAAAAAATCATAAAATTTGAGCTTTTATTCTCAGTGTCTCTTCATCTTCATAACACCAGTGCTTAAGTTAGTTTTAGAGTAATGGTAAAAACTCCAGGCACATGAAATGAAAGAAAGAAAGAAAGAAGGGAAGGATGGAAGAAGCGGGGAGGTGACATGGAAGAATGAAAGAAAAGACCATGGTGGGATAGCCCTGAGCTCCTTCCTAAAACCCTCAGTTGTGGTTCAAATTGTGTCAATTAGCTATATAACCTGGGTAAATTATCCAAATCTTCTTGGTCTTTCATCTCTAAAGTAAAGGAAGTCTTGGAGTCCATAGCATCTCCAAGACTCCTTCCAGCGTTAACTCTGCTGTAAGAAATCTTTCTTGGCTAGGAGCAATGGCTCTACTCCATATACTTTGGGAGGCTGAGGTGGGAGCATCTCTGGAGCCCTGGAGCCAGAGGTTGCAGTGAGCCAAGATCTAAGATCGTTCCACTGCACTTCCACATGGGCGACAAAGTGAAACCCTGTCTCAAAAAAGAAAAAAGAAAAGAAAAGAATTTTTTTCTCATCATAGAAAAATAACCATAGTTGTTTAATGTTTGCTCCTCTAAATAATATTTTAATCATGCAGAATATAAATATTCACTGTTGAAATACATACATTCATGGGATCCCTCATAAGAAACTAATATATCCAGATTTAATTTAAAAAATTCTTCATAATGCTCTTTAAACGTGAATCAAGAAATATTATATCCATCACTCTTTTTTTTTTTTTTTTTTTGAAACAGCCTTGCTCTGTCATTCAGGCTGGGTTGTAGTGGCACACACAGTCACAGCTCACTGCAGCCTCAAAGTCCTGGGCTCAAGTGATCATCCCACGTCAGAGTAGCTGGGTCTAGGCACACCATCATACCTGCCTAATTTTTGGATTTTTTTTTTCTTTAAGAGATGAGCTTTTGCCATGTTGCTCAAGACAATCTTGAACTCCTGGGCTCAAGGGATCTATCTGCTTCCGCCTCCCAAAGTACTGGGATTACAGCTATGAGCCACCACCCTCGTTCCCCCCTCTTAAATAACTGACATTAAGGAAAAACAATTATACCATCATAACCTGTTCTAGTGTTGTCCAATCAATCCTGACCTGGTTGATTCAAAGCTACAAAATTGTAAGTGTAACTTTACATTATTAAAGCTACAGTTTAATAATTATCGCTCCAGAGTTTGAATTTTGGAGCTATAACTTTCTCTCTTCAAAGAACAACTTCACTTGGAAAGATATATGGTTAAAAGAAGAGTTGGATGACAAACCTTTCGGAAAGACAATTTATACATAAACTACAAGTTTACACTCTGCTAACTTAGTTCATATTGTTTCAAATGATATATTTTGAAGGATAAGCTGATTTGCTACTAAGGAGGATATTCTTTGGCAATTTATCAATATTAGAATGTCTTACCTGAATTTATGCCTCATTATTTTCATTCATTTATTTCTTGTATACAATTTTTCAACATGTCATTAGTAACAGAATTCACAGGAAAGAACATCTTGTAAATGCCAATGAATTTATTATCAGTACACACGCCAATCTCAAAAAAAGCCAAAGTTTAGGATTTATGCATTCTAAAATATATATTTTCAACCAAAACATTCCCTCTAGAAGAAGCAACTGGTCAATTATTCTTTACTAATATTATTCTATTTAAATGTTATTCTAACATTATTTATTTTCTGTACTTAATACTGGATGTCTAACAATATTTTATTTAAATAATTCTTGTATAACATATTCTTAATAATGCAAACCATTATAAGTTATTTCATTCTTACTATGTTGCACTAATCTGTGGAAGTGGTCAGAGAAGTTATATTTTCTTTTATTGTTGAAATTAAAGTTAACTCATGGGAGGTTTACACATTTACATAATATGTTCTTTGCATCAGTTATTCCACTGGAATTTTTATATCCAAGCTGAATCAATTATAATAGATAAATCTGTAATAAAGTATAACTCTAAACCAGAATTCCATCACTCATTCTCTGGGGAATGAGGAAAGATACCTAAGGCCAAATTTACTTAATTGTTCAGTGATAAAGCCTGTGTTTAATCACAGACTGCTTCAAATGAATTCCCGATAGTTTTAATTAATTAGCTTCATTTCTTGTTCATTCACAGAACTAAAAATATTTTACATTATCTTATGTTAGCTTAAAAGTCATCACTTATTTTATTATGTTTTTTTCTTAAGTTGCACAATATTATAGAGTTCCCACAACTGGGAATGGAAGGTGAATCAAGATCTATAGGGGTTACTCAGAAATGAAGAAGCCATTCACAGCTTCACTGCTATGAAATTTAATCAAAATGAAATTAAAACAATTAAGTCTGCTTCAATGATATATATGATTCATGCCCTGCTATTTGCTCTTTTCTAGAATTATAAAATGTATATATTTTTCATCTTGATGATATCAAATATAATTTACATTATAAAAATCAGTTGTAGAAAAAATCAAACCACAATAAAACCAGTTTTAGCCAACAAGTCTATGGCAACATCTACAATTACTGAGCTAAAAAGAAGTTAAACTATGGGCAAGTATCTAAAAATAAACTATGTATATATGACTTATATGTTGCAAGAAAAGAGAACAAACAGACTGAAGGAGTAAGAAAATACCAATTTCTACCTGTGTGATCTTAGAAAGTTGCTAATTCCACTGTAAAATTAAGACGTTAAATAGTGCCTATACATATAAAAATGTTAATGACATCTTTATGTAAATATGATTTAAGATAGTACGATTGCCAATACAATCAAGAAGGAAGGGAAGAAGATGTAGGAAGAGGTATATTCCTTACAAACTCAGCTGAGATAGAAATCACATCCTATGTCTCTTCCCCTATGGTTAGTAAACTGGTAGGTGCCAGTGGGCATCCTGCCTGACACAGGAGGCAACTTTTCTGATGCGGATAGAGAAATTGAGCCTTCATAACATGATTTGCACCCTCAACCTAGAGTTCAGTTGGAAGTCTTTCCCTTAAACTTCCAGTTATAAGAATATGTCCCTTTTTGACTTGAAAAAGAACACGAGACGGTAAGAAAAAAAGATGATGAAGTAGTCTTGTGTATTACATATATTAGGTTTGTAACTTTTAGCCAAGTCCTTTGCTAAAACAAATCTATTATTTTTTGTTTGTTTGTTTGTTGGTTTTGACAACTTTCCCAATTCTTTGTCTTAACTTCTCAGAGTGTCTTTTTTCCCTCTTGGCATGTTCTCTTTTATGCCTTACTTTGTTAAGATATTGGCTTTAAAAAAAAAAGTAACTTGGCTGGGTGCGGTGGCTCATACCTGTAATCCCAGCACTTTGGGAGCCCGAGGCGGTGGATCACCTGTGGTCAGGAGTTCGAGACCAGCCTGGCCAAAATGGTGAAACTCCATCTCTACTAAAAATATAAAAAATTAGCTGGGCATGGTGGACCAGACAATTTTTTTAAATAGCTGTAATCCCAGCTACTCTGGAGGCTGAGGCAGGAGAATCGCGTGAACCCGGGAGACGGAGGTTGCACTGAGCTGAGATCATGCCATTGCACTCCAGCCTAGGCAACAGAGCGAAACTTTGTCTCAAAAAAAAAAAAAAAAAAAAAAAAAAAGTAACTTGAAAAGAGTATTCAGTTAGAGGTTACAAGAGCCAAGAAGGAAAAATATATTCATATTTAAATTATTTAGGCTGCTTCAAACATACCTATCCATCACACCCACAATGCAAACATTTCTAAAAACAGTAAAAAATTCATCTTGTTGCATCCTAGATGTATAATAATTCTCTTCACTTATTTTACTTAATAATTCTAAATTGAGAAGTGTAGTAGGCATTTCATACAGCGATATTTAATCTTTATGGTCCCTGGGCACCAGAATACATAAATCTCCCTCCCTATGAAAGAGATTACAGAATTGCTCCCTGGGCATTTCCTAGCCTCTCTGGCAGTTGAGTGAGTTCAGGGCAACTGAATATGGGTGAAAGTGACTTGTGTCACTTTTTCTATTTGGGATCCTCTCTATAATTTCCCTAGCAAACAGCCCAACACAGACAACTCTAAGGTCCTTAGGGAAGGTGGAGTCAGAAAGTGAAAGCAGTCTATCTGTCTGTCTGTCTATCGGTCTATCTATCTATCTATCTATCTATCTATCTATCTATCTATCTATCTAATTTACTGAGATAGGGTTTCACTCGTAAGCCCAGGCTAGAGTGCAGAGGCTTGATCATGACTCACTGTAGCTTCGCCTCCTAAGCTGAAGGAATCCTCCCCAACTTAGCCTCCGAAGTAGCTAGGACTACAGGCATGTGCCACTCTACTCAGCTAAATTGTCTGAGTCTTTAAGTGACTATCTTCTGATCGAGAATATCTATTTTAGACTTTATATGGTTAAGAAACACTGTGCTAAGGCATTCAATTTTTAGTGTTGAACTGTTAAAGCATTTACTGTTGTTTGTCCTAAGTACCATACTCAATTTCTCTTCTGGTGACCTGAGAATATGTCACCATCATAAACTGGTGAACATCAAGGCGTTATCTAACTACACCAAAGAGCCATCCAGCATCTCGTACCAGCCCAGTCTAAAGTAGTTAAATATGACAACATTTTAGATATCAATCTGATCTTTAAATAGTGTTTTTTTCCTGTAATTTAACTTCTAGTATCAGAAAATCATCTAACACTTCTCTTGAAAGTCAATAGATATATGGAAAAAGTAAAACAAAACATTAAGACAAGAATGGATTTCTAGTCCTTAGAAAAATGAGTGTTCCGGAATTTCAAGGTTTTTCATGACAGTAGCAACGTAGATGCTCATATCACCAACCCTCTCTTCTTTAACACTACCACGGAAACACAACAGACCAAAACAAACAAACAAACAAACAAACATCTCTCCATAGTATATGAATATCACCTAGGAATAACAGGAGTTATGTTTATACATAGAGGAAATTTGGGAATTACTAGTTACGCATTCAAGATAGTTTTTAGAAAACTGAAGTGGCTATCTAAAATGATTATCTTTAAGAATTGGCAAGAAATTGTCACATTTGCTCAGGCTAAAATGAACAATTTGCCTATAGCAATTCGTATATCAAGTTTATGTATTTTCATTTTTTTTTTTAACCACATTATCTCTTGAGGTATAATATAAGGTTAACAGCTTTAGTAACAACTAAAAAGCATGATACTTCAACTCTCTTTCTATGCTAGTCCAGTCTTCTACTTTTGACAAAATTATGCCTCTGGTAATCCTCAAACTTAATTTTAAAGAAAAGTACTTATTTTTAATAGGTATTTCTTCTTTTACATTTTTCTTTCTGCTAGGCCACTTTAATCAGGCGTTGATAGCCAAGAGGGTAGAAGTATAAGTTAGTTGTTTGAAAAGTATTCAGGCTTCCCTGCCATAATACACATTACACTGTTTTATTATGTTCAATGAAATGTTTAATTATTTGTTCACCTTTTAAATTGATGTTTATCCTTCCATGAACACATGCCCCATAAAAGAAGAGACCTTGCTTATCTGTTTACCGCTGATTCTTACTATCTAGATCAATTCCTTAATAGTGTTTATTAATTGGAGTATTAGATGATTTATACATCTTTGCCCATTATGAACTCACCACATAGTTACTGAACCTCCATTTTCTTTTCAAATTACTAATGTCAAATCAATACTGTTTTGCAATTTTCTTTAATATATGTCTTCAATGGTATTCCCAATCAGGTGAGACCACAAAAATCATGACATAGAAGAATTACCAACATGCTGAGAGTGAGACTCCTCAACATGACATTTAATAGCAACCTTATTTTGAAGAAACTAAGATATAATGAGATTATTTTAAAACATAAGTAAATTTTTGTAGGCCTATTATTTGGCAAGAGTATTCTGTCTCTTGAATAAAAATAGAATTGAGGTTTAGTCTTGAAAAAAAAGATATAATACTAACTTGTATGCTGATCAATGGAATTAGTATAAAGTGGAGTATTAAGAAATAAACTTGTGCAAAATAAATGTGTCAGACTAAGAATTAACATTCTAGAAAATTATCAAGAACTTTTGAGAGATTCTTGAAAGCCCTGACTTTCAGTGCATCTACATAAGCAGTTGAGTAGACTGAGGAGATGATAACATAAAGGGTTAAAAAAATTTTCATGAGATTCATACTCTGAATGAATCTTTTCTTGTCAAACTATGATATTTAATCAACGTGATTTGCATTACTGCACGTATTTACTTTTACAGGTCCCTGGGAGATAATTTCTGTTCTAAAGGCTGTTTGTTTGTTTCAAATAATGTAAGTACAGTCATCCCTTAGTATTTAGTGAAAAGATTTTTGAGTATGCCTCCCTGATATGTGTACCTGTTATTTGTACATTTTATAGATGCTCTATTTCACCAGATATAGCAAGACACCCCATTAGATTCAGTATTGTATAACTTTAAACATTCCCAGAAAAAAAATACATATGCCTTTATTTTATAGATGCTTTGTTTGAAAGAGTAATGCAAATTTTGAAGGTCACATGCTATTACTAGCTCATGTCTCAGGACACATTATACAGTTAGGTCAAAGTTCATAATTAAATATAGTATATGGAAATCCATATTTCATATAGCCTTCTTAATCATTTCAATTTTCACCCCTTTCTTGTCAGATTTGAATAGATCATCACTGCTTTTTAACCTTGGAGTACAGCAAAAGACCAGCAGGGAGTAGCCGTGTCATCTCGATACTGCTCCCCCCTCATTTGTAATTTGTATTATAATTTCTCTTCAATCCAAGGCTTTCTTAAAGAATGTTCTTAAACTTCCTATTTCGTGAAGTGTTCATTTAGTTAGGATTAACAATATTATCTACAAAAACCACTTAACCAGGAATGCAACCTGTGACACTCAGCAACGTGCTGAAAGCAAACCCATAAGTGAGAGAGGAAACTGTTGCCTATCCTCTGTACAATGGAGTTCCCACTCTTCCCTAAGAACACCACATGTTAGCAGTTTTGTATGGTACATTGGACCTGCACACAGACTAAATAAGATGCATGAGGAAAGCTTACTTTATTTTCTATTATCTTTGATTAAAAGACACATAAAGAGCAAAATTCTAACCAATGACCTTGTAGTGAAGAGCACTTTGGGAACTGCTGTGTTACATTCTAATAAATTCTAAAAACCCAAACCTACTTAAAACTCTTAAGTGGCTGGATTTTCCTGTAGGTTTAGGTGTAAATTCTTTTGTATGGCATTCAAGGCCATTTTGAATCTGTCTGTGGCCTCTACTTTAAATGTATGTTATGCTGCAATGACACTGAACTGTTTCATTTTCCCGAAATGCATCGTGCCTCTGCGGTTTGTTCCTGCCCATTCCTCAGGATGAAACGGCCTCCCTTACATCCTTTTGAAACCCTCAAATCACTTCTAGCAATTTTTCCCTATGGACACTTTTGTACATACCAAAGCAGAACTAATCATTTTATCTTTTGCTACCACTGTGCCTGTTTCTGAAGCCTACTACGGAACTCATAAATATTTGCATTTGCCTCTGAAATCCACATGAGTATGTGCACATGAGCTCTCTCCGATTTTGATGCTTGAATTTCTACTTTGTAACACAGGAACTGTTTGGTACCTCTCACTGAATGGATAAAACTATGATAGTAGCTCTTTTATCTGCTCAGTGAGAAATGCACCAAATTTTATGAATTCAGCTGGTTAGTGACTTTTATGCCATACTTTGGAATAAATTGGTGTATAAGATAAACTTCAATATATGCTTACTATTTATATAATTTTTAAAAACACTATTACTTATCATTATTATATTTTAAAATGCAACAATGTTGATAAAAACAATAAATAAATATAAACCTTCGAGGAAGATTTTAATACATTTATAAATATATATTGAGCTCCTTCAATAATAGCTCCATAGAGATTCATGATAAAACAGACAGTCCCTGCCCTCCTATAATTTTCAGACTAAAGGATAGTATAAGTAGTAATCAAGCAATTACAATTTAGTAACAATTAGTGTTACTAAGACAATGTCCTGGAATATATCAAAGGAAGTTCTAAGTGAGTCAGTGTTTCACAGAGGCTGCCTTGAGGAAGTAGTCTTTTAAACAGAGACCTGTAGAAAAAAAGAAAAAAAAAAAAAAAAAAAGTACAGGAAGAAATGTTCCACAAAAGGGGATAACAAGTGTTAAAGCTCTGAGAACAAGGAGAGAAATAAATGTTTGGGAGTCAAACTCCAGAATGGATGGAGTACAGACAAAGAGGATATTATCAGATGAGGAGGATGGAGAGCTGGGGCCAGAGCGCAAAGCCTTGCAAGCCACTGTCAGTAAAAACTATGAAAGGCTTTGGACAAAAGGAATATGGGGAGTCCTTTCAATAGAATGCAATGTCTTGTTCCTAGAGGAGCCTTCAGGTTATCTGATTCTATAGGGCTCTGACACTTTATCCTTGGCCAGACAATTTTGACACTTTGTAGAGGTCCAAGTTAACCCATAGTGAGCTAATGGAGGTGCAAATGGTTCCTATTTATAAAACTTAAAATGAATTTTTTTCAGTAATTATATTAGTCATATAAAATGATGATTATAAATGTTACATTTTTGTTCTTTACGATACAGTTTTTTATCCATTAAAATTTCATTTCAGCATTCCTTATTGTCTATGTATATCTAGTCCTTAAAATGGTTGTAGCATCTTACATTACAAAACATTTTTGACTTTTTAAAAATTTTATATATTGACATGAGTCACGACTTTTACCATTTTGCCAATTCTCCTTTATACCATATCATGGAATCTGAATTTTATCTCAGGAGCAAGGGGAAGTAACTGAAGGGTGTTGAACAAGGAATGAAATGGTTGGTTGTAAAGGTAGAGGATAGTTTGGAAGGTGGAAAGAATTTATGTGAGAAGACAAGTTAGAAAACTGTATTTGAAAGCCAAATGAGATTGCAGTGGCAATGATGGAGGCAGAGGCAGTTGGGTTAGAAAGAAATTGAGTGATTTAAGAGATGTTAGAGAAGGAAAAGAAACCCTGGTATTGTTGGGAGATAAAGGAGAGGGAAGAATGAAGGCTGGTTAACTCTCACATTTCCAGAATGATAAATTGGGGAGATTGTAGTTCAGATTATTGAAAGGCAAGTAGATTTGGTGAGAAGTGAAACTGTATTTTCAATAAGATCTTTGTACAGCTATCGAGTTTATTCAATCAGTATCCCAGGGACATTTATTTAATGCTAGCTCATTTTGTCATGCATTTGTAAAGTACTCCCATGATTTATCCAGCACACACAACTGAGAATAAAAGCATATCCTGAAGATAAATCAAAACAGAATCTTTTGTACTACCTATCAATCTGTAAAGTGACTGATTCCACAGCATGCCATATTAAGAAAGAAAAGAAAACACTGACATTTGGTTTAAAGTGTTAGAATTAGAGTTTAATTAAACTTGTAAACCCAAGCATTTAGAGATGGTAGTCATTTATAGTTAACTAACAGCTTCATTTACTTTAAAGTATTTCAAAGAATTAAGAACATAAATCTGCTACAAAACTGAATATTGTGGAAGTTATCGATAACATTCCTTATTTTAATGATAATTTATAAAAAAATGTTTAAAATCCTATTTCCTATTATGACAGAATAATGATCTATTATTTATAATACACATTATTGTAGTAAATGTCATGGCTCATTTGGGTTGCTATAACAATTATCTTAGAATGGATAATCTATAAACAAGAGAAATGCACTGCTCATAGTTTTGGAGACTAGAAAATCTAGATAAAATCCAAGAGGCAAGAAAATCCAAATCCAAGATCAAGGTGCCAGCAGATTCACTGACTCCTTGAGGGCCTGCTTTCTTCATCAAAGATGGTGCCAATGGTGCCTTCTTGCTGTGTCTTCATATGGTGGAAGGGTAATGAGAGCCCTTTCATATGTCTTTTATAGGAGCACTTATGCCATTCAAAGAGTAGAGCCCTCATGGCTTAATCACTTCCCAAAGGCCCCACTTTTTAATATTATCATACCAGGAATTAGATTCTAATGTATGAATGCTTAGGGGACACTTGAACCATAGCAGTGAAATAATTAAAATAACTAAAAATGAAAAAAGTATCTTTATAAGAGCATATTATGCTCTGAAATTTGCATAATTTACAGTGTTATAATAAGCCATTTTCAAAGGTACAGTAAAATTTTTGAAATTCCTTCAAAGTAACATTATTATAAACCCTCGACCTTAGGCTGTCGTGTGTGCATGTGCCCGTGTCTTTAATTAGATCATGAATTGCTGAAGGCAGAAATTCAGACTTGAACTCAACACTGTGTCCTCAATGCCTAGCATTCTGATGGAATACAGAAGGTATCTAATAAATGCTAACCAAAAAAAAAAAAATGAAGAATAATGTATAGCTATTTCTATCTTATTAGAATAAAACAACTTTAAACCATGTTCAAAAGTTTAGCATATAACATTTTTTCTTTTTTCTTTTTTTTTTTCTTTTTTTTTTTAGATGGAGTTTTGCTCTTGTCACCCAGGCTGGAGTGCAATGGCACGATCTTGGCTCACTGCAACCTCCACCTCCCAGATTCAAGCAATTCTCCTGTCTCAGCCTCCCAAGTAGCTGGAATTACAGGTGTCTACCACCATACCCAGCAATTTTTTTTTAACCTTTTTTAGTAGATATAGGGTTTCACCATGTTGCCCAGGCTGGTCTCAAACTCCTGACCTCAGGTGATCCACCCACCTCGGCCCACGGCCCCTGGCCTAGCACATAACACTTAAAGTGCTATTGTCTTCAAGGTAAATGTAACATAATTATATTTTGAAAAGCTAAGAAAAATTGTATGCATAATCCAAGCATGCTAATATACTCACTGACAAACATTTCAGTTTTGGCAACAAGACTCTTACCACCGTCAGAAACTCATTTAAGATGTTAATCAAGAATATTTAATTGTAAAAATTATCCAGATTTGCACACTGGCAATGATACTGATAGTATTCTGAATGTGATAGACCAAAGAGGGAAGTAAAGAAAGAAGGAAGGGAGTGAGAGAGGAAGGGAAGGAATGAAAAAAAATCTATTGGAAAAGAAGTCTTTTTCTTTACTTTTAATTTACTATCAAATCATTAGATTTTTTCAGTATTTGTAATACTTCTGGTAAGTACAGGGAATTCAAGCATAAACATGGGAATATACTTAAGACTGCTTTCTAGAACAACTCCAGCAGAACAGCTTCAAAGTCTCGTTGACCAAATTGACCTTCAATAAAAGGGTTCATAGGTGACAAATACAGAACTTATTACAGATGTGAGTGGAAGAAATTATTTAGTACTAAAAATATCTAAATGCCAAGTCAGCAAAGTCATTGCACCAGTTCCATAAAACTAGTGTCTCTTATGTATTAGAAGGATGAAAGGGGAAAATATAATTTAAATTAAATTATTATACAATAATTTATTATTTTGGATATTTTTCAAAAAATATCCAATGTAAACAAAAATTTCTTTAAAAATACTCAAATAATTCCAAATCTTATGTGCAGTCATACTAAAAATCTTGCTTAAGGGAAGACTGAGGCTGGGCGTGGTGGCTCACACCTGTAATCCCAGCACTTTGGGAGGCCAAGGTGGGTGGATCACGAGGTCAGGAGATAGAGACCACGGTGAAATCTCGTCTCTACTAAAAATACAAAAAATTAGCCGGGTGTGGTGGCGGGCGCCTGTAGTCCCTGCTACTTGGGAGGCTGAGGCAGCACAATGCCGTGAATCTGGGAAGCAGAGATCGCACTCCAGCTTGGGTGACAGAGCGATACTCCGTCTCAAAAAAAAAAAAAAAAAAAAAAAGATTGAAAATACTACTAAAGCTCTAAAGTCATCATATTTTAAAATGTTGTATTGAAGGGATCTTTGAAATAATCTTGTCTATACTGGTTTGAATACTGTCCCCAAAATTTAATGTCCTCCCACGACCTCAGACTGTGACCTTATTTGGAAACAGCAGATCTAATTTGTTAAGATCAGGTAGTAATGAATTAGGGTGGGCCTCCATCCAGTGATTTAGCTTTTCATAAGAAAAGAAAACAGATTTGCAGAGACAGACACACAGGGCCATGTGAAGATGGAGGCAGAGGCTGAGTGATGGGTCTACAAGTCAAGGAAATCCCAGGGTTCCAGCAATCACAGAAACCAGGAGAAAGACCTAGAACAGATTCTTTCTCAGAGTATCAACAAAGAACTGATCCTGCATGACTCCTTGATTTTGGACTTCCAGTCTTCAGAACTGAGAGAAAAGAAATTTCTATGGTTTAAAGCTACTCAATTAGTAGTACTTTGTGAAGACAGCTCTAGCAAATGAATACACTATCCAATCATTTTTGTGCGTGTAGAAGAGGAAAATGAGATCTTGAGAGGATAAATGATTTACTCAAGATCATATAGCTAATTATTGTTAGAAGTAGTATCAATAGAATCTGTTGTCCACAAGGCAGTTTTTACTAAGTTTATGATTTATTAGACTCACTGCAACTGAGATTATATTGAACTAAAAGCACATGTGAGAGGAAGCCTTACATCAAAATTGATTTCCTTTCACATTCAAGTTAAATAATTTTAATTTCACACTTGAGAGTTAGCGTAGCCTATTGGTTCAAGAACATGGGCTCTAGGGCCAGATTTCCTAGGCTTGGAACTCTTTACTGCAATTTTCTCTGTGGCATAACAGGCACATTGACCACACAGATTGTTGTTAGGATTCAATTAGGTAACACTTGCAAGCATCTAGAATAGTGCATGGCATACGGTGAAGGTTATATGATTTGGGGCTGTTTAATTGCTGAAAATTTTTACTAATTACATCTAAATATTTAAAATAACTGACTCTGGGTGAAATAAACCTTATTTAATATTTATAAAGACTCTGGTGAAATTAAGAGCAAATGATACTACATATTCAAACATGTTTTTTTTTTTAAAAGAAAAGATTCCAAGAATATACTAATATAAAAAGTATGAAAACACAAAATGTAAATACTAATGTAAGATACTAGTTCCAGCCGTAAATGTAAAGACATCTATTACACAGCAGGTGCAGTGGCTCACACCTGTAATCCCAACACTTTGGGAGGCCGAGGTAGCTGGATCACTTGAGGTCAGAAGTTGGAGACCGACCTAACCAATATAGTGAAACCTTGTCTCTACTAAAAACACAAAAATTAGCTGGGCATGGTAGCAGGCACCTGTAGTCCCAGCTTCTTGAGAGGCTGAGGCAGGAAAATTGCTTGAACCCAGAAGGTAGAGGTTGCAGTGAGCCGAGATCGCGCCACTGTACTCCAGTCTGGGTGACAGAGGGAGACTCCATCTCAAGAAAAGAAAAAAAAAAAGAAAAAGAAATCTATCACCCATGATTACTTTATTTTATTTATCAAGGAATTATGTTCCTAAATGTTTCAGTAAATACATTCAGGTCTTTTTAAAACAATGGAAATTACAACCGGATTCAGATTAACTAAATTTTCAGGTTAATCGAATCTTAAAGGAAAAAAGGAAGGGAACATAGGAGAGAGAAATTTAATGAAGGAAGGGAGGAGGGTGTAAGAAAAGGAAGAAAAGAAGAGGAATCTATTGCAATCAAAATCACTTGTGATGAAGGCTGGCTTCCTAATTTTTAATATTTTTCTCACCTAATTTTACTTATGCATTTTTATTTTCTAAGGCTACAGAAAATGAAACTGGAACAGGCAAAAAAAAAAAAAAAAATTCAATTGTTTCTCATTTATTTCCAATACTCACAATGTACAATTACAAAGTATATTGCCAATCACTTAAACATTCTAATGCCTCAAATAATTTATAAGGCATTCAGCCAAAACTAACCTTTGAAATGAAAGAAAAAAATTGTAAGAGGAAATTTTTAATAACTTGTCCATTTAAAGGAAGTTTTACTTAAAGTAATTTATACAGTTTAGAACTCACCACTGAAGTTCAAAATTTCTAAGAGCTACACCTTTCTGTGACTTCCCATCTTTCTCAAGTGATATTACAAAGTTCTGGCATTTACAAGTTTTAAAATGTACTTGTTAGGGAAAATAACAATTTAATTATTTTTAATATTCTTTGCAAATTTTAATTAGGACTTTTTTATTATCAGGCTTGATTAAGGAAATAATTTATTAGAGCAGAAAAAGGTTTTAGAGAGCAAATGTTTATACTATTAATTAATATCAGCTAGCTATGTGCGTATAATAAATTTTTAATTTTCAGACCGATTGTTATTAAAGGCACAGTGTTTTAACAGTGAATTTCAAATAACAAAGAGTACTTAAGTTCTAGTTCACACCACTTACTAGTTTTATAATCTTGGGCAAGTTGAATTCTCTCCAAGCCTCATCTCCTCATCCATAAAAGCAGGAATACAAATCCTAGCTACCTCAAAGTGCTGTAAAGGGTAAAACAAGAACATTAGCAGCAGTACAGTGTCTGTTATATAGTAAGTGTTTAGTAAAGAATACTTACTGATAATATATATGCAATTTCTTTCCATTTGTGACAGGTAATTATTTTGATGCCAAATATTAGAGGCTAGATATGCTTTACCTATGCCCACATCTAGGCTCTCTCTGAGCTACTGATTCAAGTTTCTAAATTATTCTTTACAATTGAAGATGGGAATAAGGCAGGTGTCAAATATTTTAATTTATTCCAGTGAGTCTAGTTAATGTTACATCATCTATCTAAGCAAAAGACTATGCTCTTCTCTCTTTCATTTGCTTCTTATTCTACTTTCCCCTTCCCTCTTCCTCCTCTTCTCTTTAAATATAACTTAAAGTTGCTTTTATCAATCTTTGCATGTTTTCCAAGCCTAAGGTCATTGGAGCTTAAGTTTTCCTGATAATCCTTTTTAAGATATTGAAGTCTCTTTTGCTTATGTGCTCCTACAATCATGCATAAAATTGTTCTGGCTTATTTACAATCTGTTTTTTTTTTCTAAAATGAAAACCAACAAATGAATTTTAACAGCATTCTCTTCTTTCATTAATACAAACTCTAAGATGGTACTGTAATTTTTCCAAGGTTCTTTTTTGTTCTATAGTCCCATTTATGTCTTCTTTTTGGAATAGAACTATGTCCATAACAAAAGTCCTCTAGATTCTTTCTCTGTTTTTTGAGTGACGACAATTAGAGGAAGGTAAGACAAATATTTACCAGATGACCTACTTTGATTAGAATGAGTTTCCAAAAAAATGTTCATATTGCTGAAGTCCCTATATATCTTTACTGTGTCTTCTTGCAAGACAGAAACAGCCAAGTCCTCAATCTGGCCAAGCATTATATAAAATATTCCCTAGCAAAGCATTTGTTTTTTCTCTTTCTTGACTTTTCTTATTTGCTTCAATGGAAAAGTTTTCCTAAAATCCAATACATTGATCATTTGAATTGTACAACTATCAAGATTTTAGACAACTGTTGCCCAACATTGTTATTTTTTTAAAATTAATCCTATGCTTCAATAATTATAATTGTTTCTCTATAATATTCTTAAAAATAAATTTTATTCATATAGTATTTCTTCTGTTTAATCAATTTAAAATAGTAAGGGTAAAAATCCTTTTTTTTGTCCCCTTTTTCAATTACACTATGCATTGAAACTCCTTTACCAAGACCTCCATCTTATTTTAAGTATGCACTATTAGTAGGGACCAAAAATTAGGATCGTCCAGTAGGTGATTTGCTATGATATGAAGCATATCGATGATCCTGGAAGGGGTGCAATCTAATTATATTCCATTCAATGAATAAATATGACTTTTTATGAATAAAAAATGAGTCTTCAGTGAATGTTGTTGAAAGCACTATATAAAAAGAACACTGCATTCACTTTCCTAACTCCACCCATGTCTTACTTGAATGCCTTCCTCAGGAACACAGCTCTCATTCATTCTATTAATATGAATTTGGTATATAAAATTAGAGCAAAATGGAATCATTCATCCCTTAGCTTGCATTCACTACCGAATTTATAATACAAATTACTAACATCAATAACAGTAATATCCACAAGCAAAAATAATCCCTGTAAATAAGTATAACTAAGTTAGCAATGAAAAAAATAGAAAGAATATTGATATAAATGCTCATTAACCCTTTCCTGAATTCTTTAAAAAATAAAAGAGATGATTTATCAGATCATTTCCTATCATGAATTAAACAATTTCTAGGCACTTGAATAGATGTCTACTGAGGAAATGTGAATATTGATATAAATGCTCATTAACCCCTTCCTGAATTCTTTAAAAAATAAAAGAGATGACTTATCAGGTCATTTCCTATCATGAATTAAACAATTTCTAGGCACTTGAATAGATGTCTACTGAGAAAATGTGAAAGTGGATTTTTGTGTAGGTGGGGAATTATAAAACACGATAGAAATTTGTATTGCATTATTAGAATAAAAAGTCATAAAAATATCTGGGGGGATTAAGATAGTTAGGGCTGTAGGAGTTTCTGCCACTTCAATGTACTTGTGTATATTGTAGGCATCCCACTTATTTTTTCATAAAGCACTATAAATGTTCCTTGAAGGCTATCTTAACTTTCAGATTATTTGAAATAACTGTACATTTGCCACAAAATCCAACAAGAATATTCCAAGTGCTTACTATGTCTATATCATTGTACCACTTTGTGAAGGAAATAATAAAAATAAAAATAAAAATAAATAAATAAAAAAGGACCATTCGGGCAGTTCCCAATTTAGAACAATTCAACTTCTAGCAATTTGTTAAATTTAAAATAGCTGGTTACACCCATGTTTTTTTGAAGCTAACAAATAAATTTAGAACAAGCCTCCTGACTTGCTTCTGGGATGCTCAAGTGAAAAGTTCATCCTGGAACATGCAAATGGTATCCTCGACCAGCCTCTCTTGAGGATGTTGGGTGTTGCAAAATTTAGAAGATAGAACGTAAGAAGTAACTAATAACAATGAGATAGTGACTCAATAGGAATGCCAGGTTAGATGCTAGCATGTTTAGATTTATGTGACTGGAATATTTTCATAACATTATACTAAAAATATTTTAAATAGAAAATATTATTTTCATAATGATAAAACTCTTCACATGACAAAATTCATCTAACATACAAATTTTAGTATATATAATTTTTAAATAGTTTTTAAAAATTAGTATATATAAAATATACTATGGTCAATATCCAACAGTCATTCAAAAACAGGCCATTAAAATTAAATTCTAGTGATGTCTATAGCTTACATAGTAGGACTTTTGTTGTGGATTTCATATTAATATATTTAGCCAATATCTATTGAATGCCTCTATTGTGTCTATTCCAGATAATGTTCCAGAACTGCAGATACAAGAGTGAACAAAATATTATAGATAAAAAACAAATAAACAATTAAAATATACACTATTGCAGATGATGATTAATGCTGTGGATACAAATTAAGCAAATAAAGTTACAAACAACAAATCACCTGTATTTGTACTATATTTGACCAATGACTAAAGCTTTTACATTTAAAAACTTAAATGTGATGAGGGACCTATAAAGCAAAATGAAGCAACAAAAAAAAGAGATACTATCATCTAGCAATATTCTTAAAGGTAAGAATGCAAAGTAACAGGAGTAGCTTTCACATAAATATTACAATGCATTTCAATATTCTCTATAAATGGTGTTTTTCCGGAATAAAGAGTTTTATTGTCCCAGGAAAGGAGAAATATACTTGATATTTTTTCCAAGATAATAGACTTAGAAGGTAAATCCAGGGGAGAAAGACTATTGTAAAAATGTTTAATTACACTTGGCCAACATAGGATAGAAAAGATCATTTAGTTGCTCATTAAGGCTTATCCCATTGTCTGAATAGGAATGAGAATAAGATAAATGAATGGGAAGGAAGTTGGAAAAAGGAAAAATCAGAGACATTGAAGAGAAGCATTAGCACATGTGCCTGGTGTCTGGATTTCTCCCCTAAGCCTGGTGTCTGGATTTCTCCCCTAAGCCTTCGGCTGAGTTGGTGTCTGTTTTCAGTGGAAGTACAATGGGATGACACAGTAAAACTTAAGTTCACAGGTTGGGTTGAGGCACAGCAGATTATTTGCTGAAGTTGAGGGAGAGAGGGGACAGGACAATGTGAAGCAGAATCTTAGCAAATTAAAAGGATAAGAGAAGTATAGCTAGAATTTCCCACATTTTCCTGTCATCTTCTGAACTCTCCAAACTGTTCTAACCTCTGCCTGTTATCCAGTTCCAAAGTCACTTCCATATTTTCAGGTATCTTTGCAGCAAGATCCTACTCTACTGGTACCAATTTACTGTATTAGTCAGTTTATAAACCGACTAATGTCTTTTCATAAAAACATACCAGAGACTGGGAAGAAAAAGAGGTTTAATTGGACTTGCAGTTCCATGTGGCTTAGGAGGCCCCAGAATCATGGCGGGAGGTGAAAGGCACTTCTTACATGGCAGCAGCAAGAGAAAATGAGGAGGAAGCAAAAGCAGAAACCCCTGATAAACCCATCAGATCTCATGAGACTTATTCACTATCACAAGAATAGCATGGGACAGACCAGCCCCCATGATTCAAATGTGAGTCCCTCCCACAACATGTGGAAATTCTGGGAGACACAATTCAAGTTGAGATTTGAATGGGGACACAGTCAAACCGTATCAGAGAGGGAAGGGAGGAAAGAAGAGAGGGAGATGAGAGACAGTGAGAGAGATAGAGAGAAAGACAGACAGAGAGAGAGAAAGACAGAGAGAGAGAGAGAAAACATGAGTTTGTCAGGGGCAGAAATCGATATAAATATCTTCTAAATAGCCTTAGCTCAAGACTAGAATCTGCCCAAGCTTTCCTATGGACCCAGACTCTCCACTCTTCAGGTGAGACAAAAAGAAAATTGTGGACACTGCATGTACCTCTTTACTCCAGTGCCATGAAATCATTTGAATTTCCCTCACCCCATGCCCCATATACCAGTGTGTTGTAGAGGAGGAGAAACATGAAGATATGGGCTCCAAAGACAAAGTCTTACCTGATGTAGGTGTTTGGATTTATTCCAATTTAATTAACAACAACAAAAAAGGCAAAATAATGTTTAGCTTTATATATTACCTGAAACTCAGTGGGTGGGAGTTCAAAAGGAAAAGATCAGTAGTAGCCCAATAAACTACCTGTTCTCTGCTCAGTCATGTGTCAGTTAGTAAATCTGATAGCCCACAACACCTATGCATGCTGGTGAGCCAACAGTTTTGAGAGAAACCCATATCATCCATGTTACGCATTGAGTTGTTTTCCCTCAGAATCTTGTATTGGAACCAGTACCTTATATTGAAGATTCTGGTACCTTAGAATGTAACTGTATATGGAGATAGGATCTTTAAGGAGGTAATTACGGTTAAATGAAATCCTCAGGGTGAGACCCTAAACCAAGGGGATTGATGTATTTACAAGAAGAGATTCATGCTTACAGCAGAAAAGCCATGTGAAGACACGACGGGAGGGCAGCCATCTGCCAACCAAGGAGAGACACCTCAGGAGACACCTACTCTGTGGGGACCTTGCTCTTGGACAGTCAGCCACTAGAACTTGGAGAAAATAAACTTGTGCTGTTTAAGCCACCCAGGGTGTGCTATTTTGTTACTGCCTAGCTAACTGAGGCAATCCAATAATCTGATTTATAAAGAAGAAAAGACAGGAAGAAGGATGACAACATTATCACCCAGATTTCTTTAGAAGACTTCCCCAAATTACTATTCTGTTTTTCATCCTAGATAAGATATATTTTTCTGATGTATTAAATAAAAAGAAAACAGGGATAGTAAAGAACTCCAAGCATACTATAATTTTTAAATATTTGTATAACGTTTTTGCCCCCAATTATCTATCCATTGTAGGCAGAATTATACTGGGAACAGTCAGATTTGATTAAAATGTTTAAGATCATTTCTGCTTTTTTAAAAAAGAAGCTTAAAAAAAAACCCCAGCAGATTCCAGTGAGAAACAAAAGTACTTGCATATCAGTGTTTCTTAGAAAAAAAGAATTAGATTCAGTGTGCTACAGGATGAAGATTAAACTTTCTTTTTTATAATTATATGTTTACAATGATATGTTTATTAATTATAAATATAATTTATATGTTTTTATAATTATTAGAGTGCCTTTTTCCATATATTATTTTATGTATTAGTAAGTAATAAAGTCATCAAAAGGGGCATACATATGTACATTATTTTGATGTTTATGTTTTGGACACTCACTGTTTTAATTTTTATATAGTCAAATCTATCTATATTTATATGTCTCTCTATCTACCTATCATCTATCTATCTATCTATCTATCTATCTATCTATCTATCTATCTATCT